>NW_003307546.1:10117-36594 GCF_000143455.1 Volvox carteri f. nagariensis | reverse complement strand
GCGGTGCAGCTGGCAGACCTGGGCAGCGGCATGGAAGCCGCGTTGGAGGCGTCGGAGAGCCTGGCGGCGGAGGTACGGTCGCTACGGCGCGCTCTAGAGGCCCGCGATGCCGTACAAAGTATCGTACAGGGTGGCGATGGCGATGGCGGTGGCGGTGGCGGTAAGGATTCAGGCAGCGGCGCCGGACTGGGAACTGGCGTCGCTGGTTCGTTGGCGACGGCGGGTGGTACGGCACCAGTGACATCGGGGGAGCTTGTTGGCTTGGAGGCCGTCGGCGGCGGCGGCCTGGACCTGCAGGGTCTGCCGGCGTGCCATGTGCGGCGGCTGGCAGCGGCGGCGGGGCCGCTCCTGGCGGCGCGCGTGACACGTCACTCGGCAGTGATTGGCGATGAGGAGGCTTTGATGAGGTTCCACTCCCTTATGTCGCATGTCTTTGTGCCGGAAGGCTCGCCGCGGGTCCACCCCTTGGCCCGCCACCTCACCAACCCGGCGGTGCCGCCCGTCTGCCTGCCGCTAGCCGCCGCCACCGACGCGGCTGCCGCCGCCAGCGGCAGGGGAGCCGGCGGCGGCGGCGGCGGCGCTGGGGCTGGCCCCTTCCTGGAGCTGCTGCTGCTGACTCCCGCCAACGTATCCGCCGTCAGCTTTCAGTACCCGTCGTACGGCACATGGGACACGACCTCGGCACTGCTGCAGCTCTCCGCGACGGTGCATGAAGCACCTGTAGCCGGTCCTGCTGGCGGCGGCGGTGCGGTGGCGGCGCAGCCGCTGCAGCAGTCACAGCCGCCGCCGCCGCTGCCGCTGCTTGGCGGCATTCGAGGGCTGCGTTCGCGGCACGTGGAGCTTCCGCCTCTGCGCGGGATGGAATGCCAACACGTCACCATACCGCCGCCGCAGCCGGCACCGTCATCGACGGCGTCAGTAGCTGCGGGTTACCATGGCGGCGGCGGCGGTGGCGGCGGTGGCTCGCAGATGCGGGTGTACGGCATTACGCTGCAGGTACACAGCAACTTTGGGAACCCGGACTACAGCTGCATGCCCCGGGTGTTGTTGCACGGCTGGGCCGCGTAACGCTCCTCGGCTGAAATTCGTGTTGTTCCGAGCAAACAGTGGTGAAGAGTGCAGCAGCGTGGCGGGAGCGGGGCCACTGCGGGTGTGTGATTCCCTGCGCAGGATGGTCTCTCAAAACACGGGGCTGCAAAAGGAACGGCGGCAGTTAATCTTGTATATAGGCGGCTTTCCGGAGAAGGCAGCCCGAACAGCCGGAGCGGGCCCTGCAGCTGCCTGCAGCTGCCTGCCGACAGTGCTCAGGGCCTGTTAATGGTGCTTCCTGAATGGTGAGGTTGGGCTTCTCATTGAGATGGAATAAAGAGACACGCGGGCTCGCACGTTCAGCGCTGTCTGGATAACGAAAAGAGGGAGAGGAGTTTGACCATTATTAAGAAGCAGGTGGAGGGGGGGTGAGAGGCAAGGGGCGAGAGGTCAGGCTGCCGGTTTCGGTTCGGAGTGTCGGGTGTGTTACCAGTGCGGCCCTTGTTTTTTTTTGCATAAGATAGTTGAAGTGGGGAGAGCGCGTGCATGCGTGCGTGAGGAAATGTCTGTCCTGGTTTGCGGTCGCGCGCCGCCGTAAGGATGGTGTGGTGTACACCGTTGTTGAGAGCTACGTCCCTACACTCCAAGACTCGGTCGGCCCTAAAGGAAGGCGCCTAGGAGGACGACGCGTGAAGGCGTGTGGGCGGCACGGGTTTGGAGGCATGCATGGGATTCTGGTAGGGCCTTGCGGCGGTTAGCCGTTAGCAGTTAGCCGTAGCTACTGGCGCCTGCAGGGGTGGATGAAGTTGGGAGGCGGTTGCGGCGGGGCAATGGGTGCGGGATGGGTGGGCGGGAGAGGGGGGAGCATGGTGATGGGGGGGGCTGGGGAAGGCTGGGAGGGCGTGCGTTGCGGACGAATGCAGCTGGGCATTGGGCGATGGACGGGCATATGAGGAGATCAGAACACGTGGGATGTATGAGCAAGGAAGTTGCGCTGCATCGCGGGGTTTTTCGCGGGGTATTGCCAGCTTTAAAGGTAGATAGGAAGCACGGCAGGATGGCGCTTTTGTTTAACGAGTTTGATTTTTGGGACGAGCTTTTAAAGCTGAGAGTTAAACACCGAGGATTATGTTTGCAGGTGTCGGGCTTCAAATGGGCAGGATTCTGGATAAGGGGGAAAGGGGGAGGGAAAATTGCGTACGTGGTAGGTTGCCGATGGTCCTTCATACCACGGAAGAGGGCTTCTTGCCGCAGGGCATCGCTACAGATGCGACGCATACAGATTGACAAGTATCCAAAACGATAATTTTGAGCGTTACTGTTGCTTTCGTGTAAGAGAGGAAAGGAGCCTTATCGAGGCGGTTAAGCAAATTCCTATGTCCTTCAACTTTTGGGTCGCGGCCACGCGGCCTAAGGTCATGAAGTGGCGAAGTGGAATTCCAAGTCGCCAATCAACTGCCGGACAAGTACTCAGGTATGGACAAAGCTACCTCTTGGAAACGCCGCAATCCAAATTCTGTCTTCCAGCAGTTGCATGCTGTGCATGCTCCGCCGCACAGCACCGCAGCACGTCGCCATACAAATTAGCCTTGCCGCCTACACAAATTAAGTACTTATAAAGTTTAGGGAATGATGTATTATATCGAGATGAAAAGCATCATTGACGGCCGTTTGCAGACGTGTTATGAAAACAGGCTTGGGCGAAGCGGACGCATACATAGCGCCTATATAGTATCCTTAGTCATGTGCAAGGCAACGTAGGCAGCTTCACATAATCCTTGAGACACGATGTCTGTCTCGGAGGGCGGCGAGTGAGTTCCCGGTTCACGGACCCTCGCAGTTCGGACCTCGCAACTAAGAAACTTTTTTGGCTATTTTGCTCTTACGCAGTCCACACCTCCTGCGAATCCTCATATCAACTGACAACCACCTGGTGCGCTGGGGATAGGGCAACGCGTTGCAGCATCGACATGGTACTCAGTCATCGAGCATCCTAATAGCACCGTTACACCGATGCTTTGCCTGCATGCTCAAAACTGCTTTATAGTATACACAACCGAGTCCAATTGCTTGCTATTCCCGCGCTGCTTTATGGTCGCTCCTTCCCACACCCCATCCCCTCCCGTCCATAAACATCACGCCAGGGTGTCTGGGAGAAGGACGAGACCCGCCGCGATGACTCCTTTCGCACCTTTGAGGAGGTCCTCCAGCTGGCGGTGGAGAAGCGGGTGGACACTGTGCTGCTGGGGGGCGACCTCTTCCACGAGAACAAGCCCAGTCGCAGCACCCTGGTCAAGGCCATACAGCTGCTGTCCAAGTACTGCCTGAACGACAGGCCCATACGGTTCCGGATCTTGTCCGATCAGAGCGTAAACTTCGTGTCGGGGTGAGAGCCTTTTCCCCCTGGGCGGGCTGGGGGATGCAGAGCCCCGGGGCATCTGTCGGTAGTTGGAGATGTCGGAGAGGTCAAACTGGGCCAGATTACACGGCTACTCGGCTGGGGGCGAGAGTTTTGGTTCAGTCATTGAGTTACGGCGTATCCCCAGTCGGAGAAGGGTGCTTTAAAACTGGGACGATCATTTTCTCGAAACCGGGAAGGCAGCCCTTAAGACGAGGTGTGTCGTGTGCTGGCAGGGAAAGGAGGTAAAAAGGTGAGGGAGGTCTCACACCTCAGCCGGCGCAGTTCGAGGCGATGAGAAGGACAGCGTCCCCAGGTGCCGCCGGGTGCCGCCAGCTGCGTGCAAAGGCGATGTCGGAGGACGCCGCCAGCTTGCAGCTGCCGCATGTGACCCATAATCCCCCCATAGTGGCCACACTGATAAACACCACTGAGCGCGGCCGCAGTTGTCCACTCTCCGTGCGTTGCTGCTGCTGCTGCTGTTGCTGTTGTTGCTGCTGCTGTTGTTGTTGTTGTTGCGTGGGTGAAGGCTGCTGCTGCGGCCCCTTCCTCCTCCCGTTTTTGAACCCTACAACCACCTGCAACCAGCTACAGCCGCCTACAACCACCTAACAACCCGTTACCCGGTTGCAGCCGCGTCAACTTCGAGAACCCCAATCTGAACATCGGTCTGCCGGTGTTCACCATCCACGGCAACCACGACGACCCCGCGGGGCAGGACTCCCTGTCCGCGGTGGACATCCTGTCACAGACCGGTCTGGTCAACTACTTCGGGAAGCACGTGAGGGGGTGGGCGGGGAAGGGGGAAGAGAAAAGGGGATTGGGAGGAGGGTGGGATGGAACGCCTGCTGCTGCGGCTTGCGTCACTCTGGACGGACATGTAACCCGTTTGGCCCCCGTGGGGGCTCCGTGTCTCCTCTATCCAGTCCATCCTCCTTCCGCCTCCCGCCCACCCGCCAAGGTTCTTGCATTCTACCATTCCCGCCACCCTTGCCACACCACCGTGTCTAAATCTGGCCTTGCCTTCCTAACGACCCACACGCCCACTACCACCCACACGCCCGCTACCACTACCACTACCACTACCACTACCACCCCACCTGCACAGCCCCTGGTCGGCAGCGGTGCAGCTCGGATCACCTTGTCCCCGGTCCTCATTGAAAAGGTGAATCCAGGGCTCTGTGTGTCGGAGGGACATGTGGGGGTGGGTTGGGGGGCGCCGGAACGGGGATACACGATAAGACCGGCGTCCCGCGGGGAACCGACCAGAGGTGACAGGAGTTGGGTTTTTACCTAGTAGCAGGCAGTGGTGGTGGTATGCTTAGGGCGCAAGGGCGGATGGCATTAGCCTGGAGGCGGCTTGAGCTTGTCCGTGGGCGTCAGAAGAGTGTGTGTATGTTTGTATGTGTGTACATATTAGATATCTTGCCGGGGCTGATGCTGGCCAGGGGTTGCTGCCCAGCTGCCCCGACGAACAAGACCGCCGATTTAGCACTACTCTCGCCCCCCAGGGGAAAGGGGAGGGGCTTGAGGGGGGCCACTGTCCCCTCTCCTGCACGACACAGAGCCCGAACCGCCGGATACCTTGTAGGGATATATATATATATATATATATATATATGTACACACAGGGGTGACCTCTCTGGCACATGCGCATTGCAGCACGCTCGCTGGCCGTGCTAAGGTTTGCAAAAAGGCGGCACCAAACCAACTAGCACTGCTACAAGCTCGCTGTGTGTGTATGTGTGTATGTATGTGTGCAATAGGGGCCTTCGTGGAGAAGGCAGCCTCCCCCTCACAGCCGCCATGTGTCGAAAACACGGGGAGCCACTACGCCTCACTTCCTCCCCTCCTTTCCCGCACTCTACCTGCGCAGATACTTGGGGTACCCTCGTCATCATCTTGCTCCCTACTCTCCTTTCCCCCCCACCCACCCACACATCTTTCCCCACAAAGCCCCCTTTCCGACATAATATCGTTTCCACGTATAAGTGCACAATTATCATTCCTCCGCTTCCAGGGCTCCACTCGGCTGTGCCTGTACGGCCTGGGCAACATCCGGGACGAGCGGCTGGGTCGCTCCTTCCAGACCCCGGGCTGTGTGCAGTGGCAGCGCCCCGCCTCCACTCCGGGCTACCCCTCCGACTGCTGGATCAACATGTTCGTGCTGCACCAGAACCGGGTGCAGCACACCGCCTTCGCCAAGGCCTGTGTGCGGGAGGAGCACCTGCCGCCCTTCCTGGACCTGGTCGTGTGGGGACATGAACACGAGTGCAGGCAAGCAGGGGGATGGGTATTTGGGTTTGTGGAAGGTGGGGGTGGTGGGGATGGGGGGGGAGGGAGGGCAAGGCGAAGAAGGGGGAGTGGTGGTGGTGGTGGTGGTGGTGGTGGTGGTGGTGGTGGTGGTTAGGGAACCGGTGCATGTATCGGATGGTGAGAGGGAAAAGGGGGAGGGGAGAGGGAGATAGGGGGGAGAGAGAGAGAGAGAGGGAGAGAGAGAGAGGGGGAGAGCGAGAGAAGGGGGAGAGAGAGAAGGGGGGGCGCCCGGGAAGGAGGGAGGGGAGCTGTTAGGGTGAGGAGATCCGGACCTGGTTGCGGACGTCCTTCCCGTGGGGCCTTCTATGTCTCCACCTCCACCTCCACAGGCTGGGCGGCCTGGCTGACCTACAACACAGCCCTCGCTTAGTGCGTGGGGCCCTTCTGTCCCACTTCGCCCGGTGACCTCTCCTCCTGCGGTGCGATCTGGGCCCCGTGTTGTCCCTGCTGCCCCCCCAGACCCGACCCGGTGGCCATCCGTGGAGAGGGTGAGGGGCGCTACATCGTGCAGCCGGGGTCCTCCGTGGCCACGGCGCTGTCAGAAGGTGGGAGGGAGGGGAGGGAAGGGGGGGGGGAAGGGAGGGAGAGGGGAGGAGGGAGGGCAGGGAAAAGGGAGGGGAAAAAGGAGAAGGGAGGAGGGAGGGGAAAAGGGAGAGGAAAAGGGAGAGGAAAAGGGAGAGGGAAAGGGAGAGGGAAAGGGAAGTCAGCATGCTGCTGCGCGTGTGCGGAGGTGTAAGCTGTGGTGGAGTGCATCCAGTTCTTCCCGGAGCACAGAGGAGGATGTGGCGGATCACCCATGCTACCGTGTTTCTCATCCACGCCCCTGACGTATGGCAGCATAAGAGCTGTGTAAGAGCGGGAACGACTCTCTAACCGATCAATTATATGAACCAACCAACCAACCGACAGATTGTCATTGAGCTTGATAAAATGAGCTTCCTTTTCCTTCTCCTCCCAATCAACTAATCCCCTTAAATATCTGCCAGCCGTGTCCTCATCCCCCAAATATCCGCGGGCCATATTTCACCCTCGGATTCCTCAGCTTTGTACGTTCTAGGCACGACACCTTTCCACTCTCTCCCCCATCTTTCCGACCCACTCCAGTGTCCAATTGTCAACCGCTCTTCCCCTTGAGTAATTAACTAACGCATGCCTTTGTCTGAGTCCAGCTTTCCTCTCCTTTCTTCTCGCCTCCTGACACCTCCGCTCTCCCCTACTTCTTGGTTACATGCCCCTTTCATTCCTGCATATGATCTCCTCCCCTGCACATACAAACACACACAAACACGCACACACGCACACACACACGCTCCCTCCATCCTGGCTGTTTCCGTACCGTCCTGACACCTCCGCAGGTGAGTCGCGGCCCAAGCACGCCCTGTTGTTGGAGGTGAAGGGAACCAACTTCCGGCTGCAGAAGTTCCGATTGCGCACCGTGCGGCCGTTTGAGTTCGAGAGTGTGGCGCTGAGGGACGTGCAGCCGCCGCTGAAGCCCGAGGACACGGAGGAGGTGACGAGGTTCCTCACCGCCAAGGTAGGCGCGACGGAGGTACACCAGCGGAGGTACCGCCGGGGTACGGAGGATATTGGGGTTTGCGGGAGGCAGTAAAGCGAGTGGTTGGGCGGATAGGTGGGTGGGCAGTTACGGGGTAGGGAAGGGAGGTAAGGGAGGGAACGGGTATGGGGTGTATGTGACCGAGGGAGAGATTTAAGGGTGATGATGCAAAAAAGGCAAGGAATGAACTGGCGACGTCCAAAGCCCCACTCGCCGGCACCTGTCTACAACAAAGAGGGATGTGAGTGTGGTGGTGTGGTGTGGTGTGGTGTGGTGTGGTGTGGTGTGGTGTGGTGTGGTGTGGTGTGGTGTGGTGTGGTGTGGTGTGGTGTGGGCGGGAGGGAGGGAGGTTCGGAGCGCGGGGTAGGAGTGTGAGGGTGTAAGCAATGGGGTAGAGGGTCAGGCAATGGCAGTCACATGCTGTAATGTGCGGATGTGTGGTGGTAGAGGGCCCACCCACCCGGACACCCACCCGGGTGTATGGGTTGTGGCAGAGAGGGGCAGGGCTTCCACATGTGGCCACACGGTGGAGGGGGGGGGTTTGGGGAGTGCTGCATGTGCCATGGGGGGACCCGGTGGGGCCCAAGCAAGGTGTGTGAGGGGAGGTGGATGTAGGGAGAGGTGGCATGACGTGAGGAGGCGCCCTTGGGAGCGCTCCTCCTCCTCCGCCTCCTCCTCTTCCTCCGCCTCCCCGTCCCCGTCCCCTCCTCCTCCCTCGGATTCCCGAGGAGAGTCAACATCCGTTCGGTAAACGGTCCCGCCACATGCCGTCCCCAACCCCTACCCCGGCAACCCGTCTGCGACTAATTCAGCGTCTTATATTCAATCCTCTGGACATTCGCAGTTGCGTAAATCCTTTTTACATTTTTGTATTATCTGGCCTCTGCCCCTCCCCCTTCTCGCGCACCAATCCTGGCCCCCCGGGGCCCCCCATTCCCTCCACACACGCACGATGCAGGTCCAGGAGATGATCACTCGCGCCGCAACCTCCGCGCTGCATCTCCCCGCCGCATGCGCCTCCGATGGCGGTGGAGATGGGGGCAACCCCGACTCCGCGCCGCTGCTGCCGCTCATTCGGCTGCGGGTGGACTACACGGGCTTCTCCACCGTCAACTCGCAGCGGCTGGGTCAGCGGTTCGTGGGCAAGGTGGCCAATCCGCACGACATGCTGCAGTGGACGAAGGCGCCCGCGAGGAGGTGAGGGAGAGGGCGCTAGGGGGGAAGGGGAGGGGAGGGGAGGGGCCGCTAGGCTGCCGGGGGCAGTTGTCATGTCATGTCGGGTGGGGTCGGGTCATAGCCACGATAGCCACGTTGTGTGCGTGTGTGTGTGTATCGACACGTGCGCGTTGCCTTTTCTGGGGCGCTGGGAGCCCATCTTGCACAGGCACACCTCCAAACGCTTGCAGTTGATATTTTTGAATAATGCGTTGTGATAATAGTCTAATCCCCCCCCCCAGCAACCCGCAACCCGTATTGGATGAGTGCCGCCAAGGCAACATGATTAAAATCGCCAGCTGTTGTGCTGTGCTGTGCATTACAGTCATGACAGACGGATTGACAATGCGCTTCATCGGCCAGGCGTCCAGACGCGAGGCGTACGCCTCGCCGTTATCTTCCCCCCCTGTGCCTCCTCAACCTACCTACCTACCTAACTTACCTGCCCCCTGCACCCCTACGATTTTCACCTCTATATTTGTTCCCTCACACTATATATGTCTGTCCCTCTCTTACACCGCCTCACCCCACCTCACCCCACCCACCCCACCCCGCAGGGTGAAGGGTGAGGGCGGCTCCCAGCCGGCGGGTGCCCTCGAGGACGAGGAGGGCGCGTACCTGCGACCGGATGCCCTGGACCAGAGCCGGATCGAAGACCTCATACGGCAACACCTGGGGCCTAATGCTCTGGAGGTGCTGCTGGGGTAGCGGGAGGGGGAGGGGCGGGGAGTGTGAGGCGGGGTGGGGCGGGGAGTGTGAGGCGGGGTGGGGTGGGGTGGGGTGGGGTGGGGTTGGGGGTAGGATTTATAACAGGGTCATGGAGGCATGTAGAGAATAAGTCTACGGCCTTGCCTGGCATGGCTTTGTGTTTAGGGTTTTCAGGGTTGGACACGTATGCACGTGCATGTTTGGTGCTGGAGATCGGTAGATCAGACTCTCCTCCTCTTGTAGTATCATATAGGCCATTTGGTTTACTCTTTCACCAGGCCAGCTTTTGGTTGCCGGGTGGGCACAGACGGCAGCTAAGTTTAGAGTTGCTGGCAACTAGGGCAGACCGGTACGATGCATGGGGCATGTGTTACAGTAGGCGTGTAGGGGGGGCCGGGGTTGGAACACATTCCCACGGTGGTAGCCCCGCCCCGTCCCTCATGACCCCCATTTTGTCAGCCCCACCCCCACCCCAACCCCAACCCCAACCCCAATCGCACGCACCCAGGTGCTCCCTGACGACGAGCTGGCAGTAGCGCTGCACAATTTCGTCGAAAAGGACGACAAGGTCGGTGGGTGGGTGTGGGGAGTGAGGGGTGTTTTGCATCAATATGTATGTAGGTTTGTGTGCATGGCTGTCTCTCATGCGGCTGAGCCGGGGTGGTAAGACCAGTGGCGACGGCACGCTGTGCTGGGGGACCAGCTGTGCGTTGCCGTGTCTCTGTGTGTATGTGTGTGTGTGTCTCTTGTGTGTTGGGGCCAGGAGCCCACTTAGGGTTTGCGAGGGGCTTTGTGGCCAATGTCCGTGCTAAGTAAAGACGGTGAGCATGTGTGTGTGTGCATGTGTGTGTATGTGTATGGGGTTTGTTGTTGGGCGGGCCATTGCGGGGTTCGGTTGTCCTGATTAGGAACGGGCTGGGTGGCCTGGCCGGGCAGTTGGCGGCACCCTGGCCAGCACCCCGCTGGGCTGAGCGCCCGAGCAGACTAACTATCTGTAGGTCCCCCTGCACGCACCTTCCGAGTCCTTGGGATCTCCTGTCGACTTCCCCACCTACGCCCTTCGCAACGAAACCCATTTCTCCTTTTCTCTCCTTCCCTTCGCCGGCAGTAGGATTTTTGCATTTCGCACGTCATTTTAACCTTTTCCCTCTACTCCTCCCCTATCGATGGGACCCTTGCACGGAACCCCAACCCCCACCCCCCTCAACCCCACCCCCACCGCCATCATGACATCCACCAGAACGCACTGCAGCAGTGTATCGAGGCGGCGCTGGAGGAGACCCGCAACGCTGCGGCGGCAGCAGTGGCCAGCAGGCTGGCAGGCGGAGACGCGACGGGGGCGGCAGGAGCGGGAGCGGCCGTCAAGGCCCCCTCGTCCGGAGGTGGTGGCGGCGAGGAGGACGAGTTATTGGGGGCCGTGCGCGCTGGAGTGGAGCGACGTAGGCAGCAGCGAAAGCAACGCATGCAGACTCAAGGTGTAGAGGGGCCCAGGGGTTGCTGTTGCCGTTGCCCCGGGGGGAGGGGTGCTGTTTGGGGTTGGGCTCAAGAGTGGTTGGTTGTAGGTGCGGCCTAGTGCAACCGTAGGTGTGCCAACATCGTTCCCTCTCTCTCTCCGGCTTTTGTGCTTGGCTTCTGTGAGCTTCAATGGCCACCACACATGGGTCTGTGGGGTCTAGCGGGGTGAGCTGGTGAGCTGGGGGGATTTGGGTGGAGGTAGTAGTGGTGTGAGATGTGCTGTAATGGCAGCAGCTGCAGCAGCAGCAGCATGTGGGTGGTGGCGCCCGGGTGGATGGTTCACATCGAATCTGAGCTCCCGTGCACGGGTCGTATCAGGCTGTCCTCCGTCGTCCTCCCCGATCCTGACGTTGTCTGCTGTCTGTTGCTTCACCCCTTACAGCGATGACTGGCCCAACGACTTATGCAGTTGGCAGCATGGCTCTTCATATGCAACCACATACGAGTGTCAGTGGCATACGTTTCGTTAGTAAACCGTTTTCAAGGATTTTTAACTCCTGGATGCACTTTTCCTTTTCCTGCCCTGCAGGCGATGAGGACGGGGTGGACCTCGTGGCGCTAGAGGCGGGGGTCACACAGGGCGACGGGGGTACAGGTGCGCATGGTGGTGGCGGTGGCGGAGCGGATGAGCACATGGTGGACGTGGGGCCGTCTACAACGGGGGCAGGCCGGGCAGGGCCCGGTCCATCATCTCAGATCACCACCAAGACCACCACCTTGGGGTAAGTCCTGACGTTCCCCGTGGGGTAGGGGAGAAGCAGAGGAGAGCAGGGAGGGGTAAGGGTGAGGGGCATGGGCAAGGAAGGGTAGCGGAGGCGCGAGAACACGGCATATTGGTTTGGGGAGCTGCTAGGAACGAAGGCGAGGTGACGACACGCGACATCCTCATCCTCATCATTATTATTGTTGTTGTTGCTGCTGCTGCTGCTGCGATGTAACTCCTGCTCCTGCTCGTGTACACCCGCTCGGTGTCTATTGCCTCTACGCATGTGTCCACAAATCAGACCCGGCTTCAGCTGCATCCGCAAAGTAAAGCGCTGATGTTTCACAACGATAACACCTTAAATAAACCTATACCAGGCGCGGGCGGGGTCGCGGCCGTGGCGGGGGCCGGCAGCAAAGTCTCGCCGACAGCCTTGCTCGTGTGGGGACTGCAGCAGCCCCCGGAGGGGGAGGGCGTCCGCTGGACGCCTTCTTGCAGCCCACTACGGGTGCACCCGGCAGCGGCCAAATGACCCCGGGCGGCGCAGGGAGGGGGGGAGCTAAGACGGCGGCGGCGGCTCCAACAGCAGCGAGGTAAGGCAGGATGACTATTCCGGGGTTTTGGAGGTTACTTGGCAGAGGGAGGAAAGGGGACGGCAGACGGGGTGTGTGTGGTCCGGAATGGTGGGTGAGGGCCATGTGGTGATGGAACCCACGTGTCCAAGCCACGGCGGGACGACCGACGTCCTCGAGGCGCTTAACTGTTATAACATTGATCCATCCGCCGTTGCTGCCTTTTCCCTCCCCCTCACTCGTTCGTGGTTCGTCTTTCCCCCTCACTCTCTCTCTGGTCCTGTTCAATCCTCGTTGCCGCCCTCTTAACACCTCCTCCGCAACTTGCCTGCCAGGGGTCGCGGCCGGGGCCGCAGCGGGGGGGCTCGCGGCGGCGGCGTTAACTCGCCGACCGCTGGCGATAGTGACGTGGAGATGGCGGATGACGTCATCGAAGACCTGGAGGAGGACCGGCCGCCGCCGCCGCCGACATCGACGACTCGCGGGGCCCGGAGGCTCACCGTTGCTAGTGCTGCGGCTGGGACGCCTGCTGGCCGGCCGGCTCGAAGTACGCGCGCCGCTGCGGCTGGTGGCGGCGGTCGTGCTGGTCGCAAGAACTACCGGGTTGCTGACTCGGATGATGAAGACGAGGAGGAAGAAGGTGCGGTTCAGGGGTGCGAGTTTGCTGCTACGTTGCTAACGGGGTGTCGTTATGGTGGCTTGCTTGCGCCCCTTGTAGGAAAGGGAGTAACGTACTGTTATGGAACATGCACGTTGTAAGGATTGGGGGGGAGAGCTCTCAGTCCCGGGCTCCCTCCCTTTGTGGCTTCAGCTGCTGCAGCTGCTGCAGGACTATATAAGGTTTTGACTGAGTGGTTTTGACTACGCGGCGGAACGTGCGCCTGTGACCCCCTGGCGCCTGGTGTTGCCCTGTCCCCCTGGTCCCGCAGGTAGCGACGGCCGGGAGGACATTGAGGAGGAGGAGGAGGAGGAGGACGATGATGGTGATGTAGAGGAGGAGGATTTGGAAGTGGCACGGCCCAGTGCGCGTCGAGGCCGAGGCAGGGCTGCTGCGGGCAGGGCGGCGGATGCCCCCAGGCGGACCGCCGCGTCCGGCAGAGGGCGGGGCCGTGGAGCGGGTACGTGCGGCTGTCATCTTGTAGTATTGGGCTGTGGTGATGCGAAGGAGGCAGTCCAGCGGATGAGTGTGCGGCTCTACCGACGTGTGTTTTATTGTTCAGGAGTTCCGGATGCATTCGTACCTGTTACCCTACTCGTACCCCTGCTAATCCCGCATACCTTATGATGCCGCCCTCCCACTCTGATTACTGTGACAACTATGGTACGTTTTCTGCATTCACACCCCATCCCCCCAATTCTCTTTCCTTCCTATGGCGGTCGTGGGACACTGCACATGTAGCTGCGGCGGCAGCCCCAGGTGCTGGTGGTGGCCGCTCTCGGACCCGGGGCGCGGGTGGGGGTGGGGGTGCGCGGGAGGACGTCATCACGCTGACCAGCGATGAGGAGGACGACGAGCCCGCCCCCTCCCTGGGGCCACCGGCGGCCAGAGCGCACGCGGCCGTGGGGGCCGCCTTCGTGAGCACCGCCGCCGGGGTGCCGTACGGCACGACGACGACAACACAAGGGGGCACTGGCGGTACGGCCACCGCAACGGGCACTACGCCTCTTGGTGCGACAGGTACTGCGGCGCCTGGTGCTGGCAGGAAGCGACCCGCCAGTTTCTTCGCTAGCGGCGGCGGGGCGGTGCAGGGGCGCGGTGCGGCGGCTGGTGGTGGCCGGGGCTGGGGCCAGGCGCGATAACATTGTTTCCGTTCTGCGCGGTTCCGTTTTGCAGTTGCATGGGGTTGGCCTGGTGCTGGTGTACTGTCTGTTTGGTTGCAGGCTACAGTGGTGATGGTGGTGCGCAACAGAAGATATGCAGGTGATTCCTGTGAGCGGGTGATGCCTGTGAGCGGAAAGACACGGTAGGAGTGTTGTAACGGACACACATAGCGTCACGACGAGGCAAAGGGAGCTGTACTAGCAGCGTTTGGTTGTGCGAATGAGCTGCGTTGCGTCGTCGTCATTGCCACTTTCTGCGCATGGAGGTTTTTGGAGGATTTTGTGACGAGATGCCCGGGGGCCGCCTTGGGATGTTTTGTTGATCGCGGCAGGTGCAGCGGCATCAGCAATCGGCAACAGGATGTGGTTGCACGTCGTGTTGAAGTGTGCGGCGTATGTTCGTCCCCCCCGTCATCCACACGGGTGTTTTCGCCCCATTTCATTACTCCCAGAGACTGCAGCACACAGCGCACGTTTGCACGTGGTACTTCAGCGCAAGGCAACGCAAAGCAAAAGCCCCTTGCAACTGTAGAGTCGTGCGCTACACATCACAGAAAACGGATGATACGGTCACGTGCGTTTCCTTTCAACTTGATTAACCAGGTGTCCGTATGGATAATGACGACGCAAAGGAAAATAGGCAAAGACTGCACATGAGGGCGAGTTACACAGCATCACAACACCCCAGACTAACCGACACTATCCTACCTGAGAACCGTCAACCTCTGCATGCAGTCTGAACCACTATCCTCCACAACCTGCACAACTGCGGCGGCGTCACTCCTGCTCCCTGTCCCCTGCGCTGCGAGCCCCCTCAGTAGGAGTGCCCACCACCTCTTTTCCCCAACTTATTCGAACCTCGGCCATACGATTCTACCTGGAATACACATCTGGATGGCAACCGCCTACTGCAACCCCTGGATGGCTGGTCAATTGACCCCAGCCCATCCCGGGTAAGGTTGCCCGGTCGTTAGGTGAATCCTCTTCCAGTTGTCCCCAACTGGCGCGACCAACCCTGCGGGACTTCCACGTCTCAATCCCGCGGTGTATCCCACTCCCATCCCCTGCATCCCTTCGTCCGCATGCCTCACCGCCCCGCCAGCTCCAACGTCGCTCCTCAACGCACCCGGGCATCACCCGGGGTGGCGGGGCGTGACGTGTTAAGGACTCGCCGCCACTGCTTAAACCTCATACGGGCAACTGCTCCGCTCCTCCATCTGTGGCGGCTCTGGGGCTATCACAGGCTATCACGTGATACGGCTGCTGCAGCCCATATTACACACAAGTTATCGTTGCAGGCGGGCGGGAACTTTCCAACTCGTGCGCCTCTCTGTAGTAGCTGGTATACAGTACGGCTCTACAAATACGCGCGAAGCGTGTGACCACCAGCATCTCCAGAGGCCTTTTCAGCGGCCAGCTACTACACTCTCCCTCTTTCCTCTGTAGGAGGGTCTCCACTACGGTGTGTCCACACCCCCAACCCATAACGCCAAACTCCGCGGCCGTTCACTGAAGAAGCACATTCATGTCCGCCCGCAGGTATTCAGCTACAGCCTTCTGGCCTGCATACGGCCAAGGCGTTGTTGTGGGTCCTAGACCAGACCAAGCCCTGGTGCACAGGGCCGAACATAACGACAACAGGATCCTCAAATTAAGATGGAGGGGAGCTGCGGGGGCTACAGCATCATCAGCTCAAACGGCTGCTGCCCGTAGTGACCCGGCAGCGGCTGCGGGCAGAGCAGCAAAGACAGAAGACCGTGCACGTGTGCGGGTTATTATCCAGCGAGATATCCATCGGAGGTTCTGGAGGTTCTGGCTGGAGGAAAGGGAGGGGACGCAACGGCTTCAACATGGGCTTATTTGAACGTGAGATTTCGCGTGAGCTAGAACGCGCCCCGGGTCATTACTCAGCTGTGCACGTCACGTGGCATCACGTGTCGGGGCATCCCGGACATCCCGGCACTCGAGACGTTCAGGACGGGCTACAGCTGTGGGTGTTCTGGAGGAAAGGAATGCTCCCCCCGGGGGAATGGACCCCGTTTGTCTGCCCTCCCACACCGTCACCCCCTTGTCCCGACCCATCCCCGGTCGTACGACGTGGAATACAAAGATGCACACTGACCCTGTGGTCTCTCACCCCCAATCTGAAGAGATCTTGCTCCGTGTGGCGGCCACGGTGGCTGCAGGCTTAACGTAACGGCGTCGGCGTCGTCTTCCGCAGTTCTGTTGACGTTTTTTGCTTTTGCCTGTCATCGTGTTAGGTATGAGGGTTTATGGGGAGGGAGTGGAATGAGAGGGGCAGCACCGCACACACATCACATATGGAGGTAGGGTCTCGAAGTGAAAAGAACCGGGAAGCAAAGGGGCCTGACGAAAACCCTCACCGCGCGGCCTTCGAATACCTAACACATACAGCCGCCAGCATTCATGCAGGACGCCACGGGGGCTCAGGCGCCCACCGCCCAACCCAGGGCCCCTCAGCGCTCCCTGAGCAGGAGCTGTTTAAGACTCCTCCCTATATTAACTTCGCGGCGGTATCCCTCCACCTACACACCTGCCATCCGCTAAACCTGACCGCCGCCCCCAGCAGGCCCCCGGCCGCCTCGCTACCATTAGCCCCAAGCGGGAGTCATCGCATAGCTGACATGCAGCTTGCCGTCGATGCCGTGAGCCTGCAATCGGTAAAGCAGGAGCAGCACAGTTCGCTCAGCCAGGCGGCTGAGGACTATAGACGATCATGAATTTTGGATCCTGGGCTTTGGATGGCACGATCCCTTCACGGCCAAAACTACGTCAAAAAAGTTGCGGCAGTTTGTTATCCGAAATAGATCGTATAGGTCTCTGGCGGAAATCCCGGGCCGCGTCCACTTCTGCATGGGTACATGCGTGCTTGTGTGTGCTTGCCATGCGACGAAACATTCACAGCGGGCCCAACCCAGTTACACGACCTGCGTCAGCACCGACACGTCATCATCGAGACAGGGGATGAAGGCCTCGCGCAGGTACACGAACTGGCGGTTGCACCAGCGGAGGAGACAAAGACGGAGGAGGGGCGAGGGGTTGTCAAAAAGAGGTGGTGAGCAGTGGCACTGAAGCAACGGCAGCGAAGCAAGCAGACATGTAGGCCTCTCATGCCGGCATGGAGTCATGCTAAGTAAGCAGCAGGCGGGGCGCGTGATTTCGGAGTGAAAGGAGCGCTTGCTGCCCCGTATGGACTGAGTTTCAATTTGGTAAAAGGTACGGGTAATTGGAAGCAGAAGAGCTATGGGAATCCTGGCACTTCCTATGCAGTTAAAGCATTTCTCTGGACATTTTCCGGCAACGCCAGCGCAGCATTTGCGCGCCGACAGCCCGATAATACGTACCACGGTGTCGGTCTTCAGCTGCTTTCTGAGGAACAACACGATTTTCGAAAATTTTGAGTCCAGAGAAACCTGTCACGCATAGGATGGTGTGGAGCCTTCCGGGTAATACCATGGGAAAATTCGCTAAATTTCTTTTCAAAGTTCACCTTTACTTTGCTTTGCTGTAAGATAGGTGCACCCCCAGCTGCGCGGAAGACGACTACAACTGCAGATTCCGATAAGATGGCCTTGCCGACAAGCTAAAATTGCGCTCGGTTGGCGATAAAGTGCCATACCTTTCTCCTGAACGTCGGTTGCCATGCTTCTAAAACAAAAAAGTGATGTGCTGCTCTTGCATTCCGTCTATCAGCAATTTCCGATGTATACAGCGTTTTTTGGAGCAGCTCCTACAAAGCAAAGGTGGTCTATTGGGGGCAGACAGGAGAGAATGAATAAGCCATACGAAGCTATCTCGTAACGCGACAAACGCGCAAGTCCGTACATTCCAAGACCGAGTGACCGTACATTCCAAGACAACGGAAGTATTATACCGATCCATCCAACCATTACTCATCTTGTCCATTCTTCGAGCTACCTAATTGTCCTTTCACTCAAGCTGCTTAATTGTTCCTTAGTTTGCTCAAACACTTCACACGCCCAAGGATGCAAGGCACAGGGTCCTTTGAGCGGTCACGCTGGTGGTCGCGTGACGGTGAGCATCATACTTATAACTAGATAGGCCTGCGTGTCTGCGCAAGTGGCGCTTGCTGCACACTGGGCGCGCGGTGTTTTCGGAACGACAGAACCAAGGGTCGCATAATGCATTGCTCCGCACCCGCAGGGACACTAGGGACAAATGGGCCAATGCCAAGAGGTGTCTGAAAATGGTGGCACCCAAGCCGCGTGGCGCAGACGCTGACGCGCGGAAGCTGGCTGAGGTGCAGTGTGAGCTCATTACCCCTGCCTGTGAGTTCCTCACGCTTCCCAGCATTCACTGGGTGGATTCCCAGCTGCCAACAATAGCTCACAAAATTTATTGCCCTCCATATACACATTGCCCTTTTATTGCCCTCCATATACACATTGGTGGGTGGGACCTGCACGGCAGGCAGAGCCCTGGCTGGGGCACTTGGCCGTTGTGATGCGGGATCTGCAGACATGGCTGCTGAAGAATGTTGCCCGGACCCCCAGTGCAGGCTACGGGGTGCAGCAATAAAAGCTTACTGACATCAGCAGGCAGGCAGTCACAGGGATGATGGATGGATAGATGGCGGCGACACACAATGCACCGTCTGGAGTTTTATGGATTTGCTTTGGCGCCTCAGCAAAGGTATACACCGGTGTCCATGCACACACAAAGGGTGCATGGAGGGGGTGACCATGCACACCTGGACATATTGCTTCTGTAGGCAGCACGAGAGCCTCAAGAACACGTGTGTGCAGCAAGGCTCGACAACAAAGATTTCTGCTCACGACTGGTCTTGGTAGGCAGGAATGGGTCAAAATCGAAGTGCAGCCACAGGCATCAGTAGTGCATCAAGCTAGAGCTCATCTGCACCTGGTACCAACACTGCATGTCTAGCTGTCGGTCGCCGCCTGACCCTTGGAGACAAGGAGCGAATTGATGAACACGATCACCTGTGACATAGGTGATGAACACGATCACAGGTGAGCAGGGGGGCTCTTAATGGTAGGGGTGGGCAAGGGTGGTCCCGAGAGAATGTCTGGAGTCATGTCAGGCAAATCGATTGGATTTCTTGTTTTTGGTAAGCCCACCCGCCCACCCTGCACTCTTTCAGCTAACGACAATTCGATTGATTTGCTAATACTCGGAACCGTTAAACTACCAGTGCGGTGTAACGTACGCAAAAACGTGTGCAGACCGACTTCCGTCTGTGTTGCCTCGCAGGCACCAGGTTTAGGACCGCGTTTCACCTTCTTAGGCTCGGGACCATCATCCATCTTCGCCTGTAAACACGAACTGTCTTTTATGCCTGCCACCTGCGTGACGCACTACTTGTTAAATGCCAAGGGCTCCATATTACGCATAATGCGGTCTCAGCAGTTATGGCCAGCCTGCAAGCTACTTGCACGCCGACACGCATCGTGCACGTACGAGGCAGCAGCCTTGCACGTTCCCAAATGCGTACCAGGTCGCTACCGCTACTAGCGGCAACGGCAAAAGGAGAAAGGTAAAAGCTGTATGTAAGATGTCAATACGCGCGTGCAGATTTTGAGATCTAATATGTGGAAATGCATCAGGCTTTGATGACCCTACGACGGATGCAGGAATACAGTTATCGGTGGTAGCATGTAGTACCCTCTGGCCTGTTTGGAGAGCCGATTAAGGTGCGTTTAGTGCAAGCAACGCGTGCTACGAAAAACATGGATTTTAAATTTGACACTAGATGCCCCAAGGAGACCTGTCCTGGGGGTGGATCCTTGTTTAGGAAGCGCCCTCTGGCCCACGGGCCATCAGGTAGCCACGTCCGTAGGTAAAGAGTGTAAATTTACCATTACCTAGACTTTGCTGAACGACTCATATTTCTGAATATTGAACGGAGATTGGAATAGGGTGAGCCCTCATGCAGCCCGACTTCAGCGTTCAGCGGCTTCAGCCTGACGCAGATGGGGTTAGTTGGCGAAGATACGAAACCGGGGCCCTGTGCCTTAAGAAGTATATAGTTTAGCTATACTACCTATGTCTTACAATATACAGGCATAGATAGCTAAAAGGTTGGAATTTGGAATATTTTAAGGCTTACGCGATAGCATGACGCGGCAATTGGGCTTCGCGGCCATCCTCGCGATGGCCATATTGAGTCTAGCAAGTGCCAGGGGTGCGCGCATGGATGAAAGTTATAGACGCTGGGGTCCTCCCTTTGCACTGCGCATTCATGTGTAAACCCTTGCTTTCGCGCAGGGCCACCGCTGACCAGACCTGCGGACGCATGCCAGGCTTGCTTAGTGTCCGTGAGGATTCTCGAGGACTTATTGTGCGACCCGGCTGCAACGGATTTCTTGGTGGGGACCCGGTTCCAGTTAGATAGCTCCGGAAATCTCGGAGCTGACATGTCACCTGCAACGTAATTTCCTTATCCAGGTGGATTTCGTTGAGAAACAAATCTGCCCTCACATGGGCGACAAGATGCAGGTGAGGGAGGCGGGTTCATGAGTCATTTCCATCCCCGAAGTGTCAGCCGACGGCCCACGATTCGCTGCCTTTACTCTTTTCGGCCTCCAATGCAACTTCATGATTGCATCCCAAGCTCGCCGTTACAGCACGCAGGCGAAACCCGCACTGTCCCCTCTCGTAACCCGGGGCAATTCACGGCCCATACTTCCTTAGCAGAGCATAACCTCTTGTTGTGCCCCCCAAGTTTTCCTTAACAACCGTATAAGTTGGAACCCCGCATCCTTCATTCGATCGAATGTCGGATACGTCTCGTTTGACGTACTTTGCACACACTTCGCACACATTTTGCTAGTTATCGAAGGCGGGTGCAGTGCTGTGCGTGTTTTACATAGCAGAGGCTCGTAACCCGGGTAAACAACTGCAAATACGCACATACACGTGCGTGCGTATGAGCACAAGCACGCATTAAAACACACACACACACAGACACAGGAACCTCCACGGTGTCATGCCTCTCTTCCCCCGCCCCGCAGTGCCGCAACTTGGCTGAGGGTCTGCTGCCAACCGTTATCCAGTGGTTCCGTGCATCCGCCACTCCAGCCTCCCTGTGCTCGTCAGCGGGGGTGTGCGGGGCCGCGGTGCTGCAAGTGGCGCCTCTGAACAAGGTGAGGGGAGGTAGTGAGGGCGCATACGCTGAAAACACAGTGTTGGGGGCTGCACGACTTCATCGTCGCGGGGATAAGAGAGAAGGGAGGGTTCTCTGTTGCACATGACGTAAGGGCTTCATGCGCATTCCTGAATGGCATGCCTACCGTTCCTCCTCCCTTTCCCCTTGCCTATCCCTCCCTCCCTCTCTCTGCAGCCCGCCCTCCGCGTGCGAGACACCGCGCAGTGCGCCATGTGCAGGTTTGTGGTGCGGACGGTGCAGGAGCAGCTTGAGAACTCCCAGGCGCTGGAGAAGGCCAAGGAGGTCGCTCTGCAGGTGGGATTGGGCTTTGTAAGGGCTGCCTGGGGGCGGGCAGATCCGCAGTGAGGTGTTTGCAGTCCCTTCCCGGTCGTTGCCGGAACGTGTGCAGAGATGAAGTCGTAGATGTTGGACGGACAGGAACACTCACGGACAGGAAAGCCCGTGTGGGCCCACTGGCCCATGCGCGCGCGCGTGTTTGGTGGTTCACGTTCGCTGTCGCTGAGTAAGGGCTGACGGACAGCTCCTCCAGTAGTGCTGGCCAAGCTACCGATATCACCCAAAGAGCAGCGTCCCCTTCCCTGGGCTCGAGTGTCCCCTTGGCCTCGGGACTGACCTCCACACGGTCCCTGGCCGGCGCCCCCCGACTGCATGACGCAGGTCTGCGGCGACCTTCCGGGCGAGCTGGCGGAGGGCTGCTCCGACCTCGTCAATACGTACTGTGAGTGGAAATGAAACGAAGTGGGCTCCGCTCCATCCAACCCTATTCCTGTCCCCAGCCGGTCCTTCCCAGGCACGCGTGCGAGCCTGGCTTTACCGGTGTACCTGTTGCCTGCTAGCTTGTTTCAAATGTGATGGCGTGTGAAGGAATTTTGCAGGAACCTTTCATAACTTGTAATGGTTCGCCCGTAGGGGGTGAGGGCCGCTATGAAGGGCTGAACGCGCCGGTTAGCTGTCTGACCGCCAATCAGCAGAGTCTGCGTGCGCGCGGAAGACGGCCTACGTACGGCGTCCATCTCTCATCACCTCCGCACCGCTGCGCTTTCCTGGCCCCCGCCTCATTCCGTATTGCAATACTGATCAGCCCGGATGACAAGGGTGCCCACTGCGGACCCCTGCCTGATGAACCCCGCAGGGCCCGTCGTGGCGGAGCTGGTGGAGGAAATGGACCCCGAGACTGTGTGCAGCCTGGTTGGATTGTGTGTGGAGGCGTTCGCGGCGGTGAAGCCCCCGGCCCTGCCCGCGGCCCTCATGCAGGCGCTGGCGGGATCGGAGGTAACGGCGGGAGGGGGGGCGTGTTACTCGCGCTGGGTTGACGTGGGAAAACCGGTGCGCATGCGAACAGTGTACGTACATACATAACATGCTGTGTGGTCGGTGTAGGCTCCCCCTCCGCAGAAGGCTTGAAAATGGCGCGAAGAGCGCTGGATAATACGTTTCCCCTCAAATCGCTACCAGTCTACCTTCAACCTCCTCCCCTGCCATTCCCCCAACCCACTACCCCACTGCTGTTGCAGCTCCTCCGTCGGCCCCCGCCGCCGCCCGTGTTCTCTGCCCTGCTGGGTCTGCCGCCACCGCTCTTCGCCGTCCCGGGCGCCGGTATGATGGGTGCGATGGGCCATGGCGGTGCGGGTATGGACCAAAGCTCTTGGGCAAATGGCCAGGAGCAGGACGGCGTCAAGCCCTGGTGGCTGGCGACGATGCCCGCCAACGGACCCATGGGTCCGCCGCTTGTCGACAATGCCGCTTGCGACTATTGCAAGGTAGGTAGGGTGGGGGCTCAACCTCCAGGTCGGCACAAGGTACTTGGCGAATGCGGCGGATATGGTCCATTGCTGCGGCTTGTCAGTGTCAGTGGTGGAATAGAGGGGGAGGAGTATTACCGTTAGGCCCCGTTCGTTCGTTCGTTCTTATAAGAGGATGTTAAGTACGGAGCCTCTAGTACGGAGAAGGGAAAGTGCACTGCGCGATGATGGCCCCGTCCGCTGCGGCACCGGTTGCGGCTTGGCGCCGGCAGGGATCTCGCCTCCTTCCGCAAGCATAGACGCCCTGGCTGCTGCATTTGACCTCATTGGGCGTCTCCGCCCATTACTCTGCAGCATCGACTTCACTAACAACCGTATATTTTTCGCACGTTTCGCATCATGCTTCATCGCTTCATGTTAAGTTTCATTATCGCTCACCTGGTGTCCTCTACCTCTACCTTCCCGACCGACTGCAGCTGGCCGTCATTGAGGCGCACTCGCTGATCAGCAACCCCCAGGTGCAGGCGGAGGTTTGCAACTACACCAAGGCCGTGTGCGATAGCTTCCAAGGCTTCTCGGACATGTGCAAGGTGGGGGAGGGGGCCGGAGGGGACGGAGGGCAACGCCTGATATTAATGCCACCTGGGATATCCTGGTGGGATGTACGGCGAGGGCGACGGGGGGTTGGGGCCGAAGCACATTTGCAACTGCCCAGCATATTTAAGGGCTTCCTTCATCCTGGGTTGAAGAATACCCGTGTGGCAGAGTGGCCCGCCTGCGTCGTCCGGTTGATATACGAATTTCTGCGTGTCGGTAGATACGACCCAAGCACAGCACCACCTATTCAGCTCAAATGACACGTGCCCCCCCTCGTGTAGATATTCCCTCCGCTGCTGCGGCTTCCGGCGGAAATACATATCCCTCGCCTCTTCATCTTTCGCGGCTGTAGCCTTGCCTGACCCGACCTGCCTGCTGACCCCCGACTTGCTGTGTTGTGCCGCACACAGGCCTACGTGGACATGTATGCCCCGCTGGTGTTCACGCTGCTGGAGCAGTACCTGGTGCCGGACGCGGTGTGCGCGCAGACCGGCCTGTGCCCGCCTCCGCCGGTTGAGGGCAGTCTGGCCGACTCCCACTCCACTAGCTGGACCTGCTGGCTAATGGACGGCTGGGTGGGCAGCGCGCTGCGGCACCTGGGCCTTGGGGCCCTGCTGCCGGCGCACCACCAGCATGGCCACGACCAGCATGATCCCGCCGTGCAGCTGGAGCGCCAGTAGGCAGCGCTGGGGGCAGTGCGGGGTGGTTGGAGTTGCGCTGGGTGACTATTGGTCTCCATATTCTTCAAACACGAAAAAATTGATGGGCTTTAAAGACCGCCTTGGTTGCTCGAGTCACTTGTAAAATGGTCGTGTGGAGGAGGGTTTGGAACGGGAGTCTACTTGTGACAGAGCTGGGTTGGTGATCGTTGACCGAAGCTGGGAAGTTGCGCTCTTGGCGCCATTTTTAACATTCAGTGGTCGTATGGTGCATATGATCATGAAACAAAGCCAACAGCATGAATGGCGTTGTGCATGGGTTGATACTATTCGCGCGAGACTACTGCACCCATGCCGTAGGCACTGCAGCCATGTACTGCCTCATGGATGGATGGATGCTTTGTACACTCTTGGGTGGGACGTGGATGTGAGGTTTCAGCTACGGCCTGGCGCGCCCTCCGCTTTCGTGGCGTGTTACATACAGCAGCACATACAGCAGCAGCTCGATCTTCGTCCGGGTGTCAAGTGGACATTCCTCCGGTGTCGTTGCAAGTTGCTTTCAATCCGTTGTGGCGATGGTGAGTAGCGATTTTGAACACGCAGTAAGGTGAGGATTATCGGTGTCACCGGAGCGATTTGAGGTTGGGCGAATGGCTGGGTTGGTGGCGTTCAGAAACATTCAGAAAAGAATGCGTCATCGCAGTTGTGCAATAGCTCTTTACAGCCTGTAAATTACAATGCATTGCAGAATGCATTCCTTGGGAGATCAAAAAGATCGATGGTTGCTGTGGGATAAGGTGATGTTGTACCCTGCACTATCTGTGGATTGTTCGTTATGGAGAAATGGGACTAGGACACTATCTGTCTGCAAGGGCGGATTCTGTAGGGCGGTAGGACGCCGTCGTAGGATTGCTTCCCACGTACATGTTCCATTACAGAAATACACACAATTCCGATGTGTTAAAAACAACTGAATCCTGTGTAGTGTGGAGTAAGCCAGTTTTTCTATGGCTTTGCACGGTGCGAACCTGACATGGGTGCCTTTACCAGTTCTCCACTCTCTGTATCGAACACTGCTCCAATGCATCCATTACCCCATCCATCGCCTCCACATGCACAGCAGCGCTCGACACCCCGCCACACGAAACGGTGCAGGCAGTCTGTGCCACCACCTCGACAGCTAGCTACACGCCACGGCTGCATGCCGATGCATATGCATGGCGCAAGCCCAGCCACAAGGGACACGGAACGAATTCCCATGCTATGACTCTTTACCCTGCCATCCAGCTCCGTGCATCCAGTAGGTCGTTGCAGCAGTGCTCCGTGTAGGATGGCGAGATATCTGTACATCCGCAGAAGCAGGCCGCGCCGCCGCAGCAGCGGAAGCAGCAGCCAACGCCGACACCGCCGCAGTAGCCGCAACAAAACATAGCCCAAGTACAAGACCCAGGAAACCCAGCCCCAGCCCCGTCCTAAGCCACCCACCTATCGAGTCCTATTACCTTGGTAACCGTGAAAAGCACAACAACACAAACGCGTCAGACACGGACCAGCTGCTTGAAACACCCATACTTACATTGCGACCGCCTGCAGGCGAACTGCGAAACGGGGGGGACGGGGTGACAGGAAGATGAGCATCGGTGGCACTCGAATGAGAAGTGTGGCATGAGGATCGATGGAGGGGGGGAAGATAACGACGCCGTCAAGGCAAATGCAACCACTCCCGTCACCGACGCCATTGCACCTTCCGCAGCCGCCACACCCGCCGCCACTGCCACACCCGCCACCGTCGCCGCGAACGCTACCACCGCCACCGCAGCCAACCCCGCCGCCAACGCCACACCCGCTAAGGCCGACTCCAACGCCGTCAAGGCAAATGCAACCACGCCCGTCGCGATGCCGCTGCACCTGCAATAGCCGCCACACACCCCGCCAACGCCACACCCGCCACCGTCGCCGCCACCGCAGCCACACCCGCCGCCAACGCCACACCCGCCATCGTCGCCGCCACCGTCACCGCCACCGTCACATCCATAGCCACCACCTCCACCGCAGCCACACCCGCCGCCAACGCCACACCCGCCAACGCCAACTCCAACGCCGCCAGGTAAATGCCACCACACACGTCACCAATGCCACCGCACCTCCCGCAGCCGCCACACCCGCCGCCAACGCCACACCCGCCATCGTCGCCGCCACCGTCACCGCCACCGTCACATCCATAGCCACCACCTCCACCGCAGCCACACCCGCCGCCAACACCACACCCGCCAACGCCAACTCCAACGCCGCCAGGCAAATGCAACCACTCCCGTCACCGATGCCACCGCACCTCCCGCAGCCGCCACACCCGCCGCCAACGCCACACCCGCCATCGTCGCCGCCACCGTCACCGCCACCGTCACATCCATAGCCACCACCTCCACCGCAGCCACACCCGCCGCCAACGCCACACCCGCCAACGCCAACTCCAACGCCG
>NW_003307546.1:7231-10067 GCF_000143455.1 Volvox carteri f. nagariensis | reverse complement strand
GGAAGTGACTCGAAGTTACTCGATGGACAGGTGGAGAAGAGGACGACAGCTCCGCCGGCGGCTGCATCACCAGAGGCGACGCCGCCGCCGCTGTTGCCGCATTTGGCGGCACTCGAATGACAAGTGGGAAGGAAGTGACTCGAAGTGACTCGATGGACAGGTGGAGAAGAGGACGACAGCTCCGCCGGCGGCTGCATCACCAGAGGCGACGCCGCCGCCGCTGTTGCCGCATTTGGCGGCACTCAAATGACAAGTGGGAAGGAAGTGACTCGAAGTGAATCGATGGACAGGTGGAGACGAGGACGACAGCTCCGCTGGCGGCTGCATCACCAGAGGCGACGCCGCCGCCGCTGTTGCCGCATTTGGCGGCACTCGAATGACAAAAGTGGGAAGGAAGTGACTCGAAGTTACTCGATGGACAGGTGGAGAAGAGGACGACAGCTCCGCCGGCGGCTGCATCACCAGAGGAGACGCCGCCGCCGCTGTTGCCGCATTTGGCGGCACTCGAATGACAAGTGGGAAGGAAGTGACTCGAAGTGACTCGATGGACAGGTGGAGAAGAGGACGACAGCTCCGCCGGCGGCTGCATCACCAGAGGAGACGCCGCCGCCGCTGTTGCCGCATTTGGCGGCACTCAAATGACAAGTGGGAAGGAAGTGACTCGAAGTGAATCGATGGACAGGTGGAGACGAGGACGACAGCTCCGCTGGCGGCTGCATCACCAGAGGCGACGCCGCCGCCGCTGTTGCCGCATTTGGCGGCACTCGAATGACAAACGTGGGAAGGAAGTAACTCGAAGTTACTCGATGGACAGGTGGAGAAGAGGACGACAGCTCCGCCGGCGGCTGCATCACCAGAGAAGACGCCGCCGCCGCTGTTGCCGCATTTGGCGGCACTCGAATGACAAAAGTGGGAAGGAAGTGACTCGAAGTTACTCGATGGACAGGTGGAGAAGAGGACGACAGCTCCGCCGGCGGCTGCATCACCAGAGGAGACGCCGCCGCCGCTGTTGCCGCATTTGGCGGCGCTCGAATGACAAGTGGGAAGGAAGTGACTCGAAGTGACTCGATGGACAGGTGGAGAAGAGGACGACAGCTCCGCCGGCGGCTGCATCACCAGAGGCGACGCCGCCGCCGCTGTTGCCGCATTTGGCGGCACTCAAATGACAAGTGGGAAGGAAGTGACTCGAAGTGAATCGATGGACAGGTGGAGACAAGGACGACAGCCCCGCTGGCGGCTGCATCACCAGAGGCGACGCCGCCGCCGCTGTTGCCGCATTTGGCGGCACTCGAATGACAAAAGTGGGAAGGAAGTGACTCGAAGTGACTCGATGGACAGGTGGAGAAGAGGACGACAGCTCCGCCGGCGGCTGCATCACCAGAGGCGACGCCGCCGCCGCTGTTGCCGCATTTGGCGGCACTCGAATGACAAGTGGGAAGGAAGTGACTCGAAGTGACTCGATGGACAGGTGGAGAAGAGGACGACAGCTCCGCCGGCGGCTGCATCACCAGAGGAGACGCCGCCGCCGCTGTTGCCGCATTTGGCGGCACTCGAATGACAAAAGTGGGAAGGAAGTGACTCGAAGTGACTCGATGGACAGGTGGAGAAGAGGACGACAGCTCCGCCGGCGGCTGCATCACCAGAGGAGACGCCGCCGCCGCTGTTGCCGCATTTGGCGGCACTCGAATGACAAAAGTGGGAAGGAAGTGACTCGAAGTGACTCGATGGACAGGTGGAGAAGAGGACGACAGCTCCGCCGGCGGCTGCATCACCAGAGGAGACGCCGCCGCCGCTGTTGCCGCATTTGGCGGCACTCGAATGACAAAAGTGGGAAGGAAGTGACTCGAAGTTACTCGATGGACAGGTGGAGAAGAGGACGACAGCTCCGCCGGCGGCTGCATCACCAGAGGAGACGCCGCCGCCGCTGTTGCCGCATTTGGCGGCACTCGAATGACAAAAGTGGGAAGGAAGTGACTCGAAGTGACTCGATGGACAGGTGGAGAAGAGGACGACAGCTCCGCCGGCGGCTGCATCACCAGAGGAGACGCCGCCGCCGCTGTTGCCGCATTTGGCGGCACTCGAATGACAAAAGTGGGAAGGAAGTGACTCGAAGTTACTCGATGGACAGGTGGAGAAGAGGACGACAGCTCCGCCGGCGGCTGCATCACCAGAGGAGACGCCGCCGCCGCTGTTGCCGCATTTGGCGGCACTCGAATGACAAGTGGGAAGGAAGTGACTCGAAGTTACTCGATGGACAGGTGGAGAAGAGGACGACAGCTCCGCCGGCGGCTGCATCACCAGAGGCGACGCCGCCGCCGCTGTTGCCGCATTTGGCGGCACTCGAATGACAAAGTGGGAAGGAAGTGACTCGAAGTTACTCGATGGACAGGTGGAGAAGAGGACGACAGCTCCGCCGGCGGCTGCATCACCAGAGGAGACGCCGCCGCCGCTGTTGCCGCATTTGGCGGCACTCGAATGACAAGTGGGAAGGAAGTGACTCGAAGTGACTCGATAGACAGGTGGAGAAGAGGACGACAGCTCCGCCGGCGGCTGCATCACCAGAGGCGACGCCGCCGCCGCTGTTGCCGCATTTGGCGGCACTCGAATGACAAGTGGGAAGGAAGTGACTCGAAGTGACTCGATGGACAGGTGGAGAAGAGGACGACAGCTCCGCCGGCGGCTGCATCACCAGAGGCGACGCCGCCGCCGCTGTTGCCGCATTTGGCGGCACTCGAATGACAAGTGGGAAGGAAGTGACTCGAAGTGACTCGATGGACAGGTGGAGAAGAGGACGACAGCTCCGCCGGCGGCTGCATCACCAGAGGCGACGCCGCCG
>NW_003307546.1:3172-7181 GCF_000143455.1 Volvox carteri f. nagariensis | reverse complement strand
CAATTCCAACGCCGCCAGGTAAATGCCACCACACACGTCACCAATGCCACCGCACCTCCCGCAGCCGCCACACCCGCCGCCAACGCCACACCCGCCATCGTCGCCGCCACCGTCACCGCCACCGTCACATCCATAGCCACCACCTCCACCGCAGCCACACCCGCCGCCAACACCACACCCGCCAACGCCAACTCCAACGCCGCCAGGCAAATGCAACCACTCCCGTCACCGATGCCACCGCACCTCCCGCAGCCGCCACACCCGCCGCCAACGCCACACCCGCCATCGTCGCCGCCACCGTCACCGCCACCGTCACATCCATAGCCACCACCTCCACCGCAGCCACACCCGCCGCCAACGCCACACCCGCCAACGCCAACTCCAACGCCGCAAGGCAAATGCCACCACACACGTCACCAATGCCACCGCACCTCCCGCAGCCGCCACACCCGCCGCCAACGCCACACCCGCCACCGGCACCGGCACCGCTGCCTCCACAACCGCTACCACCGCCATCGCAGACACACCCGCCGCCAACGCCACACCTACCGACACCGCAGCGACACCTGCCACAGCCGCCACCGCCGCCACATCCGACACAACTGCCACAACCTACGCAACCGCAACACCCGCCAACGCCCATGCCAAATCGTAAGCCAACGCATCCAACACCGGCGCCGCCACAAACGTCACCCCCGCACCGTCGCCACTCGAAGCGACATGTGGGGGATGAGGATGGATTGACAGGGGGGAAAACATGACGGCAGCTCCGCCGGCGGCTGCATCACCAGAGGAGACGCCGCCGCCGCTGTTGCCGCATTTGGCGGCACTCGAATGACAAGTGGGAAGGAAGTGACTCGAAGTGACTCGATAGACAGGTGGAGAAGAGGACGACAGCTCCGCCGGCGGCTGCATCACCAGAGGAGACGCCGCCGCCGCTGTTGCCGCATTTGGCGGCACTCGAATGACAAGTGGGAAGGAAGTGACTCGAAGTGACTCGATGGACAGGTGGAGAAGAGGACGACAGCTCCGCCGGCGGCTGCATCACCAGAGGCGACGCCGCCGCCGCTGTTGCCGCATTTGGCGGCACTCGAATGACAAGTGGGAAGGAAGTGACTCGAAGTGACTCGATGGACAGGTGGAGACGAGGACGACAGCTCCGCCGGCGGCTGCATCACCAGAGGAGACGCCGCCGCCGCTGTTGCCGCATTTGGCGGCACTCGAATGACAAGTGGGAAGGAAGTGACTCGAAGTGACTCGATAGACAGGTGGAGAAGAGGACGACAGCTCCGCCGGCGGCTGCATCACCAGAGGAGACGCCGCCGCCGCTGTTGCCGCATTTGGCGGCACTCGAATGACAAGTGGGAAGGAAGTGACTCGAAGTGACTCGATAGACAGGTGGAGAAGAGGACGACAGCTCCGCCGGCGGCTGCATCACCAGAGGAGACGCCGCCGCCGCTGTTGCCGCATTTGGCGGCACTCGAATGACAAGTGGGAAGGAAGTGACTCGAAGTGACTCGATGGACAGGTGGAGAAGAGGACGACAGCTCCGCCGGCGGCTGCATCACCAGAGGAGACGCCGCCGCCGCTGTTGCCGCATTTGGCGGCACTCGAATGACAAGTGGGAAGGAAGTGACTCGAAGTGACTCGATGGACAGGTGGAGAAGAGGACGACAGCTCCGCCGGCGGCTGCATCACCAGAGGAGACGCCGCCGCCGCTGTTGCCGCATTTGGCGGCACTCGAATGACAAAGTGGGAAGGAAGTGACTCGAAGTGACTCGATGGACAGGTGGAGAAGAGGACGACAGCTCCGCCGGCGGCTGCATCACCAGAGGCGACGCCGCCGCCGCTGTTGCCGCATTTGGCGGCACTCGAATGACAAGTGGGAAGGAAGTGACTCGAAGTTACTCGATGGACAGGTGGAGAAGAGGACGACAGCTCCGCCGGCGGCTGCATCACCAGAGGAGACGCCGCCGCCGCTGTTGCCGCATTTGGCGGCACTCGAATGACAAGTGGGAAGGAAGTGACTCGAAGTGACTCGATGGACAGGTGGAGAAGAGGACGACAGCTCCGCCGGCGGCTGCATCACCAGAGGCGACGCCGCCGCCGCTGTTGCCGCATTTGGCGGCACTCGAATGACAAGTGGGAAGGAAGTGACTCGAAGTGACTCGATGGACAGGTGGAGAAGAGGACGACAGCTCCGCCGGCGGCTGCATCACCAGAGGCGACGCCGCCGCCGCTGTTGCCGCATTTGGCGGCACTCGAATGACAAGTGGGAAGGAAGTGACTCGAAGTGACTCGATGGACAGGTGGAGAAAAGGACGACAGCTCCGCCGGCGGCTGCATCACCAGAGGCGACGCCGCCGCCGCTGTTGCCGCATTTGGCGGCACTCGAATGACAAGTGGGAAGGAAGTGACTCGAAGTGACTCGATGGACAGGTGGAGAAGAGGACGACAGCTCCGCCGGCGGCTGCATCACTAGAGGCGACGCCGCCGCCGCTGTTGCCGCATTTGGCGGCACTCGAATGACAAGTGGGAAGGAAGTGACTCGAAGTGACTCGATGGACAGGTGGAGAGGAGGACGACAGCTCCGCCGGCGGCTGCATCACCAGAGGCGACGCCGCCGCCGCTGTTGCCGCATTTGGCGGCACTCGAATGATAAGTGGGAAGGAAGTGACTCGAAGTGACTCGATGGACAGGTGGAGAAGAGGACGACAGCTCCGCCGGCGGCTGCATCACCAGAGGCGACGCCGCCGCCGCTGTTGCCGCATTTGGCGGCACTCGAATGACAAGTGGGAAGGAAGTGACTCGAAGTGACTCGATGGACAGGTGGAGAAGAGGACGACAGCTCCGCCGGCGGCTGCATCACCAGAGGCGACGCCGCCGCCGCTGTTGCCGCATTTGGCGGCACTCGAATGACAAGTGGGAAGGAAGTGACTCGAAGTGACTCGATGGACAGGTGGAGAAGAGGACGACAGCTCCGCCGGCGGCTGCATCACCAGAGGCGACGCCGCCGCCGCTGTTGCCGCATTTGGCGGCACTCGAATGACAAGTGGGAAGGAAGTGACTCGAAGTGACTCGATGGACAGGTGGAGAAGAGGACGACAGCTCCGCCGGCGGCTGCATCACCAGAGGAGACGCCGCCGCCGCTGTTGCCGCATTTGGCGGCACTCGAATGACAAAGTGGGAAGGAAGTGACTCGAAGTGACTCGATGGACAGGTGGAGAAGAGGACGACAGCTCCGCCGGCGGCTGCATCACCAGAGGCGACGCCGCCGCCGCTGTTGCCGCATTTGGCGGCACTCGAATGACAAAAGTGGGAAGGAAGTGACTCGAAGTTACTCGATGGACAGGTGGAGAAGAGGACGACAGCTCCGCCGGCGGCTGCATCACCAGAGGCGACGCCGCCGCCGCTGTTGCCGCATTTGGCGGCACTCGAATGACAAAAGTGGGAAGGAAGTGACTCGAAGTTACTCGATGGACAGGTGGAGAAGAGGACGACAGCTCCGCCGGCGGCTGCATCACCAGAGGCGACGCCGCCGCCGCTGTTGCCGCATTTGGCGGCACTCAAATGACAAGTGGGAAGGAAGTGACTCGAAGTTACTCGATGGACAGGTGGAGAAGAGGACGACAGCTCCGCCGGCGGCTGCATCACCAGAGGCGACGCCGCCGCCGCTGTTGCCGCATTTGGCGGCACTCAAATGACAAGTGGGAAGGAAGTGACTCGAAGTGAATCGATGGACAGGTGGAGACGAGGACGACAGCTCCGCTGGCGGCTGCATCACCAGAGGCGACGCCGCCGCCGCTGTTGCCGCATTTGGCGGCACTCAAATGACAAGTGGGAAGGAAGTGACTCGAAGTGACTCGATGGACAGGTGGAGAAGAGGACGACAGCTCCGCCGGCGGCTGCATCACCAGAGGCGACGCCGCCGCCACTGTTGCCGCATTTGGCGGCACTCGAATGACAAAGTGGGAAGGAAGTGACTCGAAGTGAATCGATGGACAGGTGG
>NW_003307546.1:0-918 GCF_000143455.1 Volvox carteri f. nagariensis | reverse complement strand
CACCCGCCAACGCCAACTCCAACGCCGCCAGGCAAATGCCACCACACCCGTCACCAATGCCAACGCACCTCCCGCAGCCGCCACACCCACCGCCAACGCCACACCCGCCATCGTCGCCGCCACCACCGTCACATCCATAGCCACCACCTCCACCGCAGCCACACCCGCCGCCAACGCCACACCCGCCAACGCCAACTCCAACGCCGCCAGGTAAATGCCACCACACACGTCACCAATGCCACCGCACCTCCCGCAGCCGCCACACCCGCCGCCAACGCCACACCCGCCACCGGCACCGGCACCGCTGCCTCCACAACCGCTACCACCGCCATCGCAGACACACCCGCCGCCAACGCCTCACCTACCGACACCGCAGCGACACCTGCCGCAGCCGCCACCGCCGCCACATCCGACACAACTGCCACAACCTACGCAACCGCAACACCAGACCACGCCCATGCCAAATCGTAAGCCAACGCATCCATCACTGGCGCCGCCACAAACGTCAGCCCCGCACCGTCGCCACTCGAAGCGACATGTGGGGGATGAGGATGGATTGACAGGGGGGGAAACATGACGGCAGCTCCGCCGGCGGCTGCATCCCCAGAGGCGACGCCGCCGCCGCTGTTGCCGCATTTGGCGGCACTCGAATGACAAGTGGGAAGGAAGTGACTCGAAGTGACTCGATGGACAGGTGGAGAAGAGGACGACAGCTCCGCGGGCGGCTGCATCACCAGAGGAGACGCCGCCGCCGCTGTTGCCGCATTTGGCGGCACTCGAATGACAAGTGGGAAGGAAGTGACTCGAAGTGACTCGATGGACAGGTGGAGAAGAGGACGACAGCTCCGCCGGCGGCTGCATCACCAGAGGCGACGCCGCCGCCGCTACTGCCGCATTTGGCGGCACTCGAATGACAAG
>NW_003307545.1:5980997-5981844 GCF_000143455.1 Volvox carteri f. nagariensis | reverse complement strand
CAGTTGAAGTGACGTGTGGAGGAGGATGATCAATGGACGGATGGGGGAAGAAGACGACAGCTCCGCCGGCGGCGGCATCACCAAAGGCGACGCCGCCGCCACTGTTGCCGCAACGGCGGCAGTTGAAGTGACGTGTGGAGGAGGATGATCAATGGACGGATGGGGGAAGAAGACGACAGCTCCGCCGGCGGCGGCATCACCAAAGGCGACGCCGCCGCCACTGTTGCCGCAACGGCGGCAGTTGAAGTGACGTGTGGAGGAGGAGGATCAATGGACGGATGGGGGAAGAAGACGAAAGCTCCGCCGGCGACGGCATCACCAAAGGCGACGCCGCCGCCGCTGTTGCCGCATCGGCGGCAGTTGAAGTGACGTGTGGAGGAGGATGATCAATGGACGGATGGGGGAAGAAGACGACAGCTCCGCCGGCGGCGGCATCACCAAAGGCGACGCCGCCGCCACTGTTGCCGCATCGGCGGCAGTTGAAGTAACGTGTGGAGGAGGATGGTCAATGGACGGATGGGGGAAGATGATGAAAGCTCCGCCGGCGGCGACATCACCAAAGGCGACGCCGCCGCCACTGTTGCCGCAACGGCGGCAGTTGATGTGACGTGTGGAGGAGGATGCTCAATGGACGGATGGGGGAAGAAGACGACAGCTCCGCCGGCGGCGGCATCACCAAAGGCGACGTACCCGCCGCTGTTGCCGCATCGGCGGCAGTTGAAGTGACGTGTGGAGGAGGATGATCAATGGACGGATGGGGGAAGAAGACGACAGCTCCGCCGGCGGCAACATCACCAGAGGCGACGCCGCCGCCGCTGTTGCCGCATCGGCGGCAGTTGAAGTGACG
>NW_003307545.1:5977997-5980486 GCF_000143455.1 Volvox carteri f. nagariensis | reverse complement strand
GACGACAGCTCCGCCGGCGGCTGCATAACCAAAGGCGACGCCGCCAACTGCCTAACCGGCCAACGCCATCCCAAGCGCCACACCCGCCAAAGCCAATGTCAACGCCGCCACACCTGCCACTGTTGCCAGACCCGCCGCCAACGCTTTTCACCACCCGTTGCTGCCCGCATCGCCAGCATTGCTGCCACAAGCGTCGTCACCGCCACCACCGCTGTCGCATTCGCCGCCACCACCTGCACCGCTACACCTGCCACACCGGCTAATAACGCCACCATCACCGCCGCCGACGCCACTGCAGCCATAACGGCCGCAAACGTCACACCCGCCGCCACCTCCAAACCCGCCAACGCCTCACCTGCCACCGCCGCTAACGACGCCACCGCCACCGCCACCGCCACCGCCACCGCCATCATCACCGCCACCGCCACCGTCACCATCACCGCCACCGCAACCGCCACCGCCACCGTCACCGCCACCGCCACCGCCACCGCCACCCCCACCGCCACCGCCACCGCCACCGCCACCGCCACCGCCACCGCCACCGCCACCGCCACCGCCACCGCCACCGCCACCGCCACCGCCACCGCCACCGCCACCGCCACCGCCATCGCCACCGCCACCGCCATCGCCATCGCCACCGCCACCGTCACCGCAACCGCAGCCACACCCGCCGCCAACGACACACCCGCCAACGCCAACTCCAACGCAGCAAACGCAATTGCAACCACACCCGTCACTTATGCCGACGCAACCGCCGCAGCCGTCACACCCGCCGCAAACGACGCATCCGCCACTGTCGCTGCCACCGCCGCCTGCGCCACCGCAGCCACAGCCACCACAACGGCAACAACCGATGCCACTGCAATACCAGCAAACGCCAACGCCAAATCGTAAGCCAACGCAGCCATCAACACCGCCGCCACAACCGTAACCCCCGCATCGGCAGTTGAGGTGACGTATGGCGTATGATAATCCATGGACGGATGGGGGAAGAAGACGACAGCTCCGCCGGCGGCGGCATCACCAAAGGCGACGCCGCCGCCGCTGTTGCCGCATCGGCGGCAGTTGAAGTGACGTGTGGAGGAGGATGATCAATGGACGGATGGGGGAAGAAGACGAAAGCTCCGCCGGCGGCGGCATCACCAAAGGCGACGCCGCCGCCACTGTTGCCGCATCGGCGGCAGTTGAAGTGACGTGTGGAGGAGGATGATCAATGGACGGATGGGGGAAGAAGACGAAAGCTCCGCCGGCGGCGGCATCACCAAAGGCGACGCCGCCGCCGCTGTTGCCGCATCGGCGGCAGTTGAAGTAACGTGTGGAGGAGGATGATCAATGGACGGATGGGGGAAGAAGACGACAGCTCCGCCGACGAAGCCATCAACACCGCCGCCACAACTGTTGCCCCCGCATCGGCAGTTGAGGTGACGTATGGAGGAGGATAATCCATGGACGGATGGGGGAAGAAGACGACAGCTCCGCCGGCGGCGGCATCACCAAAGGCGACGCCGCCGCCGCTGTTGCCGCATCGGCGGCAGTTGAAGTAACGTGTGGAGGAGGATGATCAATGGACGGATGGGGGAAGATGATGAAAGCTCCGCCGGCGGCGGCATCACCAGAGGCGACGCCGCCGCCGCTGTTGCCGCATCGGCGGCAGTTGAAGTGACGTGTGGAGGAGGATGATCAATGGACGGATGGGGGAAGAAGACGACAGCTCCGCCGGCGGCGGCATCACCAAAGGCGACGCCGCCGCCGCTGTTGCCGCATCGGCGGCAGTTGAAGTGACGTGTGGAGGAGGATGATCAATGGACGGATGGGGGAAGAAGACGAAAGCTCCGCCGGCGGCGGCATCACCAAAGGCGACGCCGCCGCCGCTGTTGCCGCAACGGCGGCAGTTGAAGTGACGTGTGGAGGAGGATGATCAATGGACGGATGGGGGAAGAAGACGACAGCTCCGCCGGCGGCTGCATAACCAAAGGCGACGCCGCCAACTGCCTAACCGGCCAACGCCATCCCAAGCGCCACACCCGCCAAAGCCAATGTCAACGCCGCCACACCTGCCACTGTTGCCAGACCCGCCGCCAACGCTTTTCACCACCCGTTGCTGCCCGCATCGCCAGCATTGCTGCCACAAGCGTCGTCACCGCCACCACCGCTGTCGCATTCGCCGCCACCACCTGCACCGCTACACCTGCCACACCGGCTAATAACGCAACCATCACCGCCGCCGACGCCACTGCAGCCATAACGGCCGCAAACGTCACACCCGCCGCCACCTCCAAACCCGCCAACGCCACACCTGCCAACGCCGCTAACGCCGCCACCGCCACCGCCACCGCCACCGCCACCGCCACCGCCATCATCACCGCCATCATCATGGCCACCGCCACCGTCACCGCCACCGCCACCGTCACCGCCACCGCCACCGCCACCGCCACCGTCACCGCCACCGCCACCGCCACCGCCACCGCCACTGCCACCACCACCGCCTC
>NW_003307545.1:5975551-5976616 GCF_000143455.1 Volvox carteri f. nagariensis | reverse complement strand
GGCATCACCAAAGGCGACGCCGCCGCCGCTGTTGCCGCATCGGCGGCAGTTGATGTGACGTGTGGAGGAGGATGATCCATGGACGGATGGGGGAAGAAGACGACAGCTCCGCCGGCGGCGGCATCACCAAAGGCGACGCCGCCGCCGCTGTTGCCGCATCGGCGGCAGTTGAAGTGCCGTGTGGAGGAGGATGATCAATGGACGGATGGGGGAAGAAGACGACAGCTCCGCCGGCGGCGGCATCACCAAAGGCGACGCCGCCGCCGCTGTTGCCGCATCGGCGGCAGTTGAAGTAACGTGTGGAGGAGGAGGATCAATGGACGGATGGGGGAAGAAGACGACAGCTCCGCCGGCGGCGGCATCACCAAAGGCGACGCCGCCGCCGCTGTTGCCGCATCGGCGGCAGTTGAAGTGCCGTGTGGAGGAGGATGATCAATGGACGGATGGGGGAAGATGACGACAGCTCCGCCGGCGGCGGCATCACCAAAGGCGACGCCGCCGCCGCTGTTGCCGCATCGGCGGCAGTTGAAGTGCCGTGTGGAGGAGGATGATCAATGGACGGATGGGGGAAGAAGACGACAGCTCCGCCGGCGGCGGCATCACCAAAGGCGACGCCGCCGCCGCTGTTGCCGCATCGGCGGCAGTTGAAGTGCCGTGTGGAGGAGGATGATCAATGGACGGATGGGGGAAGAAGACGACAGCTCCGCCGGCGGCGGCATCACCAAAGGCGACGCCGCCGCCGCTGTTGCCGCATCGGCGGCAGTTGAAGTGACGTGTGGAGGAGGAGGATCAATGGACGGATGGGGGAAGAAGACGACAGCTCCGCCGGCGGCGGCATCACCAAAGGCGACGCCGCCGCCGCTGTTGCCGCATCGGCGGCAGTTGAAGTGCCGTGTGGAGGAGGATGATCAATGGACGGATGGGGGAAGATGATGAAAGCTCCGCCGGCGGCGGCATCACCAAAGGCGACGCCGCCGCCACTGTTGCCGCAACGGCGGCAGTTGAAGTGCCGTGTAAAGGAGGATGATCAATGGACGGATGGGGGAAGATGATGAGCTCCGCCGC
>NW_003307545.1:5972883-5974294 GCF_000143455.1 Volvox carteri f. nagariensis | reverse complement strand
CACCACACCCGTCATCGATGCCGCCACACCCGCCGCCAACGCCACACCCGCCACCGTCGCCGCCACCGGCACTAACGCCACCGCAGCCACACCCGCCGCCAACGCCACACCCGCCAACGCCACACCTGCCAAGGCCGACTCCAACGCCGCCAAGGCAAATGCCACCACACCCCACCACACCCGTCACCGATGCTGCTTCACCTGCCGCAGCCGCCACGTCCACCGCCACCGCTACAACCGCCACCGTTGCCGCCACCGCAGCCACACCCGCCGCCAGCGCCACACCCGCCAACGCCAACTCTAACGCCTCCAAGGCAAATGCCACCTCACCCATCACCGATGCTGCTTCACCTGCCGTTGCCGTCACACCCGTCGCCAATGCCACACCCGCCACCGTCGCCGCCATCGCCACCGCCACGATCGAAGCGGGGTTGTGGATTGGATTACGGTTTTGGGCGTTCAGATTGCACAGACTGCATCAGCAAAGTTGTTAATATAAAGGATGAGGGATGTTTTGCAGTTGTGAAACGAGGAGGGATGTTCACGCAAAGGTTTCTAATTCGTCTTTGAGGGGTTCCATTATAATCCAAACCAGTCATTTCAACACTGGGGGGACAAACTACTCCTTTACCACGAGGCGGTAAGGGGCGTGAGACACAGTGCTAGAAACAGGCAAAGCCCGGTGCTGTTAATGATACACGCCTTACGCTTGAGGCCCCTTGTGACGGCAGTAGAGTAGCAATACTGGTGGTGGTCATGGAGCGCTTGGCATTCCAAAGTAGGTGGCGCAGGTGGCTGGCCTACTCACGTCCTCCACCACTCGCAGCTGCACTCCCTCCACCATCTCATACGCACAACCAAGGGGATGGGGGCCCGCAGATGGAGGGAAGTAGGGAAGTAGTAACGGCGGTGTCATAGGGTAATTATACAGGCAGGCAGGCAGAAGGTTAGGCAGGTCAGAAAGCAGGTGGGTAAGGTCGGAAAGCAGGTGGGTAAGGTCGGAAAGCAGGTGGGTAAGGTCAGAAAGCAGGGGAGTCAGGTCAGAGAGCAGGGGAGTCAGGTCAGAAAGCAGGGGAGTCAGGTCAGAAAGCAGGGGAGTCATGTCAGAAAGCAGGGGAGTCAGGTTAGAAAGCAGGGGAGTCAGGTTAGAGAGCAGGGGAGTCAGGTCAGAAAGCAGGGGAGTCAGGTTAGAGAGCAGGGGAGTCAGGTCAGAAAGCAGGGGAGTCAGGTTAGAGAGCAGGGGAGTCAGGTCAGAAAGCAGGGGAGTCAGGTCAGAAAGCAGGTGGGTAAGGTCGGAAAGCAGGGGAGTCAGGTCAGAAAGCAGGTGGGTAAGGTCGGAAAGCAGGTGGGTAAGGTCGGAAAGCAGGTGGGTAAGGTCGGAAAGCAGGTGGGTAAGGTCGGAAAGCAGGTG
>NW_003307545.1:5960781-5971425 GCF_000143455.1 Volvox carteri f. nagariensis | reverse complement strand
CTTCCCTCCCCCCCTCCTCCCCTTTCCTTCTCCTACCCTTCCCAGCCCTCCTCTCTCCTCATATTTTCGTGAACCAATCCCCGGTCGAACACTCAAAGATCCACTTACACCATGTCATAGGCAGCTTCGAAAGGTCGTAGAACACCCACCACCTTGGTGATGATGTGGGCTGCTAGTTGTGTTGGGGCCGGAGGTTCCAGAGGCAGCAGCTGACAAGGCGGCCCGCGTCAATCAGTCCGACAAGGAAATGTAAGGGCCCCGTTGCGCAGCATTGTTGCGCTCTGCATCAGCATACCCTGGGAAGGAAGGGCCAAAGGTCCCCCGCAAGTGTTCGTTCCCCGACAAAGGGAGACGAAGTATGAGTCACTAGGTTGTCTTCTCGGCCAGCAGAATTTTAGGTTTCGTACTAAGCATTTTTAGTCAGTGTTAAGTTTTCCTTCCTTAAGCATTTTCCTTCCTCTAGTTTCTACCGTATTCCTTGGTTAACATTTTCGTTTAAACGAAAATGTTAACTAAATTTAGTCTTAGTGTCCCCTTCGGGGAATGCGCGCCGGGTCATCCCTCGGGTTATCGTTAACCAAGAGCGAAAAAAACAAAAAAGATTTTAAAACAAAATAATATGCTTAATCAAGAGAGAAAAGTTTATAAAATTTTATAATATTTAGTATTCGGGACACCAAAGGGTTACCGAAGGGGAGATTAAGGTAACGCGGGGGGGAAGGGGTAAGGGAGCGGCGTGGCGAGAAACGCGGGTCCAGGGGTGGATGTGTGGACTAGGGCCTCGCCTGAACTTTCATCCCCATACGTCACGGGTCTGTATAGTCAAGACGCATCATCGCCTGACAACGACGTCGGGTAACGATACCTGAGGCCAGACCGTTGCGTTTTCATTTCGCAACTTGTCAGCAGTTAGGCTTAGTGCCGGGGGGTGTATGGTGGGGAAGACGACCACAGCTCAAGTAATTGTCTTGTACAATCCTCGAAAGGAGGTGGCATCGCGCATTGTATCGCTCATGTAGCCGCCTGCCCTTATCGGACCCTGCTGACGTTCGGGCTGCCTGCCACCGTCGCGAGTCCCCGCGCTACAGACTTGCCCCGTCGGCACCAGAGCCACAGACAGAACTTCTCATCATTGCTTTTGTTACCCCTTTTGTCTACCCAAAACTTCAGATCTGCATGTGACCGGACTGTGAGGTGTACCTACGGACGGTTCAACTCCAATTCAAGGAAACAAAAAATATTGTCTTCATTTGCGAGCGTGCGCCCGTGTGTGTGTCTGTGTATTTTTGTGTATTTTTGTGTATTTGTGTGTATTTGTGTGTATTTGTGTGTATTTGTGTGTATTTGTGTGTATTTGTGTGTATTTGTGTGTATTTGTGTGTCTGTGTGTGTGTGTGTGTGTGTGTGTCAATGAGTCACAAAGCAACCCAATCATACACAAAACCGCGCGCGTCGGCCTGGTAGCTCCAAACGCTATGGTCATATTTTATCACTAGGACGTGGTTGGGGCGTCGGGCAGCACCTTTCCGGTCGGAAATTTGCGGTGGATCCGGTGCCCGGTCGCAAAGGCTGTTGTACCCGGCCCGGCCGGCGGGCCTAACCAAAGGTTACTAATCGCCGTAACAATTTAGCTTTTTATTAACTTCTTTGCACTAAAAACAAAACATATTCATAGTTTAAGAAAACAAAAATAATAAGGTGATAATTCTGTATTGCATAAAACCGATCAGATCTTATTAAAAAAGTAATTGGGTTAACAATTAGGGACAAGATAGAAATAAAACTAATCTTAGTAGATCTATGTGTTGTCCATATATATTTCTTTAATTACATGATATTGACAATTTTGGATAGTCCAGCCAGATGCGTTACACCGATCACATGCGGGCCGTTGCGGAGAAACGGTTGATTAGGGTTGATCAATGTAAGCACTTGTACATGTAAATAGACAAACACAGCTAATAACCTAAGGTACGGAGAATGGGTGCTCTTCGTCTCATGCACGTCAACCAATCCTCGGTCGAACACTCAACTATCCACTTGCACCATGTCATAATTTAACTTTAACTTAAAAAGGTCGCAACCACTCACCACCTTCTAGCGATAATGATGACGTGGGTCGCTGGTTGTGGTGGCGGCGGAGGTTCCAGAGGCAAGGGCTCTTGCTGCAGGGTGTCTTTAGATCTTGTCGTTGAAAGGTCTTATGGGATGGGCTTGATCAAATTGTTGGATTCGGCAATGCCTGTCGGGAATGGGGCGAATGGGACTTCGGATTAGTGTTCGGAACGGTTGAAACTGTTCGACTACCTAGCTGTTAGTGTCCACGGAATGTGGACGCAGAACGCAAGAATGCGTTCGATAGTAACATGAGCTTGCTCTTGGCCCCGCGGCAGGCCGTTGCGCGAGCAAAGGTCGGACAATCCTGTGAAGTTCCTAAGATTTTGCAGATCAAATGCACACCCAAAAAACTAACCTCTAGGAATTAAGATTATTCCTGAAGACTTCGCATGGTCGGCTTCGGCAGGCGACATGTCCTCGCACCTATGTCACGCCGCTCTGCATGAAGCATCAACAGTCCTGCGTAAAGATAATTGGTTTCATTTGAAACGTATCACTCTGACGGGATTACAAGGTGGCGGCCATTTTGCACATTTTGCACATACCGCAAGCTCATCGCAACTCCACAGCAGAATCGATGGTCCCGTGAATCTCGGTAGGCTGGTAAAATGCAGGTGGCCTCCAACCAACATCAGGTCTACACTACAGACCAAAGTGCTGCGCTGGGACTGCGAGGAGGCCCTCAGGTACAGTATGAGGCAACAAGCTGCCACCTGCCCTTGTGGATCATAAAGAAGAGCGTGATAAGGTGTGGTGAGGCAGGCACTTCGAAATAACCATGGGCTGGTGTTACAGCTGTCAAGCTCGCTTTGGGTTCCGTACAACCTGAAGTAGGCCACCAAACTTATACTGTCGGTATCCAACATTTATCACCTAATCCTCCCCTAATAGAAACTGTTAGTTCTTGGTTGCCCTTGCCCTTGCGTACTACCTGCAGAGTCTCAAGAGGTTAACCCCCTGACACGCAAGACTGCTGGCTTGCAGAATGCCTTCTACGTTGCATACATATTAAGTCTGTCGTCTTTAGAGTTTAATCGAATAACATATGATCTAGAAACATGTTAAGCCTGGTCGCCTTAAAAGCTAGGGAAGTAGTGGAGCTACCTTTTCTCAGCAGATTATTGTGGATTACAATAAAGTTTCTCCAGGAGTCCAGATCTATAGAATTTTGTGTTGCCAGACAGTTTTGCGGAGTCGCGGTTGTGAGCCATTGCTTCCGTCCGTCCGTCCGCACAAGATGTCGCATGAAGCGGCTCTGGTGGTTAGTTTACCAATAAAACAGATAGCTTGAAATGCGTGTAACGGGTTCCCTTCGCGTCGCTCCTCGGTCAACCAGAGATGCCCAATGACAGCCAGTGCAGAGTTTTTAAATTGTATCTGTCCGTACCAAACAGAAAAATCGCATAGCAGAGGCAACATGAACTGCGTCGAGTCAGAAGTCGTAATGCTTTTACCTAATAAGTTACTGGTTATGCGTGCGGCCATGCCATACTTGCTCACGAAAGGATCATGGCTTGGCTACAGGGATTTCAAGTATTTTGCATGACATTGTCATCAAAGCCGAGAGGTTAAGATCGGGGTCAAAGGGCGCCCGGAGTAGCGGAACAGACACGACCTGTACAGGGGAGTCGTCAAGACCACCGAGTAAACTATACACGCGCAGGATAGTCCAACAGTTGCACTCGCACTAGCACTCGGACTACATTTGCGAACTGGAACAAGCTCCCCCCGCCTGAAAGCCAACAGAACCTGAATGCTTCATCAGAAGGTTCCGCTAAACCCTCGGCTGCTCCCTCGGACCACAACATCACCGAAGAACACAATAGCCCCCCCCCGCCCGGCCATTGCGGCAATAAGTGCTGCATCATTGATCAACACAAGCCTCCACTGCCGGCATACACATTTACATCACAAGCACGGTACAGGCTTCGAAATCCAAGCTGCATCACATCATCTGCTCAACTGAGTGCGATGCGGGTTGCTGAGTGCGGTACTCTGTGTGTGGTGTGATGACATGCATGTTGTTCAACCAGGAATGGATGAAATCACGGAGGCGCTCCAGGGTGGGTTGGGGGGTGTTGTAGCGTGTGGGATTATGATGTTATGGGTATGATCGTCCTTCTTCGCAATCGCACCAGTACGGTGTACTGGTGCGCTGTGGCTGCCACAGATGTAAATGTTTTGATACGCAGGTACGAGCAATGCTGTTGTATGGGTATCAAGTGTGGGACCCTTTGTGCTAGCTGAGGTCTTGGACAGGCTCAGGAGGCGGAGTTATGCGAGTAACCTTGCGGAGGGGGCCTTCGAGGCATGTCTGAAAGATGACGCGGTGAAGCTTCAGGTGTCGTTCGTGCGGCAAGTTTATCACAGCTACCCCTACACTACCACGTTTTCAAACAGATTGTGAGTTTTTAGAACCGTGTCCGTTTGCAGCGTGGGTCTGTGGCACATCATGTTTTGCGACAGGAGATCGTTGGGGCCCACTCCAACCCGGAAGGGGCTGGATGGAAGGTACTAGTGCTCCGTTTTCTAAGTTTTCTGGGGCACGACGTATTGAAGGAGGTCCCGCAAGTGCTACGTGAAGCAGACGAACGAGTGGAATGGCTAATGAACAGGCAATAGTCAGAAGGTGTGGTATTGGAGTTCTAGGATCGAGTGATGAGTGGTTGAAAGCATACACGTCTAGATGATCAGCCAGACGGGTACCCGTCAGACGGCAAGCAACCAGGAATTAACATGGCGAAGTATAAGCATTGGATGGGTCTGGTGGCCGAGCAAAGGGCAGGAAGGAGGTGCTCCCGCATATCACAACGTCTATCCCGCGTCCAGCAATCGCAAGCTTGTCGGGGTATGCACCAGCACCAGCACCGCCAAACCCACCGACAGCACCACACACCCCTTGGAATCATCCACAAGTTCCCTGCTAACCCGTGTCGCCTCCCTGGCCCCCCTGCCCCCGCCCCCGCCCCTGCCCCCGCCCCTGCCCCCGCCCCCGCCCCTGCCCCCGCCCCCGCCCCTGCCCCCGCCCCTGCCCCTGCCCCTGCCCCCGCCCCTGCCCCCGCCCCTGCTATCCAACCGACCAGAGATGCGGAGACCCAATCCGACCAGACCCGCCCCCTGCTGGTGCACCGCTGCACGGCACTGCTACACATGGCGGGTGAGGAGGGAGGAGCCAATCAGCTCCGGAGGGGGGAACCGCCACCGCAACACTCTCCCGAGTGCGCGCGCATACACACCTACACACCTACACATGCATTTTGCCCTTCCCCATCATCCCTCCCCTCCCCATCCCTCCCCACCTGCCCGTTCTGGAAACAGATGGGCCCCCCCCCAATCGACCCCGGCTCAAGGTCACGCGAGCTCCCCCTCAGGCTCCTCTACTGTAGCCCCCTCCTCCCCCTTGCTACTGCTACTGCTATTCCGCCACCTCTTGCGACTGCCCTTCCACATGCTACTGCTGCTGGGTCCGGTCCTGCAGCTGCTTGCTGTCCCCCGGGTCGTTCAGTACGGTGTTGTCGATGAGACGCACCGTGCCCCGGTCCCGGGCGGGGAAGTGCGCGGCCACCGCCAGCAGCACGGGTTGGGAGGTCAGGTCGCTGATAGGGCTGGTGGTGGTGGAAGGGTGGTGCGCGTGGAGCAGCTGGGGGAGGGGGTTGGGAGAGGGTGGGGGGCGTGCGTTGTGGGTGTGTGGGTGTAGTGGTGGTGGTGGTGGTGGTGGTGGTGGTGGAAGGGAGAGAGCACACACCACCGCGAGTCACAGCCGCTCCTCCATCGCCAACCGGCCGCCGTTAGTGCTCCACCCGCCACCCTAACAACGTCCTCCGCTCGCTTGTTGGCGTTTTCTTCGTCGTACATGACGACGGGAATGAGTACGAACATGAGCACGAGATCATCGCGCGATAGATGGACAGGTTGGCGGAGGGGACCACGAGGACGCGGCTCCCTCTCTCCCCCTTAGTTCTTTTCCTCTAGTTCTTACCTTACCGTTTTCATCACCTTAAGAGCCCCTTGCCCCCCTCCTGTCCTCTTCAGCACCCCCCCCCACACACACCACACACCCCTCACCTCCACATAGTCCACTGTTACCCCCCCCCTCCTCAATCCGGCCCCTCAACTGCGGGCTCCGAAACCGCCCCCTCAGCCCACCGCCTTCTCAGCCCAAGCCAGTCCCCGGGAGATGCATAAGGCCCTCTCCCGCGACTCGGGGGACAGACGAGCGTTACGACTGAAAGGGTGTGTTTGGGGGTGTGGGGTACGACGAATCACACGCGACGATTGAAGGAAAGACGTATTCCAGAGATAGACGTATTCTACCCAAGATTAGACCAACGATGTGCGGACCCGTAGTGACTTGGTTTGTAGCCATCGCGGCAACGTTGGCAGTTAAGAGTCTGGGACGGAAGCAAACGACTACCGGGCGGGGGTCATTTGGCGCATTGGGGAATAGAAGTTAAAACACGCCAACAAAGGATGCTACTGGAGGCATATTAGGGCTGTTGGGAGCTGCCGGCTGACGTGGGGCGCTCGAGTGCCAGTCATATGAAATCCGCAACCGCACCCCGCCGCATTCCCCGCGAACCCACCCCACCCCATCCCACCCACCCCACACACACTTAACCCCTAATCTTTTCCCCCGGGTTCGGGTCTCACCTGCTCATGGCCAGCCCGTCCGGCTCCCGGCAGATAGATGGGCATCCCCACCACCTCCACGGGGAAGTCTCGAGATCTCGAACCATCCGACAGATCACCCGCCATTGTTGGTAGACCTTGCGGCCAAACACAGCCACGTCGGGCTCGCAGATGTGGAACAGCTTGGTCACCACCGTACACACGCCGCGGAAGAAGTGCGGCCGGGAGCCCCCACACAGCGGCCGCTGCAGGCGCTCCACCGTCACAAACTTCTCTCCGCCGCTGGACCCACCACGTTGGAGGACTCGGCGTCGGCCCCGGGGACTGCGGGGGCCAGCTTCAAAGCCCATGGCGGGTACACTTTGGGCGAATGTACGGTGATTTAAAATTTCGTAGGTTTTGTGTGTCTCATAGCTAACCCTCCATTTCGGCTGTGCGGGGTTTCGGGGTTCGTACGCTCTTATTGCTAAGCCGGCATGCGGGTCGGCAACGGTAGGATTTGGGGGGAAGGCGCCAAGAAGCCCAAGATTTGGGGAACAGTGCGGAGCTGTGGTGGTCGTGGTCAGGTCGGCCAGAGACGTCATGTCACCGAGGCCATATCAGCGTGTCCGCCTTGTAACGGTTACAAGGACAAGATGCCTTTCTTTCATTCATTCGACTCCATCTAGCTCGACATGGGGCTATCCCTCGCTACCTTATAACCGCAGAGTCGTAACTGTTGGGGAAAACGTCTCAAATGCGTCGAAATCGAACCCGAGACTACTGCGCATCGATCGCATTGCACGTTAAGCTTCCGAAGGGCAACAGTCAGGCTGCCAGCGCGGTCCTGATCATCTCCCGCGTCTCTCACTTCGCCTGTCTCCCCCGTCTACCCCCCCGCTAGTGGTCAGCAAGCAAAGCCTACACCGCACCACCCAGCCAGCGGTGTGTGCAGTACCTAGCTAGCATGTGTACGCGTGCGACCGCCCTGTAAAATGGAATGGAAGTGCAAAAATCCCCAGTGCAGCTTATCTCTGATTCCGCATTTTCCCAGCGGAGCAAATAACAGTAAACACAGTTGACTGCATACAGCGCGACCTCTGCTGGCACGCTGGTCTCCCCCTGCAGCCAAGACACTCTCGCCGGGCTATCACGCAAAGGCACCACCAAAACCAACTGCGCCGAAATGCATCTTCCCCCTACACATGGTACCCGCTGTCGGCCATGCAGCTGCCTTTTTAAGACGTATGCAGCCGATCTGTGTGCATCCTCAAACACGAACGTGTTGATACGACACACACTCATGTTTACATGCTGCTGTTAACGTGGCAACGAGTTTAAATTGCCGTGGCGTGCATACACCCGCATAGGCTCGGCTTAACAAACACACACCCTCGTGCTCAGGGTCCACCAGCTACATCCGTGTGTACCTATCCACACGCCCGCTATTAATAGGCCATTCACCACGCGTCTTTTTCATAACGCCCATGTGCATGCACCCGACAATACAGCCGAACCCCACTCAACCGCCCTCCCGACCCACTGAGCATGCAGCTGCTCCGTGCTGCTTTCCTTTATAGGAGACGACATCCACCAGCTGTATCACAATACAGAACTGCCTTAGTGCTGAGATACGTCAGGGCCGTACTCCAGCACGGAGACTATTGTTCCGTGTTGCGTCCACCGCAATCAACGCTCCGGCATGTCATCTGACTCAATCCAACGCATCCGCTCCTCCCGGGCCTTCTGCTTCTGAATCATGTAGATGTCGGGCTGCTTTGTGCTGCTCTCGCTGTTAGACGACATCCAGAACACCGGAATGGCACTAATACCACAAAGAAGAAGCACCTGAAATGCGACGCGCTTGCCACTGACGCCAGGCGGTAAACGAAACTCTGGCTTCCAAGTAGGCTTATAGCTGACGCCTTTGTTTCCTTCACCCTTCAAGAAAACGTAATCGAACATGAAGCCAGTAAGCTGTAAGTTCCGGAAAACCTTGGGGCTCCTTACGCAAACAGGTTTACCAGTTCCTAACGAATATGCCTAAAGAACTAATATTTTGCAGGTAAGGCAAAGGATAGTAGCGAGAAGATCAGCCATGTGGAAATATGTGACCAAATATCATAGGTGCGGACGATCAGTCATCACGTACGGCATTCACATGGCATTTGCAATGGTTTGCAATTTAATTCTTGCCGCTAAATGTTATTGTTTCATGGCTCGATATGTTAATGTTTGCCAGGGTATATTAGGTTCTGTGTGTTAAAATAGAGTCCCGGTGCCATCGCAAGAGCGGTGATCTATATGCTTACAAAAAGGCTTAAGATAGCCATCTAAGGAAAAATGGCATCAATTGAAACAAGCATGCTACCCTGTGCACGGTGCGGGACTGGCGGCCGTGGATTTACCCTGCACACAGGCGGTTTAGATGGAAATCCAGCTTAGCATCAGTTCTTGACTCGCAGATGTCAAGCACCCGCAAAATTGCAATGTCCAAACTGTGTCAAGTTGGGCCTTCCGAAGGACGCGAGCGTCTTCTGCTCGCAGGAATGCTTCAAGGTTCGTGGCAGGTGGAAGGGAAATTAACTTGGCTCCTACGAGCGGCTTCACCCATAACATGCCCGCTCTTGTGGGGAAGCTTGGCGTCGCGCCGTACAGGATACCATTAAACCGTCCCCTCAAAGCGTGTGCCGCTGTGGATGCAACCAATGCCTCCCTCCCGCGCTGAAGTACTGTTTATATGTTGAACATCTAATCTCAGCGCACCCCAGGATATGCCGAGTTTGACAGGCTACCTATGTAGCGGCGCCGGGTCCGCCGTGGAGACTTGATATCTGTGAAGCCGCATTTAAAACCCATGCACCGTGTAGTTTAGCCCTATTTGCGGCGCTAGGTTGAGTTGCCGCGCATTTTGCCAGTCCGTCCGTCCGTACACCTCCGTGGCCAAACAACACGCGACATGATATCCTCGATACCGTTCGACGTACGATTCCCACGTACGGTACCCAAGTGCAACACACATTGCCTGCCCGCCAGCCCGCCACCACACTCACGTGAATGACGTGATTCCCGCTGGCGATCCCTCCCGTGCACTCTCCGTACCTGCCCCCCACCTCCTCCGCTCAGCTGGCCTGGCCGGAGCACAAGAAGGTGCACTCCCCGCCGGCGGACGCCTGGCTGTACTGCACCAAGCGCGGCAAGGCGCGCAGTGAGGTGATGCCCGACTTCGACTGGACGGGACCTCTGCGGCCGCACCGCATCAGCCCGCGGAGGGAGGTGCGTGCAGCTGCGGGGCGGCGGGAGGGCGGGCGGACTAGGGGGGAGAGGGGCCGACTAGGGGGGGAAATGGGGCCCCTCCCTTGAGCGCTTAAGGGGTCAGATTTGGACTCACGAGTCCGGCGGACCCCGGGGCTCCTGGCCTGTCCTGCCCTGCCCTGGCCTGATGAATGATAGATAAGCGGCGGAAAGGGTGCGAGGAGGGGGGGAAGGCCGCAGCGCTTAGCCCGGAAGGGCTGCTGGACCCCGGCCAGCCAGCCAGCCAGCCAGGCAACCCCTGTGCCGCCCCACCCCGGCCCCACCCCGGCTGGCAGGTGCCGGACAGCATTCCCAAGCCCGACTACTTCAAGGACGGGTTCCCCTACCGCGAGCAGGAGAGCAGGCAGCAGCAAATAGGTGCGCGGGTGGGGGGGGGGAATGAAAGGGGGCCGTGTGAGGAGCATTTGGCGGGACGGGGTGTGTATGTGTGGCGTGGTGTAGGGGACCCCCAGGAGGTGATGGTGAGTCCTGAGCCCGTAAGGCTCCAAGGTCTTAGCAGTCCTCCGTATGGGGGGCTTCCTCGCCCCCTCCCCCAGCCAGGGTCGGGCCCGTGTCGCGCAACCCCGCAACCGCCCTCCTACCAGTGCTGGGACGGGGGCGGTT
>NW_003307545.1:5959855-5960731 GCF_000143455.1 Volvox carteri f. nagariensis | reverse complement strand
TTGCTGAAACGTTCCAGCAATTTTTCAAGGTCTAGCATCCATAACACCTGATGGTACGGTTCAGCACCCTCTTCATTTTAGNTTGTTCTTCAGACCCAGCAGAGATTTCTCAGTCAGCTGCAGAGCTACATGCATATACTCTATATTTTGGTGTTGATAATGCATTCAAGTAGAGAGTGTCCTGCAGGTCTTCACGTGCACTGGTCTAACACGTGTTACTTCATTGCACTCTTGCCCCCACGTCTTAAAATTGGCCAAATACTTTCTCCACCGGACGCGGTCGACAGGATTCGAACCTATGCGGGAGATCCCATCTGATTTCTAGTCAGACCCCTTAACCACTCGGGCACGACCGCGGAAATGAGCCCTGGCATTGTCGTACCTCGTACATAACATGGGGATCGCGACCCACACGGCCCCCACTCTCCAAGTCATGAACTAGTTTGCGCCCAACTACGCAACTAGGCAACGACACATCGACGCAACGACACATCGACGCAACGACACAAGTACCCAACTACGCAGTTATGCAACGACACAAGTGCGCAACTATGCAACTTCCCAACTTCCAACTACACAACTACCCAACTACCCATCAACATAACTAACCAACTATGCAAGTAGCCAACTACTACCCAACTAGCCAACAACAGACTATGCAATATGCAGCTACCCAACTGTACAACTACCCAACTCCTTATTTACGCAACTGCGCAACTAACCAACTATGCAAATACACAACTACCCAACTACGCAAGTGTGCAACTACACAATTATGCAATTACACAATTATGCAACTACCCAACTGCCCAACTACCCAACTACCCAACTATATGAGTACACAACTATCCAACTATGTGAGTACGTACACAAAGT
>NW_003307545.1:5949271-5959785 GCF_000143455.1 Volvox carteri f. nagariensis | reverse complement strand
GGGAGTGGACTGACCAGCTGCGCTACTGGAGATGATGAGAGATGCCCGGGGTGTGGGAGGTGGGGGGGTGGGAGGTGGGGGGGTGGGGGGGGACCCCGCCTCTTAGGTGCGGGACTGAGTCGGGAGACGTACCCATTGTGTTTGATTTACTTGAAGTAAGGACTGGGTTGAGGAGTATGTATGCTCGCTGATCAGCTCGCTGGGAAGAGGTCATCCCACTCAGCTAGCCGCGTAGAGCCGGACACACCTTGCCGGTCGGGAGGCGTCCTCCTGTCCATCCATCTCCGTTCGCAACCTCCAGAGGCGGGCCCACGAAGCCCTCCGTGCCTGCAAGCGCGCGCGGGGAAAGGGGGGAATCTCAAGCACTGCACCACAACAGGGACGACATTCCGTTCCTGCCGTCGTGCATGGATGATATTCCGTTCTCTCTCAGCCCTCACATCACCTCATTGGGGAGTCGGTTGGTGGTTGGTGCCCACTCACACGCAGTGCCTATTCGCGGACCCGATGATATTGGCGGGATCCGAGCCGCATGCCGCATCGGTCGGGAGGTGCTGGACCTCGCTGCGGCAGCCGCCAAGCCGGGTGAGTGGGTGAGTGGGTGGGGGCCCCGTGTGTCGGTCGGGCTGGGTCTGTCGGGGAGGACTGCCACTAGGGGTACAGGGCTTGATTCGCAGCCTGGTGCTCCGGGGTGGGTGTGGGGCGTCGAGGGCGATGCGGTGCCAGCGAGCTGAGTGCGAGCTGCAACGCGGTTGCAGCGTGTGGGAGGGGAGGGGAGGGGAGGGGAGGGGAGGGGCTGCCGGGCCCACTCTCAAGGAGGTGCGGATGCTTGTTGGCGGGTAGTGGGGGGTCGCGTGAGGGCCGGTGGCGGGGAAGCCTGGGTCCGCCATTCCAGCTTGGGCGCCCCCCGTGGTGCTGGCGGTGGCCTCATAGCGCCGTACTGCAGCCTTGTCACTGCTGCAGGTGCGTCCCCCGTCACCACCCTGTGCGCCATTGGCTGCGTCCTGTTCGGTCCTGTCCTGTTCGGGGTGTGTTAGGCGTGACCACGGACGAGCTGGACCGCATCGTGCACGAGGCCATGATTGAGCGAGGCGCCTACCCCTCCCCGCTCAACTACTTCAACTTCCCCAAATCGGTCTGCACGTCCATCAACGAGGTGAGGGTGGGGAGGGGTGCTGCGGAAGGGGCGGGTGGGGGGGAGCTGGAGGGCTCGGGACCCACCGGCCGGCCGGGGGTTTTCCGGGGGTCAATCCAATCCTGGCTACTCGATATTAGCGCTGTAGTGCGGAGTGCCTGCCTTCCTGCCTGCCCGTGTGAGGAGCAACGGCGGAGCCCGTCCTCAAGCACTCGTCCTTCCTAGTAGCGGCCCTCGGCCATGAAATGCCTTCGTAGCGGCCCCACGGTATTGTCCTCTCTAGGGGGGCCCATGGGGGTGCAGCTGGCTGGCGGTTGCGACCCAAGGGGTCTGTGTTACATTCCCAACGTGTAGTGCTTCCCGTGTTTGGACGTTAGACGGTTAGAGGTAGTTGCCAACTTCACCTGGCGGTTACTTCAGTTGCCGCCTTGCCATTTTGTGTTACATTCCCAACGTGTAGTGCTTCCCGTGTTTGGACGTTAGACGGTTAGAGGTAGTTGCCAACTTCACCTGGCGGTTACTTCAGTTGCCGCCTTGCCATTTTGTGTTACATTCCCAACGTGTAGTGCTTCCCGTGTTTGGACGTTAGACGGTTAGAGGTAGTTGCCAACTTCACCTGGCGGTTACTTCAGTTGCCGCCTTGCCATTTTGTGTTACATTCCCAACGTGTAGTGCTTCCCGTGTTTGGACGTTAGACGGTTAGAGGTAGTTGCCAACTTCACCTGGCGGTTACTTCAGTTGCCGCCTTGCCATTTATCATGTCACTTGTTTACCGCTCTGTATACCGGCCCCTCCGCCCGCATCCCGAAGGGGCTCTTCTTTAACCATTTGTCCGTCCGCACCTCGCCCCCCCCCTCCCCGCCGCCCCCAAGGTCATCTGCCACGGGATACCCGACGCCCGCGAGCTGCAGAGCGGCGACATCCTCAATATTGATGTCACGGCCTACTACCAGGGGTGGGTAGGTGGGGGGTGGCGGTCTCAGGGCCAAGGGGGCCAAGGGGGCTACCCTCTAGGGGGGGAATGGAGTCCCTCACCGGTCATCAAAGGAGTGAAGTGGGGGGGGTGTTAAGGCGGTGGGCGGGTCAGGGGAGGGGCTGACAACGGGGGGTTCGCGGGAGGAGAGGGGAGGGGAGGGGAGGGAGGGGCTTTGCACCACTCCGCATGTTCGGTACGTGACCGGAATTTTATTTTGGGTTGTCGATTCCCTCTCGATTCCCTCTCCATCTCCCTCGCCCGTGCACCCATAGTGTCTCTCGACCCACATCAATACTGCGGCATGTGTACGGCATCATAGCTGGCTGGTCCTATGGCGGTTCCCCTCCCCTTCCTCCTCCCTTCCATGTGCTTTCCCCCCCTCCCTCTCCCCCCTCCCCGCCGCCCCCCTCGGGCGCCACTCCAGCTTCCACGGGGACCTCAACGAGACGATCTGTGTGGGTGAGGTGGACGCGGACGGCAAGAAGCTGATCCAGGTGACCCACGACGCGCTGATGAAGGCCATTGCCGCCTGCCGACCCGGAGTGAGATACCGGGACGTGGGGGACATCATCACCAAACACGCAGCAGCGCACGGGTAGGGCACGGGGAGGCGAGGGGAGGGGGAGGGGTTAGGGGGAGGGGGAGGGCAGGGGTAGGGGTTAGGGGTTAGGGGGAGGGGGAGGGCCAGGTAGGGGAGGGGAGGGGGGAGGGGCTGGGGGTAGGGGTTGGGGGTAGGGGTTGGGGGTAGGGGTTGGGGGAGGGGGAGATAGGGGTAGGGGTTAGGGGCAGGGGTAGGGGTAGGGGTTAGCCAGTGAAGGGTGGAAAGGGCGGGAAGCAGGGCCGGGTACACGATACCCATGGCATGACACTACCTGCTAGCGCCCTCGCGTTCGGTACCCCCGCGGTAGCCACCCCTCCCCCCTCCCGACCCCACCCCCCACCCCACCCCTCCCCTCCCCACCTGACCTTACATACAGGTTCCAGGTGGTCAAGTCGTACTGCGGTCACGGCATCGGGGACCTGTTCCACTGCGCCCCCAACGTGCCCCACTACGCGCACAACAAGGCGGTGGGCATCATGAAGGAGGGACACGTGTTCACCATCGAGCCCATGATCAACGCCGGCTCCTGGCGGGACAGGACCTGGCCGGACGGCTGGACGGCGGTCACGGAGGACGGCAAGCGCTCGGCGCAGTTTGAGCACACGCTGGTGATCACCCGGGACGGCTGCGAGGTGCTGACGAGGCGGCTGGACAGCTCCCCGCCGCTGTGGTGGGAGGTGCAGGTGGCAGGGTGAGGGGCAGCTGCGAGGTGGTGGGTTGCGGGGCTGGGTGCTTGGGCGGGCGGGCTTTCGGGGTTGGGCGCTTGGCCATTTGGCTGGAGGAGGAGGAGGAGGTAGGGGTTGTCGTGGTCGTGCGGGTCACGGGAAATATTGGATGTGGGTGGGTCCAGCGACTGGAGTACAGAGCGGTGGAGGTGGAGGCTTGGGGTAGAGGTGGTATGGTTTCTTTTGAGGGAATATTTGGGTGACTCGTCTGTAGCGCGGCGGGTGCCATCGTCGTGGTGCGTGTTGGTATCTGATGCGCTGCTAAGGGGAGGGGCAGCCTTCTTGGACGGGTGGGGGTGGGGGGAGTGGAAACCTGTTGTGTGGTGCGGGCGGTGTGCAGGGGGCGGTGATGGGCGCGGGAGCTCCACCAGGGTGGCCCCGTTCCCACCCTTCCCGGATGGAGAGCCACCAGGGCCCAGCACACGCACATGACTGACCGCGGAATCGCCTCTGCGAAGCGAGGGTTGGGGTAGGCGGCTTCCTGGGCCCAGTGTACAACACATGGTGCTGTCTGACCTTGGACTTGAGGAAGAACCTCACCTCCGGGGCGGGGGGAGGGGGAAGGGGGGAGCAACGCACCCACCGCAGGGGCCCCTCATGCACACGGCGGCACACATACGCTGGTGAGCACTTTGGGCTTTCGGAGGGGGCTTTACGGTGCGCCTTATGGATCTGACCTAAAAGCTGTTACGGCCTCTTGGCGGCGGCGGCGGTTGTGGGGTTGTGGGGATATACGTGGGATAGGTGGGTTAGATCGTTATTGCCGCTGCAGCTAGAAGGAGGGCACTGTAGACCTGATGGCTCGCCAACGCCAACGCAGTCGTACAGCACGACCAGCTGGCACGCGGATGTGTGAAGCCCCTCACTCGTTGGGGGCGCCCTCTGTGCCGTATATACTGTTACCGGTTATTCGTCACCCGCCCCGTGGCATTTCCCCTCCTTCGGTCGCCTCAAGACAGTGTTCGGGTCTTAGTGGCGGTGGGTGTGTCGATCCCAACCGCAGGGAAAGAGCAGCAGCTAGAGTAGTCCGACCTAGGAGGTGGTGTTTCTCAGGTGGCGCAGGTGAGCTGTCTCCCGTGCTGGCGTTGGGCGGCTGAGGGGGCCCCGTGGTTGCGAAGTTGCTTGTTTACTCGCAACGCCTCCGTGCTCACTCCAAATACAACCCCCAACGGTTCTCAGCAGAGGGCGCGGCGGTTGGCAGTTTTAGTGGTAATACCAGTGGGGGGTGGTCTCCTGCCAGTTCACTCTCTACTTGTCGGGGGCCCCCGTGTTCCAGATTTGTCCCCCCGGCTGATTCAGCCCCACATTGGAGTTTTATCTTTGTCTCATCTTGTTCTCAACACAATCTGTTTTCTGTGTGCAGTTTGTTGGGATGACTTTTGGCTGTGGCAGTGTTGGGTGTTGAGGTTGGTGCTGATCGGTGATATCGGCTCTTAAGAGCGCTTTCTGATGACCGGTGTGGAATCACAGATCATTTCGGTCCTCTCTGGCAGCCCCGCGTGGGATCAGCCCCGCGAGTCCTGTGTCCACCTCTTTAAGGGCGTCCGTCCTCCTGACAACAGAGGCAAGGGGGGGCAGAGGGGAAGAACTAGGGGGGGGGAGCTCGGGCCCCTAAGGGCCATTGCATTCCCTGTCCCTGTGTCGTCCAGTGCCGTTCACATATATAGCTGCCCTCAACCGCGCGGGCAGCAAACTGCCCTGGAGCAGTCACAACATGAATGCAGTCAGCATTAAGAGTTATGGTTGGTGGGCGACGCCAAGAACAGTTTATTATTATAGGCTGCGGGTGATGACCACGGCGACTGCTGGGGTGGTGGTACAGATACGCGGGGGATACACCAGCAGAGAGCGAGTAGGGTCACATGGCCGGGTGTGGTGCTGGCAGTCAAAGGCCTTGTAACCTGTGCACTTCCCTCACGGCCCAACATCCATCCTCCGCCAGCACCATCACCACCACCACCACTACCAGCAAAAGCCTAAAACCATCCCCTCTATTGATTGTCAGTAAACACTCTGGTTAAGGGGGGGCCTACCCACCCGGGCCTGTGAGGGAAACAGGGCCTGTCAGTCATGTACACCCCACATACACATACACACGACCCAATCCCTGATCGGCGCCTACCTACTCGCGACTCAGTATCACACGATTACGACGCGTTCCAACGCACATGCATACAGATAGACACGGATGATTCTTGTCACAAATCGGATGTGCCACCTGATGGCGGGGGTCGTGGAAAACCTTCATAACGGCGTTCTGCATCCGCACGTGTCACAGCACAGATGATACCTTGATATAATTTGAGCCGTCGTGTTTTAAAGAGCCCTCTTCCCCCTCTTCCCGCCTCTCTTCCCCCAATCGGGGTTATGAGCTGTGTGTGTATATGTGTGTTTTACACCTCGCTTGCATGAACCAGAGAGGTATAAAGGGCCCATACGAGCCAGAGGTCCAAGAGCCTAAGAGCCACAAGCATAAATATTAGGGATGTAGTACAACGCAAAAGTCCAAACATCCAAGCAATGAACACGAGGGAAAACAGCCAGGACGCTATCATAATCAACGACGACCGACTAAGAGCTGCTCCCAGTGCGACGGCACACCGACTAACCAGTTATGAGACGTCAGTGCTCACAGGTTCGTTCCCAAGGGCTCAGAGTTCCAATGCTGCAAACCAGCAAATCCAGCTCACGGCCCCCACATCCATCACGGTGCTCAGCACGCGCTTGAGAGGGGCTGGAGAGGGAGAAGCAACGTCCAGGATACCCACCACTACTTGCGAAATGCGCTTCCCTGCTAAAGCACACGTATATTCTAACACACAGACTATATATACACAGCTCATAAACCAGATCGCTATGTTGTGTATGTATGTATGTATGTATGTATGTATGTATGTATGTATGTATGTATGTATGTATGTATGTATGTATGTATGTATGTATGTCACACCCGCTCCGCGGCCGATCCCACGGAGCAGCCCAACCCGGGCCCCGACCCCGCTTGCACTTCTAGCGCCCCATGCGCACACAGGCTGCTGGCGGCCCTGCACAAGGTGTTGCTGTTGCTCAGCCCCCCGGGCCCACTTCCTGCATTGGCGGCCTGCTGCCGTTCGGCACCGGCACCTGCACCGGCCCCGGGCACCGCATGTGCGTCAGCAGCGCCTGGGTGCGCCGCTGTAGCACCAGACACTGGTTCCGGAGCACCACCAGCGTGTCCTCCTGTCGCTTGATCACCTGCTCCCGCTGCGTCATCTGGGCATCGTATGCACTGCGCAGCCGGTCATGTCGCCACTGCAGCTGGGCGTACTGAGCCGCCAGGCGCTGCAATTGCGACTCCAGCACGGTCTGTTGCTGCGCCTGCAGGCTGGCGTAGGGGTTGGGGCCAGCGGGATCTCCCGTGGGTGTGGTGGATGTGGTGGTCGTGAAGGTGGAGGCGGCGGCCCTGGGCAAGCTGCTGCTCTCGCTGGTTCCCTGCGGGAACAGGGAGGAGATATCCATGTGTGGCTGCTGCTGCTGCTGGTGGTGATGGTGATGGTCGTGGAGGTGGTCGTGGAGGTGGTCGTGGAGGTGGTTGCTACTTTGCTTTTCACCGTGAAGCCCCACTCCAGGAGGTTGTTGCAGGAGGTACTGCAGCCCGCGACGCCGCCACAGCTGCTCCGGCTGCTGCTCCCCAACCTGCCGTTGCGGTTGCTGCGGGTCCTGTGGGCTGAAGCCGCTGCCGGACAGCGCCGACATCACGACGCCCTCGGACCTGGCACTGGGGCGCAGAGCTCGCGCCCAGGCCACAGCCCGAGCCCGCAGCAGCACCCCGCGGGCGTCTAGTGCGGAAGGGGCCACCGCTGCACCCGCTGCGCTCTGCTGGCCGCCGCCTGCTGCCGCCGGGGGCTGCCGCGGGTTGCCGGCGGCCTCCACGACGTCCAAGGTGCTCCGCTGCGGGACAGCAGCGTGGGTGTGCGCGGCGGCGCTGTCAGCGGACTCCCTGCTGCTGCTGCTGCTGCTGGCGGGGCCCCCGTGTAATACCCCCCTGCTTACTGGACCTGGCTGCCTGCCCGCCGCCGACCCCTCCCCTAGGAAGGAGATATCGGAGACCTCATAGCCCCCAGAGTTGCCCCTGATGTCGTTGGATCCGCCGTGTGGGTGGTCCGCCGCGTTGCCGCCGAAGTCACCTCGCTGGTTGCTCGGACTGGGGTCGCTGCCGCTGCCGCTGTGGGGTAGCTCGTGCGGCCGGACACGGGCATCCTCCCGTGGCGCCCCCAACCCATAGCGCTTTGCATGCCAGGTGGTTGACACGGAGCTGCTGCTGCTGCTGCTGCTGTTATTGTTGATGTTGTTGATGTTGTTGTTGTTGTTGATGTTGTTGTTGATGTTGTTGTTGTTGATGTTGTTGTTGTTGTCTTTGGGAGCGGGCAGCTGGTATGGTGACCGCCGCTGCCTGCTGTCTGTTATGGAGCTGTCCGCAATGCTGATTCCCCCCCATCCATCGAGAGGTGGTCGAGAGGTGGTAGTAGCTGATGGCGACAGGGCGGCCGTGTCCCTGTCCGTCATCCAGTAGGGGGAGGGGGGCGAGGGGGAGGAGGAGGGGGAGAAGGCAGTTGCTGCGCTGTGTATGGGCCCCGCAGTCCCCCCCCGGTTCCTGGTAGAGGGCTCTGTGGGCCCCCCGCTCAGCGAACCCACTGCCCCCGGGGGTGGGGGGACTGCGGGGTCAGGGCCGCTGCCGGGAGTGCAGCAGCCGTTGTTGCGGCCACTGCAGGTGGTGCTCCGGCTGGTCCAGACATCATCACACCGCACATTGGCTGCTTCTGATGACCAGCACATTGGTACCAGACGCTGCTGCTGCTGTGGATACAGGCGCCTCCCGGCTAGCAAGTCATTGTGCACAGGGTCTGAAGCAGACGCCGCTGTGATCCGGTGGTCCGGAACGGCGTGGAAGTCCCCCCTTGTGTTGGGGAAGTCTGTGTCCGGAGGAGACCGATGCTGCTGCTGCTGTGCGGGATCACGCTCCGCTGCCAAGCCAACTTCGCAGACCCGTTCGCTAATCAATCTGCCTCCTGGCGTTTGTGCAACTTGGCGCAAATCCGCACGCATTGCAGAGGCCTGTTTCCGTGTGTCTGGTTTGTGTCTGCTGTTTTGTTGGTGAGAGGCCGTGAGGGTCGGCACTGGGAGGTTTTGCGGGAGGAGGGAGTCAGGCAGTTCCGGCGTAAGTTTATAACGCACCACCCACACAACCAAGCGCTTAATGTGTGCCAGAAATCCTAACACCGTTGGATTCTATCGTTTGGCTCACCTGCTCGAACACCGGCACGAGATGCCCGACACAGCCTCGAGTTTGCGGGAGGCATCGGCAGGAACCAGGAATTAAGCAGACCAAAAATAGTGTTCGTTTCATTTGCTTGGACACCGTATTCAAGCCTTTCGTGCGGGCATTCTTGGCAGTCTGCTTCCATGGAGTTGCAGCTCAAACGACAGCTACTGCCCACGAAGCCTTGCGCATCAAAGCCATGACAGTACCATCAGGGATTAGCAGTTGAGCTCTCAGGCCACTGAAATGTTAGGAAGTCCGGAAACGGGTTGACCTAGAACCCTGGGGAAGCTGAAAAGGCATTCCAAGGCCAAGGTCTTCGCGTTTCGGAGGTGCAAATTAAGTTGGCTCATAACAATATAAGTTATTGAGGTGTGGAGTTCGATCGTGCTGGAAGCTTGCGCTGCAAATCCGCGTTTGCAATTGGCAGTAGGCATGACATGCTGTACTAACCGTGCCGGCCTGCGGACATGTGGATCCCCCACAACGGACCTCCGTCAAGGGACGCAAATTATTAATCTAAGCCAAGCTTAAGCCTCTTCTCATCATGTTCTTTCGATCTGCACCAAGAGACTACCCCCGCTCTGGACGATCCATACTTTTTCAATAACGATCGTACGTGTTGTACGCCTACCCTAACTTCTCCTATGAGCGAAGCGCGATTGCTGACGCAGTATGCCGCTCTTAAGAGACCTTGAAAATACCCTGCCTGATGATGCACCAGTCCTCTGCAACGTACTGCTTACGCTCTAGCCCATGCTTCCTAACCGTCGTCTTGGAGAAAGAGCATCTTTAGGTTAGCTTTGTGCAAATATATTATGAGAGCATGAAACATAGCTCACATCAAATCTGGGACACCTGGTTAGAGGCTTTCAATCACCAGTTGATAACGTGATGTTAGGCTTAGTCATTAAGTGCATCAAGACGACCAGCTGCATACATACTGCAACTCCGTTGATATGTGTTGCAAGGGCGGCGCTGGGTGCACACAGAAGCTACAGGTCGGGAGGTGGAGATGCAATGTCATACAAGTGCTCCCTGCCAGGTAAAATCCTGGGCAGACGGTAACTGGCCCCCCCTTGGTGAACGAAACCCTAAAAGCCACGAAATATATGTCAGCCCTCAGCATGAAGCTCTACCCCAACCTGCTTTGACAAAGCTTGTGGTGCTACTCCCTTCATCCTGGCATTCCCCTCCTGCAGCCCTTATGGACCGGGGGGTTCCGGTGTCCGTCCTGGAATTCGAAATCAGCGCCTCAGAAGCCGTAAGCCGCTTCGAAGAGTACCAACGCAAAACCTGCATGTACTTGCACGCGCACAGCCTCCTCAAGCTTCCGCCGCAGCCTCCTCAAGCGCACAGCAGCCCCTCTCCGACCGCGCCCCAGCCGGGCACACCCCACCATTCCGGGGCGGGACCGGGGGGCAGCAGTCCCTCTAACAGCAGCAGCAGTAGCTTCTCTGCTAACAGCAGCAGTAGCAGCAGTGAGCCGGGGGAATGGACAAGTAGCAGTTTGACTGCGGCATACCTGCCGTACTGGTGTTTTGAGGCGACCTTCAATAGTGAGGTCTATGCGGCCAAACTGGGATTCAAGGATAGCAGGTGTGTGCGGGTGTGTGTGTGCGGGTGTGTGTGTGTGCGGGTGTGTGTGTGTGGGGGGGGGGGGAGTGTGGATGTGTGTGCGGGTGTGGGGTAGGGTGTGTGTGCGGGTGTGTGTGCGGGTTTGGGCTAGGGGGTGGGCTAGGGGGTGTGCACGCGTGTGTGTGAGGGGCCGGGTGAGG
>NW_003307545.1:5837297-5948057 GCF_000143455.1 Volvox carteri f. nagariensis | reverse complement strand
GGGTGGTGTGCGGTCGGGGGAGGAGGAGGAAAGCGGGGGGGTATTTGGGTTTATTGGGGGGTTGGAGGTCCCAGGGGGGGGGGCCCCGGGGATCAGGGACGGGTGGAAACACGACCGGTGTGACCGCGTGTCCCTGTGTGTGTGTTTGTGTGTATATGCAAAGAATAACTTGGTTGCCGAGCCAAGCTCCGAAGCCACCAGCGGTGTACCTGGCGCTAACTAACAAACCTCTCCAGTCCCATTACTCCCCTTCCCCTCCCCTCCCCCTCCCCCCTCCCCTCCCCCCCCCCACCGGCACAGGTCTGTGGGCGCATCAGCGGCCCCAGTCCCTGAGAGCCCTACACGCAGCCAAGCAGGTCCGCGCGGACTTCGAGTTCTACAAAAAATACGACCTCCATGAGACGTACGGCAGTGGTGCGGCGTCTGCCAAGGCCTCTGACGTGCCAGGCAGCCGTCCCCTTCCCGATGACGATGGCGACTACGTGCTGTGGTTGTGGGCGGATGCGGACTGGCGGAGGTGGGAGCTGGACGAGCCCTGGAACTGGGGCGAGGAGGAGCGGCGGAAGTGGTGGGTGGCGGATGAGGGTGGCGGATGAAGGTGGCGGATGAGGGTGGCGGATGAGGGGCGGGGGTGGACGGGGAGTTGGGACCCGTATCATACACGGCGACGTGTGTAGGGTGGGGGGTGGTGCGGGAGCTGCTGCCTCCTTTCTTCCTTCCTTGGTGCCAATGCCTTGTCGGATTGGGCCCCCAGCACCCACGAAGCAAGCCAACACCAGGGCTGAAAGTGCGACGTCCGTCTGTCTGTCTGTCTGTCTATCCGCAGGGCTGAGGAGCTATGGCGCAAGCAGGCCACTCGGCGGCTGGAGCGACAGAGGTTTGCGGAGCGAATGGCGGCGGAGGAACAGCGGCGGGCGGCGGAGGAGGAGGCGGAGGCGCGGCGGCAGCAGAAATACGGTGGCGGTGCGCGGAGCAGCTACAGCCGCCACAGGCCCCGGGATCACGGCATGGGCCTGGGGGACAGCAGCAGCAGCGGTGGTGGTGGTGGTGGGGGCTCTGAGGCGGGGGAGGAGGAGGGCTCTTGGGGCTCCTCCGGGGGCCGGCGGCGGCGAGGGCGGTCCGACTTCCTTGGCTACTACCGGGTGCTGGGGCTGCAGGACGCAGGTGAGGGAGGTGGGGGGGCCGCCGGGGCGCACTCGACCCGACCCGACCCGCGGGGGGCAGGAGTGGGCAGGAGGGGGGGCAGGAGGGGGGCCCCCAGGCCCAGTCGGGCTGACGTCTCCCCCCCTCCCTGAGTGAGGGCCCCCCGTCTACTGACACGACATGACGACATGACGACATGACGGGCGCTTCAAGCGGGGATGGACCGGCTCCGCTCTTTCGGCACCCTGCCGTATGTATGTTGTTACAGGGTGGTTAACTTCGCCAGAGGCCCCCTTTCCCGAGGCAGTCCCTGCTCTCCCCTGCGAGAGGGGCACCCTAATCCGTCACCCCATCCGACTTCAGAATGTATTCGTTGGGTTTGGCAACTCACCACCAGCATCCAACCAAATTTAGCGGATCAACGGCGCATCAACTTAGTTCCTGGCCAGCTCGCAAGTTGAATTTATCACGTCCTACATCGTCCATACGATGGGGGGCCACCTCCCATTTCATCACTCCTCAAACACCCGAGGAGCCAGCAGGCGGATTTGAACCCGGGTCAGCCGGGAGCAGAAGTCAGGCCTTAACCTCTGCCAGCCGCCTGCCGTATGTCTGTGTGCTTGTTGCGCTTTCCTCCTCTTTCCCTCCTCTTCCTCTCACCTCCCCCTCGTCCTCCCTTCCCTCTCAGATGCCGTTTCCTCGGAGGACATCAAGCAGGCCTTCAAGGTGCAGGCGCTGCAGCTGCACCCAGACAAGCACGTGGGTGCAGAGCCGGAGGTGCAGCGCACGGCGCTGGTCAAATTCCAGAAGCTGCAGATAGCGTACGACACGCTCAAGGATGCCGAGAAGCGACGGTTGTACGACAGGGGGCAGCTGGTACAGTAGTCGTAGCGCGTGTGCCTATTGGGTGTCCTGGCGGTGGTGGTGGTGCTACAGGGGGGTTGTGGGGGTGATTGATTTGAACGATGAATGCGGGGTGGTGGGAGAGGGGGGAGGTTGAAAACCTCTATGTAATGTAATTGGTGAGTTTGTGGTGGCGGGAGGACGGCGTGTGGCGGCTGTTGAAATGGTGGTGGTGTGGGCGGGAGGTGTAAGGAGGTGGCCGCTGTGAGTGGTCTTGGAGCGCCCTCACCGCCCTCCCATGACTGTCTGGCTAATGAATGTGGTATCTATTCCTCCACGTGGAAGGAGGAAAGAGGAAGGAGGGAGTCCCGGTGCCCGGAAAGGCTGCAGCGGTCTTCTAGCCACCGGGTCGGCTCCAGCAGCTGGTGGGGGAAGAGCAGCTAGGCCACCAACGTTGCAGCAGCCAGCCGGACCCCAAAGGATGCTAAAGTTCCCCCCCGCCCGCCCGTGTATCTCCCCGCTCCTGACTGGATATATAATAAATCGATACGTAGGTTAGACCAAGCACTGCTGTACGACGTTCTGCCGTTAAGGCCTTCTTCCTTTCTCACCTTACCGGCAGCGTCTTGTCTTGCGCCTCGCAGATTAGTCATACACTTATGCCGTACAGTTTTGCTTTATGTGTGTGGTTAGGAAGGCGAACGGCTCCCGACGACCTAAGCCTAAGCCTGTTAGGTTATGTTGTTACCAATAGACCAAGGTGCCACTGCACTTTTTTTCGCCTTTCTACGCCACACACGGACGGAAGAGTCTGTTCTTGAGTCTCAAGGAGTTGCTCTGAATAAAGTGAAAAAAGTGTTGATTTAAGTTATGGATAGCTGGCGGTTCTCTTAAGTTTTGGTTTGGTTGCGCCGGCGGTAGATGAGCCAGAAGTTGACTGTGCCCGTTGCTGCGTTCTTTTCCTTCGCTTCGTGAGGCCGGTTACACGTGGGAGAGGAAAAAGAAAAGAGGACCCGAAAGCACCACACCACGGTGAGTACAAACCGGACCACGCAGAACCCCCCAAAGAACGCAACCTCACGAAAGGGAATCGGAACCAGGACAAAAAATACCCCAGCATGCAGCCGCATGTGCCCATTCGCACTATAATAACTATCGCAGTCACTGCCATGAACACCACAGCGCGGTGTGCTCATCCGTCCCGCCAGCAGGTCAGCGAAGTAACACGCGGCTGAGCTTCACGAGGTTCTATGTTGCCGGTTAGCAGTGCGCTAGGCCACGTGAATGAAGGCCACGTCCTGCCACCATTGCATAACTACAACTAGCATTGGGCCCACCCGCCGCAGCCCCCTGCCAACACGACTCCTTAACTCGCATACTCGCACACCCCTCCTGCATGCCTCACTCAACACAGACGTTCTCCCCTCAGCGCTCTTACGCCCAGTAGGCGTCCATTCGCTTCTCGAGGTGGGGCCTAAGCAAACGAGCGCGCCGTTCGCATGCTGAGACACCACTGAGTGCCCTTATACAGCATCCTGCCAGTACCATAAAAGTACGCTTGGATTTAGGATAGAGGCGGCATTATACCTCAAGACTTGAGGCTTAAGGACGGCGCCAGCAAGGGAGCTCCCCCCTGAGGAGGAGCTCACGGAGTCAGGCGCTTGGGGTCGCGCGGGAACATGGACGTCTTGCGGATGTTGTTCAGGCCGCAGTACAGCATCACAACGCGCTCCAAGCCCACACCCGCGCCACCGTGAGGCGGCGCTCCCAGCTTGAAGCTGTCGATGTACGACTGGATGGTGTCCAAGGGGATGCCACATGCCGTAGCCCGCTCTGCAGAACCGCGGGACGGGCCGTAGGGCGCACAGGCACACACCATTAGTAGGGTGGAAGGCGGCAAAGAGTGCAGGTGGCTCAAGATGGCTTTGCAACACGTCGCCTGAATTGCTGTCTGCAAAGTGGGATCGACAGTTAGTCAGTTGGCACAAAATACGTTTCAAGCGGCTAGTCAAAGCAGGCCGCAGTGTCGTGTACAGCTATGCACTCCCTCTGCTCTGGTCCATCCTTCTCATCTATAACCGAATCCCCTTAGGACCTCCCCCAACAACCTTCCAACCCTAGAAGTTTTTCTCCTCTGCTAACAACCCCCCGTTGTTAACTGTGCACTACATCTCCGAAGTTCGACACCTCATGCTATTTATTTGTTTTCATTTTCTCGGCCATCAGCCCTTATCCCCGGTGCGCGACCTTGTTGCATCTATGCCTGGCCCTCTAGCCGCCTGTCACAGCAGCCAGGGGACCTAGACCCGTGAGCCGGGTGACTGACCTGTGAGCAGCTCAGCGTCGTGCACCCGCTGCGCACCGCTGATGATTTCCTCTCCCCGGATGAACACGTCGTAGGAGTTCGAGTACGTGGGGTCGTCCGCACAGGGCATGGTGTAGAACGGACGCACCGCTGACGGGTACCTACGGCCAATACACACCCAAACAGGACGTTCATGAGCCCCTTCACGAGCGCGGATAACGTAAACGGATACGCCGCAAACGAAGATACCCCACATCCACCAGCTGCCTGATCACCGCTTAGCTGGCCCAGATGGCCGCACAGCAGGGAGCGAGCGGGGACCGCTGGCGGCGCAGTCCGGACAGTGTGCTGGCAACGAGTGTGGAATAGACAGCACTACTATTGCTAATCAATCCGGCAACATAAACACGACAGAGCACTTGTCCTTCCCAACGCAGCAACGCACCTGTGAAGAATGAAAAAATCGGTGCCGTACTTCTCCTTTACAATCTTCCCAAGCGCGCGTTCCAGCTCTGTGTTGAGGTCACCCAAGGGGTCCACCTCCGGGTAGCCGCCCTGCTGCAGCAGCGCGATGCCCTCGGGGAAGGTCAGGCGGAGGGGCTTGAAGGTGGGCACGTCGAACGGGTACTGCTGGGCGATAACCGCCAGCTCCTTGGCTGCGACCGTTGCGGGCAAATAGGGGACATTGCGGGAGGGGGGGGAGAGGCGCGGGGCAACAACACCGCCCCTACTTTTAGCCGAGTTGTCCCAATATAACACAGCGGCACAGGAGGAATGGAGTGGTCATAAGGAGTCAAAGGGCAGCCTAAAGCCCTGATGTTAACGAGGGGCCTGGTGCTAATGGTACAGCTGATGGTGCGTCCTCGAGGCCCCACCAACTTGCGGGGTTTGGAAATCTGCAGTCCATTCAACACTATTCATGACTATGACGAGGCCAGTGCGACAGACGATCGGCCCTCAGACTCCATCGTCACAGACCAGCGCCAAATGCTGTGTTGTCATCGACCGCAAACACAGCGCCCTCTCCCACCCAACCGGGGGAGGGTTGACCATCCACCATCCATGGACTCACCGTATTCGGTAGACAGGCCGTCAAAAATGGCCGCAAAGAGCTTCTCAATGACGTCCAGCACCTCAAAGTAGTGTTCGTGGATGGCCATCTCCAGGTCCAGGCCCATGAACTCGCACAGGTGGCGGTGAGTGTAGCTAAACTCAGCCCTGCGGTCCTCGGCCCAAAGCAGTCACAGAACACGAATGAATACGCTCCCAAATCTCTTAAAAACGAAGGCACCCAATCCACCCCAGAAAGAACCGATTTCGCCCCCAATCCTTCCTACTTACGGACGGGCCGCAGTGCGGGCCGCAGCTACCCCACCCGAGCATCACCAGCCCGGGGCCCACCTGAAGACGGGGCCGACCTCGAAGACGCGGTCAAAGTCGGCACAGATGGCCATCTGCTTGTACAGCTGCGGCGACTGCGCCAGGCAGGCGGGCACCCCCATGTAGTCCAGCCGGAACACAGCAGCACCGCCCTCGGAGGCGCCGGCAATCAGCTTGGGAGTGTGGATCTCCTGGAAACCCTCCGCCAGCAACGTGTTCTTGAAAATCTGACGAGCCGCTCCGCGCGACAGGCGACAGCGGGACGGGAGGAGGGAACGGGAGGGGGGAGGGAGACATCAACGAGTCCGCCTTCACGAGCCCACACATAACGGCAGACTTCACACAAGCTTTAAAGCGCAATCCACGGGCGGGAGATTCAAATTCGGATCCTCAATCGGATTCCATCGTGGGCACCACATGACGAGCATATCCGCGCGGTCGGCACCTGACGCGTTGCGGTACCGGGTAACCGGGTTTGTTGCGGAGGGAGTGCGACCCGCGGGACACCCGTCACTGCTAACCAAACCGCCTCGCCCCCCTGACGCAGTCGCTTTCTCCTCGATCCCCCCCTTTATATGCCTCCCCCCCCCTAGGACACAGTACGCCCAAGTCCCTACCTGGCACACGGCGCTCTGCACCCGGAAGATGGCCTGGTTTGCGGGCGTGCGGAGGTCGAGGAAGCGGTTGTCCAGGCGCAGGTCCTGACCCACAGTGGGCAGAATCTCTCCCCGCTCGGCAGCGGCCTTGACCTCCTCCTGGGGCGGGCAGACGGGCAGGCAGGCAGACAGCAGCGTAACAAGGTTATGTTAGATGCGGAAGGACGCTCCGAGGCCGCAATGTTCTCTCTCTGCCTGCACCCACCTCCGAGCGCGAGGCGTCCACCAGCTCAAACGGCAGCGTTGCTGCGCGGCTGACAGTGCGGATTCCCGTCACTTGGAGCTCGACCTGCTCGACGAGGGGAGGGACATCGTGGAAACGAGCCGGAGGGGGATTACGTCACCACGCAAGACGCAAGCAGTGGGCCCTGGTCCAGAGAGCGGGCGAGAAGTGAAGTGAAGTGAAGTCACGTGCAACTGTATGTATGTAGGTAAGAGTCACCGCACGATACCGCAGCAGGACGTGTTTTAGCTCCGCCGCAGGATTTGCAAATAGTCCTCCAGGCAGCGTAGTGGGCCTAATAGTGAGTCCGCTTCCAGCCATGAAGGACGGTGAAGGACTCCGTGAATGGGCTCCAGCCAGGAGTTTGACCGTGTTGACGTCACCGTTGACGGTACTTTAGGGAGGGTATGCTGCTGGTCAGCTGGTGGCGGCCACTGATTCTGAGTACGACACTGAGTGCGACACAGAAGTGGGCTCCAGGTACGAGACCCGCCACGGGTAAAGCCACGAGTTAAGATTTACCCCCCTGTCCACTGAAGAAAACACGTAATGTAATCCGCACGTCCGTAAGCTAGGCGCTTGACGGTTTAAGGGTGGCCGTTATTCACCACCGGCTTGCAAGAGAAAACGCATTTGCGAGGAACAGAGGGCAGCGCAACCCCCCCCTGAGGCCCGCGCGTCCGAGCACCCCCCCACGGCCGCTGTCCGGGCCCCCTTCCTCACGTCTTTCTGCGAGCAGCCCTCAATGGGCTTCTCCGGCACCTTCACGACGCCCTCCAAATCCACGATGGACTCCTTCGGGATCTGTGTCGCGTACTTGACCATGCCTTTGCTTACGGTCACATCGTCGGCGAACAGCACCGCCTGATGGGAACAGGACAAGCGGGGGCCGCAGGGCCCGGCGGTCAGAAAGCGCACTGATTGCGCGGCGATGGCGGCGGGAGGACCCGCGGCACACACCCCTGGCCCGGGTCGCTGGTCCGGGGGGAGGGTCCCCGTGAAGCGACCAACCCCCCCTCAAGGGTGCAGGCAAGGGCGCTCAATCCGCAGAAGGGACACCAAGGGGGGGCTGCATCCTGGGAACAGGCGCCAGACGGCCAAGCGGTGGGCCCTAAGACACATTCCACTGGTGCCATCAGTGGCCCTGGGGCCCCGCGTCCTCATCAAGCTGCCGGACTTCCACCTCGAGCTAACCGATTAGGCATCAACCGGATAAGAAGACCCTACAAGGCCATGAAGGGCATGACCCCTCCCCCCCCGCCCACCTGCACAGTGGCGGTGCGCTGCCGCAGGACCAGGAACGCGGACTTGCCCTTCCCCCGGGTGGTGTGGACGCGGGCGCGGACCAAGACCTGAAGCGGGCGGAATGCACACAGGCTTATGCGGACAGTCACAAGGGCTGACGCGGGAGATGCGCCCTGGCCGCAGAGGACGGAGTTGAGGTAATTATGTTCCCGGTGGGAAGATAGCTAGGGTAATCAAGAAGGTATGTCCGGATACGGAAGTACCTTATGTCGTCTTACCGCAGCTCACCTTACCGAGCCGATACAGCCATACATACAACTATTCCTACGAGGGCTACCTACCCTGCTGCATGTGTGTATAACGGGCGGCGGTCGGTCGGTCCTGTGCCCCGTGTGAGGAATCCCTGTGGCCAGCTCTCCGTCATCACCTTCTCACCTTCTGCTCGCTGAGGTCTTTGCCTAGGCTCTCCACCTTGGTCCATACACGGCTGCTTTGCTCACGGCTTTGCACCATGGGGTAATCGCCGTACTGCTCGCGAAGGGGGTCCTCGGGGTCCGGTTGAGTCATGACAGCCGCCTTGACACCGCGCTGCTGGGCCTGTTAACACGCACAGGCGGACAAAGGCGCACACAATCGAAACACGCACATGGCCAGAAGCGGCAGTGCGTGACCGCTGTGGGGCGCGGTGCCGGCGTCGGACAATCGTAGGGTAGCACAAGGGGCTAGCATGCCTCGCAACAGGCCCCGTCCCAGACATCGACGTGAATGGCTTGAACTCTGGGCCCACGACACGTTCCAAAGCCTCCCGGTGCTGGACCCGGCGTGCCGCGTAAGGGCGCTGTCATACTGCCCACTGCGCCAGTGCCGCCAGAGGTTTCCCCATCGATTACTTACGCGCTCTGCTTTGGCAGCCTCCTTAGCAGCCTTTGCGGCCTCCTTCGCTGCTTTCTTTGCATCAGCGGTTGCCGTGGACGCCACGCTGGACTGCGAGTCCTGCTGGGCCAACGGGTATGAGATTTATTCATTATAGGGGCAGAACTGTAACCGACGTGTGACGTCGTGGAAGCTACGCATTCAAAACTGCCGCCGACAGAAGGCGACGATCGAGCTGGACATCACTCGCCTCAATGGACAGATTTGCAACCCCGGCCTCGGACATTCTGCTTAAGAATGACTTGTCAGCGAACGCACGTGCCGCTCTAATGCGGAACAAGCACCGTGCAGCAGACGCTGCGACTGCCTGAATCTTGCCGAAAGCCTACGCTAGCCCTGTTGTGTCGGTGTTAAGTAGCGGTGTCAGGTCAATGCACAGAGCCTTGAAGTGGTAACAATACCTCTGTCGCCGTACTCTCAATATGGTTTGCCTGTAGAATGTTAAACCACTTTTTGGCGCAGCATACCATATTTCTACTCTTCGAGATTTGCACAAGTGTAGAACAGTTAAACTAATTGAGCGGCAGTGCTTAAGAGAACGCATTTGCATTCGAAGTGCCGCCTTCTACACCGTCCAGAGGAGACACTCTAAGCTACTTGCAAGGGATTATGGCTGACGGTATGATTGGTGTCACGTGAATGTTTATGTGAATAAACTTTTCACGCTCTCGCGCGGGAATCCTTGCAGCGGTTGCGACGGATAGCGGAACGCAGCCTGCTGCTTCATTACCTGCAGTGGCAGTAACAACTCCGGAAGCTGTGAGTGCATTGCTGGTAGGGGTCGATGGCTAGAACTTGCACATACGACGTGCACCATGCCCCCTCCGCCGTAGGTGAAGGCTGCTGAAAAGGCCGCCGTTGGTGTACACAAGAAAATCAATCTTGCAGCTGCGCCAATTAGGCAGTATCTGGTAAGCAGGGGCACTTGGGGTCGCGAGTTGGGGTTGGGGAAGGTTGGCTGGGTATTTCCTTCCCTTCTTACGGCATACGGGCTGCCAGGTTTCATCGTATGACCCTTGCTCGGGTTTGCGGCTGTTATGGGTGGTAACTCCCATGTCGGCTTTGCAGGAGGCTACGGTAGTGCCTGTGCTTATGCAAGGCATGCAAGCGCTGTGCAAGGAGAGGCCAGACAACCCTGTGGAGTTCCTCGCATACTATCTGTTGTCACACAACCCACAGCCCAGCACGAAACCGGCCCAACAAGCCGGGGGCCCTGAAGGGGACGGCGCGACGAAAACTGAGGCACAAGGAGGCCTTTAATGGCATTAGGGCTAGATAGGGGTTTGCTTGGATGTGATGGATTTTGGTGGTTTTGCGCCCTGAATGGGTGTCAGCAGCACGGGAACGCTTGCTTGGTGAAGAATGTTGAACGCTTGCTTGGTGAGGAATGTTATGCTATTGCTGAGGAATGTTATGCTACTGCCATCTTGATAGCCTGAATATCAATCACGTGTTACAAATTTGGCTCGTTAAAGCTGTCTTCTCTCGATACAACCTTCACGAACGCTTCATGGCGTATGTGTAACTTGTCCGCGGACGGTAGCAATCCTATCTTGACGACAATTCTATCTTGACTGCACACTTGCTGCATTACCATCAAATCCGCCAAGACATCCTGCCTAAAACAGCTGGGTACTTATGCAGGAGCAATGTCAGCAACCTCCTCTCCTGACAAACAGCAATACGTTGTTTTTCCACACGACCTAGGCAACGATTTGTTCGCGCGGAAGCTCGCCGTAGGTGGGTTGGATGAGGCTGCCCTGGATGAACTGCCGCTTGGTGCCAGCGGCCGTGATGGTGACGGTCCGTATGCAACCTCCGGAACTGGCGTCCCAGGTCATCGCGTAACGAAGGGCCCGCGTGACGAAGTCCATGGCCTCCTCCTCGCTCATGTTCTCCCGCCAGTATTTATCGCAGAAGCCGTTGATGTAGGTGGAGCCAGAGCCGCTCATCGAAAACGGTGTCGCCGTAATGGTACCGCCCAACGAAATCGAATAGACCTACGAGATTGTTCCGTAGCGGGGGTAAGATACGGATCAAGAGCGTTGAACGTCTTTGCATAGCGCTAGCATGGACATGCTCCGGTGAGGTACATCTAGAAGGAGCATCTAAAGCAGCACAGCGGGTCCGCCACGAAACTCAAGGGCAGTTCATTGTAATGCTCCGTACGCAGGCGACCTGGTACATAAGCATTCTGCCACAAGCTACGAGCTCGCAAACTGCACGTCGTGCAGAGGGCTTGTCGCCATCCGAGACGGTTAGCGTCAGGAAAATCATGCCCCTGCCATACAGGCGTGCAGGACATTTAGGGCTCCATAGCCACGTGGCTCAGAACCCTGCTCAATGCCCCCACATTCACAGCATGCGGCGCACCTGGCCACCGCCGTACTTGTCAAATCCCGCAACAATGAGGCCTGCTTGCATGATGTCCTTGTTGTTGTATGCCATCATCTTAACGAGGTTGGCAGCAGTCTTAACAGTTACATGATCTCCCTGTCGTGTAGGGTTTATAGCGTGAATCCATAACGATCGGACAAGGGAAATGCGAGTCCCAGACCCCTTGGTCCCTATCTTCGTACGTCTGTTTCCCAACGACAGTTGACGCCAATTCGTGTAGGGAGTCTTCCAGCAACGAGACAAGCTTTCCCCCCTCCTCCCCTCCGCTCAAATGCCTCATAACAATTACTGGTCACGCCTGTTAGGCCATACCTCTTCGGCCTGGTGTTGCGCGATGAAGTGCTGCACATATCCTGCAATCGCCTGTGTATCCGCCGCTGACCCCGATCGTAACGTATAAACATTGTCGCAAAGTGGCGTAATCTTGTCGGTCACGCGGTTTGCAACATAGTTCCCTGTTGACGTCCGGCTATCAGCCCCGAGAATGACGCCACCGTTGAAGGTTACCGCTATGATGGAGGTTCCCATAGACACAGGAGCAGATGTTGACGGGGCATTTGCATCCATTTCGACAAGCTAACGTTAACCACGAGAAGAGATCTTTGTTGGGATGCCCGAGACGCGAGTCCTTAAAACACAGAAAGCAGCCAAGCGTCAAGGCCTTCGTTTTATGTCATTAACACAATTCGTCTAGTTTTAGGACTTGCTGCCTAATGTCCCGAGCTCCTTCCAGGTGCCGTACCTACGCTACACTGTTGACGAAGGAGTTTCTTCGGCAAAGCTACTCACGTTCCTAAAGGCACTGTCCAAACTATGTTGCTAACTAGTTTTGTGAGAAAGTTTTATGATGTGCTTATAGCATAAGGATATTGCACTGGAAGGCGAAAACAGTAAGTAGAGATGAAAAAGACAACGTATCACGTGAATCCAGCTGTTAACAAATGGTGAGTCTTACATTCGGTTGATAGCTAAGAAGGCAGGGCATGGAGGTAGATGTGGCCGCTCAGCCTTGCTGAATTTGTATTTTTTTACAGGGAAGAGGAGCAACGGCGCCTGAGGATGGAGAAGATGATACAGCGAGCTAAATCTACTTTGCCTCCCGAGGCTCGTGGTGCGATGTCACGGTTTTTGTTCCATGCCTATCGCAAGTGCTTCCGAAGTACTGGTGAGAAAGCTTTGATTATTGATCTCAAATATGCAGGTGCATCAAAACCCGCCGGACAGAAGAAGCCCTCGCCCTACGCCGCGGAGAACAATAAGCCAATACGGAAACGGTCCACTGGAGGCGTGGGGACGCCTGGGGGAGCCGTAGCGATGGACGTTCAGGAGCTGGACAGTAAGTCACTAGTACAGACTAGTGCCGAAACGCCATGTGTCTTTCCCCATTGTCTGTACAGCATCTTGTATGCATTATAGCCGCATATACCACCCCTTACTGCCCGCTGCCCTTCAGGCCTCATATACAACCGAGTGCAGGAGATCTTGGGTATGCCGCTGATGCGGCGTGCCGCCGTTGCACGGGATGCATCAAAGGGGCCAACCCCGCAGAGGACTCCCGCTTCAGCTCGGGGAGGGCGGCGTCCAGCCTGGAACAACGACTGGAGCGCTCAGGCCGGCAGTCCCCCTTTAAACAACCAGGAAAGGCCCAGTGGCGGCGGTGGACCTAGGAGCGGTGCATCTAGCACACCTTGCGGTACGTGGTGCTTCTACACGTAGGCCGTGCTCAGTGCTAGCCACATTATCTGAGGTTCGTCGCAGGACTGCGTTAAGCATTTTTTTGTGTGTGTTACATGGTTGGGGGTGCGTGACCCCATACCTGTAAAACTACCCATACGAGCCGAAGGCCCAAGGGCATTACTTCAACGCCTGAAAGCCACGGCGAAAAGGAAACACCGCACTATCAGCCTAGACTAGTGCCCAAAGGGGATAAGTGAGTTGCGGTGAGCCCACATACGTTCCAACATCCTCGCCAGACGTACTGGCTCCCATTCCATGGCCTCCAACATGCTCTGTTAATGATCGAAGCCCTCTTCCGCACGAATATCATTGTAGGCTGGGCATTCCAATAACACATGTTTTTCGTCCTCGACTTGGCTATTGGTACCATAACAGCGGCAAAACCGCTGCTCCCTGGGGACATGGTACTTGCCCCTTGTGCTCTTCCGCTTCAAATATTGCACTCCAAGAAGGAAAACAGTCGTAACATTGAGGTTCCCCAACCCTCCCATTTCGGGTTGGTCAGAGCATCGGTTATCTCCTGCCGTAAAACTGCATGAGCAATGGACCCCACTTGCTTTTGAAGGCAGTTCACGAAACGGAGGATCTGTATCACCATGTAATACTGTAAGGGGAGTTCAGCCAGCTCCGCATACAACAACCGGTGGGATTAAGCAATTGAATGGGTGCTGTGGGGCCCTTCAGTTGACGTCATCCTGGCCACCAGCCTTCCTAGGCGTGCTGACAGGCCACAGGATGGCCCCCTGTTGCCGGTCTCCCCGGATACTTGCATGCCTGGCAAACGAGCGGTACGTCTGTTGGCTGCATATTACGGAACGTGGATTCATGGACGTGACATGACCTCTTTGCCGCTTTCGTGGGCCGTTTCTGTTGTTTTATGAGCTTGATATTATTTCCCCAGATTACCTCGCTGCGTGCTGGCGCACCTATTTTCCACAGAACGGAGCCCAACGAAGTCAGCTTCCGGGAATAGTCGGCCGGCGCTGGCTCACGGTCACAAAGGGAGCCGCATTCCTGCGCCCGCGCACATTGACATCCCGTTAACAGGAGTCAGCTTAGGCGCACCGCCCCAGCGACGTCCCGGGCCCCTCGCCCAAACTGCAGGTACGTACCCGCTGGTTAAGGTACAAGTCACAAGTTCCGCACGAATGGGGGGATGTCTGTCAAAGCAAGGGGCCTCATGGACTAGAGTTAATCCGCCGAAGGCGGTTTTGGGTCCTGCCACCTAGACCCCTCCTCATCCAGACACCCGGCATCCGTAGAGGCAGGTCAGCCATCCCCACCAATCCAGCATGCGAAACTTAGTTCACCATCTAGACCTCTCATATCCACACCTCAGTAGCAATCTATAAACCTAATACTCCCGATCAATGTCGGGTATCCTCCCAGGAATTAAACCCAAGACCTTTAGCTGCTAAGTGCAGCGGTGTCACAGACCAGACCAGACGGTTAAGTCATAACGCGCGTCCCAAATGGCCTCTCGAAAATTCATGTATGCACCTCCATCCACGACTTGAACGTTGTTCTAACGAGTATTAGCATCATTTGGCCCCCAGGGGAGCGAGTTGTCCTCCTGCCGTCGCCCTCTGCGGCCGGCAGGGGCCAGCAACCTCGCCCAGCATCCAGTCGCTATGGCAGCGCCGCTGGTGCGCTGCCTAGCAGCGAGGCCGAGCAGCAGGCAGGGGAACTATCCGGTCAACTTTTGGAACAGTCTATGGTGGCCGCCATAGAGGCACTCAACCCGCAAGCGTCAGCCGCACGGGAGGCGTCCAATCGCAATGCGCAGCACTATTTCGCTCAGCGCGGTGAGCGGTTGGGACCAGGGCCTGCGCCTGCTGGCTCACCATCCGCCACTGGGCCGAGCAGCCATGCCAAGGCGGCTTCAAGCAGCTTCCATGCCAACCATGATGGAGCCATACCAGCGCACCTTTATGGCAGCATGTCTGCTGGCGGGGCTGCATGCATAGGCAGTCGCGACGTATCGCTGATGCAGTCGGTCACCGCGGCAGCTGGTCCGTCGCAAGGGGGTTCCGCAGGGGCAGTGAGCGTTAGCACCAGCACCAGGAGGCCGCCGCTGGCTCCAGCTCCACGTGCATCGGGACGCGGCGCTGCACAGGTCGCACACGAGCACACAAGCTGCGCGTCTAAAGGGGATGCTGATGCAGCGGAGGAGGACGAGGACGCGTATGCTGACGATGATTTTGAGGATTATGATGGCACAGACGATGAGCACGAGCGCGCGGCGCCGCCGGAGGCTGAACCGGACGCGGAGGTGGAAGCCGAGGATGACAGTAGCGGCGCCGCTGCAACAGACATAGCCCTGCTGCGCAACTCGGTTAACGCGCTCAATGGATTGGTAAAATTAAAAATCCAGGTGCGGGATTGGTGAGGGACATGTGGGGCCTACAGTGGGGCCTCCATAGATGTGCATAAGTCTAAGCGACCAGGTTCTTTGCTTTTCCTCTCGCAGATATCGCATCTCCGTCTGAAGACACGGGCAGTACGCGGAGAGTGTTTGCTATTCCACGTGTGTCGCAATATCGTCCATGGCTATTGGCTGTTGTAGCTAGGACTGTAGTCGATTCGAATCAGCTGCGCCCTGAGTATCATCTTTGCTGCGCTAATCACCTGAATAGTAATTATGTACCCTGTAGCGCTACTCCTTCAGCAAAGTACGACCTGGCTAAACTGTCGGACGCCTTTCCCAGTTGCAAGTAAACCTCTCGCGCTTTTACCCTTGTCCCTCCTGCCATCGCACCCCCAGCAAGAGCTCGCCCGCAGCCAGCAGCAGCAACAGCAAGGGGCGGACCATGAACAGATCCAGGATCGTCAATTATTGCAGGCTGGGCATCCCATGGGGCCAAGCACGCGGCGGCAGATGGCATCGCCGGAGATGCTGGCGTCCCTGCCGTTGGTGGGCTCTGAGGAGAGGAATGCTCGCGAGGCCCCCGGCCCCGGAGGTCGGGATCGCACCACCTCTAGTCTCGGGGACGGACTGCGTCAGAGCGACCTGGACTACCTGGCTCGGCTGGGTGGGGCCGAGCCGCAGGACGGGCCAGACGTGGCTACCAGTACGGATGAGAGACCGTTTGTGATTGAGCCTGGGGCCCCTGCTGGAACTGCAAAGGCCTGGGGTGACCGGCAGCCATGGCTAAATGATAAGGGTGCGGAGGCAGGCCCCGCTGGCTTGCTCAAGCTCCGGGCCCGTCAAGAGCGGGAGAGGCAGATGCAGGAGCAGCAGGTAGTGCCGGCAGATGGCCAGCGGCTCAGCCGGCAAGGGCTTCAGGGTGAGGGCCGGCTGTTCGAAGGACGCCCCGAGCCTGCGAACCCGCCATCAGCCACACGCGGGAAGGCAGCAGCTCCTGAAGACGAGGAAGATACTGTCCTGCTTGGCGAGACTGTCACGCCCCGTAAGTACGTCACGCCGGCATTGTGACGTAACGGGGAATGTTTTAGTTTATCGGACGCCTTCACGGGGCCCCGGGTTGTTTCATGTGTGCTCAGGTGGCCAGAGTTTCAGGACTTGCAGTGGTCTATCTCCAGAATGAAATTCCCTTGGCAGTCCTACAATTTCGCGAGCGAGGCCGCATTAAGAGGCTTATTTTTTATCTTTGTTTGCTCTCTGCCCCAATGTCATCCAGGAAACCGCACTGGGGCGGCCGCGCAAATGCAGGCCGTCAGCAACGCCCTGGCGGTGCTTGCATCATCGGGCCAACTCAGCCCCTCAGCTGCTCAGGAGCTCCGGAACCAAACGGATGCCCTTTACGGCAGCCTGGTCCAGCTGCATGACCTTATGAACGGACCCCGGGGTGCGGAGCTGTGCACGTCTTCTCCGTCGAGGGACAATGCAGCGGGTTTTACGCCAACCGCGTTATCACCCGACGACTCGCCCAGCCAGTCCCTTAGGCAGCCCACTGGCGCATTGGCTGCTCCACAGTCCCAGCCACAGGGAGGGCCCGTGAAGGCGATACTGCAGAAGGGTGCGGAGAGCTCACCCGGCAGTAAGTACGAGGCGCAACCTAAACCAACGGATGTGGTTCATCCCCCGGGCGGCTCTGGCGCGCACTTGCAGCTCACTCCCAAACATCGGCTTATTGCTGAAGATATCGCCTGGATGGCGGGGCTTGCGCAAAGCCTTAGCAAGAGTCTGCAGGTTGACAAGGGAGAAGTGGAGCTACCGGGTATCTAGGATACGTGTGAAATGTCCCCTGCCGGGTAGGCACTTTTAGCAAGGTGATATTAGGCGTGCTTTCCTTCTGAATGCTGCAATAATAGCGTGCTCCAAACACTCGGTTCGTGCACATGCTAACACAGCAGATGTTCGTAGCATTGGTGACGACGGATGATGCATTATGGCTGAGGGATTTCCAAGCTCGCAACTGCAGGTTTGGGAGTTTTGCGCTTCCGGATGTGCATTGAGCATGTCGACATCATGCAGGCGGTTTGGCAGCTCGCGCTTGGCGGGACGCGGGAGTAGAAATGATGACGGGATGGAGATAGGCACAAGCTTGTTGAATAGACCATTTATATGGTATACAGTGTACGGAATGAGATTGACCGTTCTGTAGGGAAGTGTATTAAATAGTAGTGGTGGGGACTTGACTTGTTACAACGGGATTGATGCCGAAAGTGTCATGGTACCATTCATCAAAAACTTCGACATAATGAAAACTGCTGCAACCTCATAACAAACTGTATTCGTCGCAGTTGATACTGGTAATGTAATGTTACAACCATGTATCGGGCAGACAGCATCCACCTGAGCAACTCGGCTTTCCAGCTACACGGCAGGTGCTAACGACCAGTCTGCAAGTCCCATTCGCCCCAGACCCTTGTCCAGCTGTTCTGCCGTCCGATCCATAGCCGCTGCGCCCGCCAGCCGCTCTAAGGTGGTCAGCGCCGCTCGAGCGGCGGCAAGGCCGCTGTATTGCGCCATGACCGTGTCTTGCACCTGTGGTACAATTACAATAAGAGTCTCACGTCAAAACGACCAAGCCATGATTCTTCGTCTCCGGGGCCAGCCTCCACAACGTGTTGAAGGAGAAAGATATTTGGCCCCTTGGCGCCAAAGAGGCATTGGAAAGAAGCACAGGAGATGCACCCGTTGAGAATCTCCTTTTTTACTTTTATTTTTTATTTCTTTATTTAAAGGGCATCCTCTCGTATGCTTTCCAATGCACGCCCTTGCATCTGCACAGAGGAGGCCTGAGCTTTGCACACCTTATTCAGCTGGGACTCCGGGATGCTCGCCATGCGCACTCCAGCCACTGCTGCGCCGCTACTGCGCCGCTGTTCGCACAGACGTCGTGCCCGTGCCGAGATGGCGTCCCATTGCGCGCGCAGGGAACCGACCCGCTCCTCCGCGCCGCGCATTTCCTCGCTTGCTGCAATCTCCGCATGTGACAATGCGCGGGGCAGCGACCAATGTAGGCTAGCCAGCATGCCTGCGGTCAACCAGTGCTTTTACCATACCTGCAGCAGCCTTCCCATCCGATGCATATGAGAGCATGGAGGCTCAACATGTTATCGTGTTGAACCCGCTACATCCTGCCCGTCCATACCTGCCCGCTCAACTAAGTTGTCATGTAGCAGCTTCACTCGGCTCAAACGAGCCTCCAGAGACTCCTGTCGGCCCTCGAGCCCAGCTGCCATCTCGGCTAGCTCTACCACCGCCGCCGCGTGCTTTCCCGCCTCCACTCGGAGTGCGTCGGCGCGGCTTTGCAGGTCCACAGCCGCCCCGTGAAGGAAAGCCATGTGTTTCCCCCGAAGCGCGGCTATGCAGTCGGTCAAGTGGCGGAGCCCTTCGGTACTGGCTACGGTGAGGGGCTTGGGGGCACCTGCACATTCAACGGCGAGCAGCACCTTCCTGAATGGACGGGGCTTGGCACCAATAAAAAGACTTCAAGCTATGACTAGACTTTGACTGAGACACCGAAATCACACAGACACAAGGACCTTTTGGCCGACGCTAGGGCAAGTCTTCGGTCGCATCGCCGACGTCGTTTTGCTGCAAACCAGGAGCACATGTCTGTAGGCATGCACCCCCTAACTAGGCCTCCCAGACATCGCCTCTCGTTCCGAAACCTCTGAAGCGCATAACACAGTCCACATGACTTCGGACATTCCCGATGCAGCTGACGCTTGCTGGACTTTGATACACAACAAATCCAAGAGTGTTTAGAAGCAGTGACAGCCACCAATCGACCAACCACACCTGATGGCGGCCCAGGAAGCTTTCGGTCTGGGGGGGGCACAATAAGGTTGCCGTACACTGACTTGATGTGTGCCTCCACTTGCGCCTTGCGCTGCTCGGGACTTGCCCCAGCCGTGCGTGGAAGAGGGGTGCTGGTTGTCATCGCAACCTGCTGCTGCTGCTGGACATCGTGGGGCGATGCCGCAGCCGCCAGGTGCTGCTGCTGCTCTATTAATAATGAGGCTGCCCCGGCTGGCTGGAAGTAGTTCAGGACACCTGGGGCCGGCACAATGGAGGAGTGCGTACACGTCTATGTGAGTCGCAAGCACCGAGTGACCACACACCAATTGCCTGTCCCAAGGACAAACTTGAACACACACCACTAGCCCGACCGGCGTCACGTTTGGGATCAGTTGGAGCCAGCACGCAGCCAGAGCAGCAGCATAATCCCCACCTTCTGCTGTCAGGACTAGCAAGCCTCCTCCCAGCAGCGGGTTGAGCAGCAAGCTGCTGCCAACCACAGCCATGCTGCCAGCCGCCGTGCTACGTGCTGCCGGCGTTGCTGAGACCTGAGATGCCGCCGTCGCGTCGTACACGCATGTCACCACTGGAGCGGGAAGTTCGGCTGGCAGAGCATCACCACCCCGGGAAGGAGGTGCCCCTGCCGCATCCGCCAGCCACTGCGCCAGCATCCCGCTCCACGGCAAGGTGACCCTCCAGCACCCGGCTAGACGCTGACAAACCCACACGGTAGCCGTAGCCCCAGGGCCAGCTACCACGGCGGCACTGCCCGTGACGCCTGCCTGAATGTGAATTGACATGGCCCGTCGAGCTGCGGCCACGGCCGACGCTGACACGCTGTATTCGTCGTCGTCCGCGTCCTCCTCTTCCTCGTCCTCCACATCGCCTGGCGCGGCGGCTCCATCACCTTTGCCCGCAACCCGGTGCGGCTGCACGGGGCCCAGGTCCACGACGTCCAGGAGCACCATGCCGGGCGTCGTAACTGCCGCAGCAGTACCTGTACCTGCTCCGTCGCCCCTGCTGGTAACATTTAGGGTGCATTTATATCTTACGGCGCTAGGCGCAGCGCTGGCTGTGCCAGTGACCGACATGTACTGCGGGGCGGACTCACACCAGGCCGGAGCCCAGGGCCCTACGACGGCGTAGGCAAGCAGCTGCCCTTCTGCGGAGCCTACGACGGCGGTGCCGACGCTGGAGGGCGCGCTTGCACCAGCCGCGCCAGCGGTGAGCATATGAGAGACAGCCAATGAGACCGCGCGCGCCATCCGCGGCAGCTCATGGCGCGTAGATGCATTCAGCGGGCCCACAACTGCCGGTGATACGCCCTCCACCACGTGCGGCAGCACTGCGGAAGGAAGGGAATAGGCGGGTAGCAAAGCGTTTGGATTAACCAAAGACACAAGCCAGGGCCACCTGCACCAATGCCCTAGCCATCTATCCAAGAGGCCGCCGCTTTCTTTCCACGACCCATACACGGGTAAGACGCCTTAACCTCCTACTGCGTGCACGGTACCCAAGACAGCCAGATCATGGAGACGGTCCACTCACCCTGCCAGCGGTTCTTTGAAGACGTGTTTTGCACCGCTTCCGGCCCAAAGACCGCCTCAAGCCACTCCACTGCCGCTGTCTCCTCCTGCCCCAGTCGCTCCAGCAACACTGAGGCGCACCGCATCCCGAACGGCGCCACTGGACCCAAGCTGTACACCAGACCGTCGGCAGCCAGCAGCAGGTACGAAAACAGACCCCAACCGACCGCTGGCCCGAACCCAAAAGCCACGATATCTGTTGAGGCCGGTGACTCGCCGCTCGCGCTCAGGGGAAGCGCCGGGGACGCGGCGGTCGAGCCCAGGCCGTAGCGCTGCGGTGTCGGCCCTGAAGCCAGTACCGCGTGCAGCGTCTGCTCTGCCACCGCTAGGCTGTGTGTTACACGGTACAGACGCAGGCGATTGTCCGATGTCAGTAATACAAGGTGCTCCTCGCTGTGCGGATGCCAGGAAGCCTGAAGGCGCATGGAGGGGCGGGGTCAGCCCGGTGGAGGGCCCTCAGCTGAACATCGCTATAAACCCACATAAACTGTCAGTCAGTACACGCCAGACGCAAAGCTGAATGCAGGCGATATGAAAGTATGGTACTTGCAGCACAGAGTACCAATTTGAAAAAGCAACCGTATATATAGCTATTCATCGCTAAGCTCTCCGTAACCGAGCTTGCGAAATGGTGTAGGGGAATTAGAGAACCACTGTGGCCGGTGACCCATTGGTGTCGCTTTACGTCTCCCATTATATAAAAAGCGTTCATGCCTTTCTTGCACAGGTACCAAATTAGGCAATTCTTTCCAACTAATCCCCTGGAGCACCCAGCCGCTCACGCACCTGGTACAGGACCAGCCCGGGACGGCTACCGAACAGCACAGGGTCCACGTGAAGCAACCGGCATGACTTGACGCGCACCGCGTGACCGCTGCGGGCGTGCGGGTTGGACGGGGCCGGCTGACCTCCGTGCAAATCCACCACGGCCATCACTACCACGGAGGCATCCTGCGAAGGGGACGTTCGCATGGATCCAGACACAACATAATCGCTAAGGCACGGCACAGCATTGTGTCCCTAGAGAGTTCGAGGATGAATCCCGACATAGGCCGGTAGGAACGTCCGTCGACTGATAACAGGGAGGAAGTGCCCCCATGCCGACGGACGGTGAGGGACCCGGTTATAGTGAGAGACCTGCGAGTCGACCTGGAGTGGAGTTGACGCAGCCGTTGATCCGGCAGATCCCACTGGAGGTTAGTGGTGAGTCTGAGCCCGGGAAAGTCAGTGACATAGGAGAAATCGTCACGGGTGATGAGGATGAGGGTGCCCTGAAGCATCAGGAAAGATAGGGACTGCTAGGCTGGTAGCCACGGGTGAAGCTATAACCCCTATCCCGCACAGTTATACGACGCTCCCTACTTCAAGATTCGGTTACATCATCAGATAACTGGCGGAACGCACGAAGGAAATGTCACACATCACACCAAACGTCTACGACTTGCATCCCCTGATGACTGGAGGAGGAGTACCTGGTACGACGTGCCGTGGAGCAGCAGGTAGCGTCCGCTGGGGGCAACTTGCAAACCCCGCACATCGAAGTCAATGGCGGGGTGAGTGCGTACGAAGTTGGTTGCAGCAGGCGATGTGATACGTGCAGGCGCCTGCAGTGAGCCCTGCATCAGGCAGGAGCGAGGGTGCGGCGGCTATGTCATGCAGCAGAGGGTGCTACATGGCAGGCGATTGGACCTACCTGTCGCTGCTGCGCCTCCAGCACCTCATGGCGCCCGTCTAGGACGACAATTCCGACTTGCCCGTCCTCCTGTCGCTGAAGGGTGTATCTGCGTTCCCAAATACAGGTTCGCACAACAAGTTGACAGATGCACACCGTACAGTAGCTCAACATGCGCTTACATATTCCCAGCAGCATCAGCATCCAAAGCCGTTACATCCCTAAGGTCAACTACCTGCTCCAAATCACGGCTCATACTGTGGAAAAAGCCGGCTATGGGACAGTAGCTGTAATTAAAAAGAGCAAACCATACTTAAAGTTGCGTGTGAAATAATCTTGCACGATCGGCAAAGAGTTCGAGCTTTGCAAAAAACAGCGAAGTTCGTACTGTACGGACTCCTTTAAAAGCGGGAGACAACCACTAGCTTATCTCTATCCGAGCCGAGCTCCGACACTTTTGATCCTTTTACCCTGTGTCATAATACGTACATCATTACACAAATTGTGACGTAGGCACGCGTACTTCCTCTCATTTCCTAAGGATGCCGCCCAAGAAGGGCTTGTCCGCGGCTGACAAGCGGGACAGGATGCTGGAAATCTTCCACGAATCAGCAGACGTATTTGTTATAAAAGATGTTGAAAAGTATGGATGTCGTCGGTTATGATGCGTTCAACCGTCGTGCCGAACAAAACCCTGGTCTTGTGGCCAACAGGTTGTCAGTGAAGAAAGGCATCATCGCCCAGGCTGTCAAAGACGTGCTTCAGGTCAGTCGTGCTGGAAATCAGCTACATCGATTAATGGTGTTGGAGCTGCCCGTGGCCTTCCTGAGAAACACCCGGAACCATGTCAATCATCGACCCGCATCATCATGCGAAGACATGCAGCATTATGCAAGTTGTATTTGCACAACATGCACAACATGCACATCAAGCATTAGAATGTGCACTCCCTCCGCCAGGCTTCGTTGAAGGCAAGACGTGCATGCCCTTCCAACATCTTTTGCCCCTTCCTAGACCCTCATCGATGACGACCTCGTTCACTGCGAAAAGATTGGCATCAGGTTAGTCGGCGGACGGCTCGTGCGCCCAGTCCCCATGGGGCACCCGCTGTCCATGCTTCACTTTCTTGGTTCTCTCCCTTACCAGCAACTACTATTGGGCGTTTCCATCTGAGGCGAGCGTGAAGGTGCGCGTCAAGTCGACGGCCTGGGAAAGAGGCATGCAGTCCATTGCCGTCCCCATTGCACGGCGACATGTAGTGCACACCAGAGCGGGGGTGGCGCCTGTCTGGGGAAGTCAGTCGTTTTGCAGCTGTGGCCTCCTGGCCTTTCCTTGTTGTGTGGATCTCAGCACCATGATGCCCTTCGTTAGGGTCCCTCCTTCCCTGGTGGCGCATGCGCCTCTTTGGGATACGCCAGGTCGAGACCGAAGTGAAGAAGTACGAGACGGAGCTTGCCAGCACAAAGCGGCGTCGAGTTGAAGTGGAGGATGCCATTGCGCAGCACAAAGCTGCAAACCCAAACACGGTGAGTAGCCGCATCACGAAGGACTGCCGGCCACAAGATATACGCTCGGGCCCCTCAGCGGTGCTGCACCGCCGAGCTAAAATACCAGAGGAGTGTCGTTTCCATGGTCCTGAAAGAGTTTCCCCCTGAGTTTTCCTGTCAATGGACATGTTGGGACCGCTTCGTTATCGGACCTTGGCGTGGCTGCGGCGCAGCACAGTGACACTGTGCAACCAGCTCTGGTTACCTGTTCGACGAAATGTTGTGGGTATCGGAGCTGAGTGAGCACCATGGATTTGCCGTTGCATCATTGTTGACTCCCACGAAATGAGCAAACCCATTAAGTACATCAGAAGCTTTATACTTAGCTCAGGAGCTGCTATACCTGCAGGAGAAGCGCACAGAGGCGCTCACTGCGTTGAACAACCTCAAGGCGCGCTTGGCAACGGTGCAGAGCGAACTTGCGGCGTACCGGGAAAGCGACCCGGAGACGCTAGAAGCCATGCGTAAGTCTCTGATGGCCGAGGAACGGGCGAAATACCGGCTATCATATCATTTACTTCCGGTATTTCGTGGATTTCGGTTTGTACGAATGCGTGTGTACGGAAGCATGCATTGTACGGTTCTGTGGCTGGCGGATGCATGGGAGCGAATCCTAAATCATTTGTTTTAAAAAATGATTTATAGCTCCATTTATACGGAACTGAGCTTTCAGCCCATATATATAATCCTTAACCTCTCCCGCCGCCGGATTCTTTGGGTGTGTTTACCCGGACTCTTGGCAGCCCAGTGTAGCCGTGACCCTAACTATGTCCATGAACCAGAAGGTTCTGCTTGGAGAGATATCCTGGCAGTCTGAAAAAAGATTTGGTTGGCAAAGTTTCATGGGCAGGCATTTCTTGGTTACTCCTCTCTTGCTCGGTCGTATAGATGATCTTGTGCCCTGCAGCCTCCGTTTCAAGGAATGTAAATACCAATGCGTGTGTGCAGGGAACGCTGCGGAGGGTGCCAAGTATGCCGCAAACCGCTGGCTCGGTAAGTGTCGGCCTAAAGGTTAAAACCCCCACACGCTCTGAGTACTTTGGGTTAGCTTACACAGACAATCCAGTACAGGCGTGTCGGTGAGGGTACGTGTGGTCCACCATTTCCCGCTTTTCCCCTGATGGGGATCTAAAACTAGCCCGTCCTTTTTACAGATAATACCTATTCGCTTCTTTCCTGGTGCAAGAAGAAGTTCGTGGGGCGCGAGATCGAACTGGCCAAGTTCTTCGAGGAGGTGAGTACGGTCATGCATATGGGATGTTTTGGTGAATAGGGCAAGTAGGGAAATAAACGACTGAATGCTTATCTGTGCTCACATTAACGCTGTGTGGATGACATCGTGTTACTTTTCCCAGAGGGTTACATTAGGGTAAGATTTGAAATGGGGTCCGTGACGGGAATGCGGACAGCGGGGATGGTAACCGCTGGAAGATGCGGATAGTCGATGAAGGAGGGGGGATGTCCGAGCGCGAAACATTAACCTACTCATCCCTCTGCTTTTCCTTACACACGCATGCAGAATGGCTTGGACGAGAAAGCGGAGTACATCGAATAATAGTCGTAATTTTGCCGTTGTTAACTTACAATTGTAAATCGTAACCGGCATACTCCATCGTGTCGTTATGTAAAGATAGCGACATTCCCCATACGATTAATGCTTCGGCTGAGGCTGTGCAACTGCCTTATGGCTTTGGAAGGACATGTACGTATTCCAGATGAGCGCCACAATGTTTGCAGTTAGAACCTGTGAAGAGACGGAATAAGGAATACTTGTTGGTATGCTTCGGAGTGAATGTGGTGGATAGTGCAGTTGCCGTGCCGGTACGTGGCAAGCGCACAACTGCTGGGTAGACACCACGCAGATTATATCGGAGTGACTATCCATGTGAATATGGGAATCTGGTAAAATTGGTTTCGCGCCCTTACGTAACAGAGTACGGGTCCCTACTCTCAATACACTTGTTGCATTTGAACGAACTCCGGTCCACCTGCAAGTTTGGCGGCACAAACCGGAAGTTGAGGTACTGGGCCGGGATCCACAACACCCAGTTGACCTTGACCGTCTCCAAAAGGTCCTGCTCAAGCTTGGACCTCACAAGGTGCGACTTGCCCTGGAACGGAAAAGAAGCACAGAGAGCAAAGAAACGGAATACTTTTAGGAGGCATGCGCTACTAGACGCCCTTTAACATTTCTCGAGACGCAGGACACTTAACTCCGGCAACTATGAAAGCACCAGAACATCGCTACTTTGCGTGTAACGACGATCAGATGTGGCAGGCGTGTATGTCAATTGCCCACCTCAATTGTAAAGAGCACCGAGATGAAGGTCGCCAGGAACAGGGGGGCGAATACGCCCTGGTCCAGCAACAGCTGCAAACCCGCACCTGCCAGACCAGGTGAAGCGTTCCAGGTGTCAAACGTTCCAACACTTCACTCCAATACATGCGGCTGCAGGGGGTCACAGTCCTTGACCCGGATCTTCAACGCCCTCTCGCCCCCTAAGCTAAGGCGGGGCAACCCTGCGCCACAACATGTGGGGCCAGCTGCAATCCTGCAACACTGACTCCGCAGCCCCTTTTGCAGAGAGCTGAAGTTTATGTGCGCATAGGCAATTCCACTCCTACCTTCACCACAGAATAAATCAGTCCTGAAAACCATCTCATCAAGCTACTCAGCCGGTACTTGCCTGTAGCGCCACGTGCCGGAATAAGCCTGTTGAGCAGAGAGTACCAGTAATGCAACGTGGGCCCCACCAGCGCCAAGCCCTGCATGACACAGCAGAAAGTGCACGACCTCAGCAGTAATCATCGAAAGCCCTTCAGGATTCAGAACCGTAGCATTGCATGGTATTGGCCAATTGCAAAGCCGTGGGAACCCAGGGGCCTCCGACGCTAAACTCGGCGACGAGTTCATAGGGCAGCGCCAAGCTTTAAGTTACCCACCATAAATGTGAAGATACTTGTCCGACGAATGTCCCATTTGCCGCCCTCTATGAAAAATTGGCAAAAGATGTCTCCAAGCGCGTTGAGCAGCGCGCAAGTTAGCGCTTTGGTGAACAGCTGCGTCGCATAAGCGGAATACGAATTTAACGGGGGTGGCAGGCAGCGAGCACGGGTCTTCGTATCCAAAAGGACTTACCGGGTTCGTCTCCAGGCAGTTCATGTACCATGCCCAGAGCCCACCTGATGACCCGCTTGGTTTGTGGGGCTCGCCGCTCCCACCGGACCCTACCTGCTTCCCCGCGGTGCTGCCACCGCCACCCCCACCGAAATTTTCAGCGGCTCGACAAGACATGCGGCGGTGCGATCGAGCTCCTTAAAACAAACGTCGCGTATTTTTGGGAAATGCGTCAGCAGGATTCCCGTAATCGTCTGCATTAACCGGAAGCCCACCTGGTACCGGTGCGACCGGTTTTCCGACAGGCAGGGGCCGGGGTCTTCCTACGTTGGCGACGGCGTTGCAATGACGAACACGACGAACACTAGATTGAAGACAAGACCGGAACAAAGAGCGCGCGATGGAGATAGACGCCATTCTTCCGGTTTGTCACTCTGTTCTTGTCATGCGGAGCACAGACACGTCTGAGCAAAAGGTCGGGGTTGTCGAGCTAATATTTCTGCCGGCATCAGTCCCAGAGGAGTTCCCCTTCTATCGCGCGAGAACGTTGTCGTACGCCAACCCCCAACATGCCCTTTCCATGCGCCTTCTTAGGATCACAGCGGATTTGAGCATTGCGATCCTATTCGTTTATGGGTTTGTGCTAAAGTGCCTAAAAATGGTTGCAAGCTCAGGCAAATCACTTCCGTTTCCCCAAATGTTCGCTTCTAGCGCGATTGCTGCGTGCACTGCCGAGGTAACCTCTGCGCACTTATAATAGAAGATGTAACTCATAATTTGTCCTGTAATTCGCCTGATGGTGGTTTGTACTAACTGCAGGCGCTCACCCTGCCGTTGGACACAGCCAAGGTCAGGCTACAACTACAGTCTGGTAGCAACAAGTATAAGTAGGGTAATGCTGATCTTGCATGGTCGTAGTTCAGGACCCAGAGTGGCGAAGGTGGCCACAAATTGTCCGTGCAGGGGGATGCTTGGCACAGTCCTGACTATCGCACGAGAGGAGGGTCCTGCATCCCTCTGGAAAGGCCTGGAGCCGGGTAAGTGCTGGTCTTCGGCATGTAGACCTATTCGACCACTTCTTGGTCGTGCCGAACCCCTGCCCGTGCCCGCCCTGCATCATAGGCTTGCATCGCCAGTGTTTATTTGGCGGCCTGCGCATCGGCCTCTATGAACCGGTGAGAGCGCGTCCCGTGTATGGGGTAGGGTTGGTATGACTCACGGCGCGCGTTGAGGTTGATGTGTATGACATTTATTGGACAGCCCAAGCCGCATTACTATGCATGAAAGTAACTAGCACCCCTCATCTCATAGGTTCGCAACTTGTACGTGGGCAAGGATTTCAAGGGCGATCCCCCACTGCACCTGAAGATTGCGGCTGGCCTCACGACTGGGGCTCTTGGCATTTCAGTCGCTAGCCCAACGGATCTGGTCAAGGTATGGCACCTTCGTTTGCAGCGCAGCCAGACAGCCAACGCAGCCTGCCACTGCACAGAAGTTACCGCTCATTCCCTGTAATCTTGGTCAGTGTTTTCGTCAGTGTTATTGTCTGTGTAGCGAAACGGTGTGCTTAAGTCTCCGATGTGTACATAGTCGTTCCTATGTGCATGTATTAGGTCTTGCACCGAAGGCAAACAGAAGGGCCTGGCAAGAAAGCATCTTGTGATGATGGAACCGGTAGTCATTGCGAATGCCAGGCGGAAGGGATTTCGTACTGATGCTCTCCTTCGGGGAACGTGGCCCCATCCCGAATGGTGGTACAACTATTAAGCTGTCGGGATTGGTCAATTGCACGGTTTTCTGCCCATCGATTTTTCGCATATAGCTCGTGCACAAGGCTAGCTGCTGGGGGCCGCCCTTCGGCACTATCATCTACTTGTACGTTACCGGTTACGCGTATAGCCAGGTGGGTAGAGCGGCATTCCTGCATTCCATGCAGGTGCGCATGCAGGCGGAGGGCAAGCTTGCCGCGGGGACACCCAAGAAATACCCCAGCGCCTTCGCTGCTTATGGCATTATTGCCAGGTTGGTCAGCGAGCATCTACCCAGGCATATCGCTTTTGCGTGCGTCGCTTATCCCGCAGCTCATGTACCATATGCAGGGAGGAGGGCGTGCTAGGTTTATGGAAGGGGCTTGGGCCGAACATTGCACGTAATGCCATCATCAACGCCGCTGAGCTGGCCAGCTACGATCAGGTTCGTGGGCAAGGCGCCCTATTTGGCTTCACGTCCATTTGGACAGGAATGATAGTACGACAGCAGTATTAATTTGCTCAGCGTACGGGCACCAAGAATTGCTGACTAGGGATAATTGCTGGAGGACGACAACTCAGATCGGTCGAACGTGAAACTCCCGCACGGTCTATCTTATGGATGAAGCTTTTACAGCCCCACAGTAATCCTGGCCCTTGATGAAAGAGGCCGCTTTCCTTACCTAGCGCCGCCCTGTCTTTCTGTACCGTAGATTAAGCAAACCCTTTTGGGCGCTGGGCTCAAGGACAACGTTGGGACGCACCTTTTGGCCGGTAAGCAATCTTGTCTTTGCCTTCATGGATATGCCGTAAGAGGTCAAGAGACCGCACCTTGCACCTTTGTGTGTAGGTCTTGGAGCAGGCTTCTTCGCGGTGTGCATTGGATCGCCTGTGGACGTCGTGAAATCAAGGATTATGGGTGAGTTTGCGAGGCGGCCCTTCTCTTAATGGCTTAGCCAAGCTGTCGGCGCACGCGTATCGCGCAGGCTTGCGTTGTTGGACGGCAATGAGAAACTGTAGCAAGCTGTTGTAGGCCTCGCCTCATAGCAGCTACGAAGTGGTGGTTAAGTGTGTGGAATGATGCTTTGGGGTTGAAACTGCCCGCAGGCGATAGCGCCGGTCGCTTTTCCGGCGTGCTGGACTGCTTTGTGAAGACGGCGCGCAACGAGGGCCTTCTGGCGTTCTACAAGGGCTTTGTTCCCAATTTCGGTCGCCTGGGGTCCTGGAACGTGGCCATGTTTCTGACGTTGGAGCAGGTGAGAGACGAGCGCGGGTATGCAGTGGCAAGGAAATGCATTGGTAACTTGGGGTTTAACTTTGGTGACTTGGCGGACACCCTTTCTCACATTTGCTCGCAGGTGAAAAAGTTGTTCACGCCAAAGGACAACTGAACAGACGATGCGTTAACGGACCCCTTGTACATTGTGCTTTGAAACCAAGTATCCAGCATGGCTGGGGGCCTATTCTTTACACCGAAATAAAAGCTGGCCTTGGTAGTGAAGGCTGCCAGAGAAGTGATACCCTCGTCCACCTGCTGCAGATGTTCCATTGCATTTCAGCTCCGTTGGCATTCTTGTGGGCCAGCAGGGTGCCATGACGCAGCTGCCTGCGTCTAGCGGGAAGTACAGCGCTTCTGTCTTGTACCATCACCGGCCCTTGGATCCCAATTTTGCGCACCAGGGATGGGGCCGTGGGTGGAAAGGAGCCCATTGAGAAGAAGTATTTCGTTAGGTTGCGATGCACCTGTGGTATCAAGTTGTCGGCTGAATGTGCAAGGCCGTGGCAATGCATTTGGGGATGTCCAACGGTGGCGCTTGGGGGACAAGACCCTTTCTGTATTGAGGGATTGAGTAATGTGTAGGTGTACAGAAGTGCATGTCCGCGGTAGGATGAAGCCAGTAAGTAACCTCTAATGGAATGGCAGAGGCCTGCATCAGTCCAGCTTCTGATCAATCAGTATTGGTTCTGCGTCTGTAGACACCTTCTGTTGTGAAACCATGGTCCTGCGAACACGAATGGCGTCTATGGCATTGCGGATGTAGAGAAAGCCGGTGCACATCTGAAAATAGATTTGCAAGGGAGCTCAGCCGGCACGCAGCACCGCTTCCACCCTTCGTAACGGCTGTGGTGGCCGCCCTGCATTGTTGTGCTTCATACAGCGGTTTGCGGCTGTAGTAGAGGCACTACACCATGCATGTATTCGGCATGTACGGCATCTGCACTGTATTTTCACGCTTTTCACGGGCGCACAGGCCGCAACACGGCGTACAAACGTAATAGGACACGTGCCTCGTAGACAGTTCCTTGCATGCTAACAAGGATTGGCTGGAGTCCACTGGTCATGCCGGGTTCCAAACAACTGCGGTATCCCGCTATGATGCACAACAGCGCTGTCCTGCAAGTTGCGTCTGTGCCGCGCTTCGTCCCGTAGTTTTCCGCGTCTGCCTACGTGGTCCACCTACAGCGCGTTTGACGGCTAAACGTGCCCGTCGTATCCCGAACGTGCCAAGTCACGTAACTGACCGACCTTGACCGATGCTGAAAAATTAATTATAGCAACCGCTAGCTGGTTAAAGCAGACGTCAGTAGGCCAGCGAACCGGCCTGCGGCGACAGCAGAACTTCGGCAACAGCAGCAGCAGTACCCAAGAGCAATCCCGAGAGACATCACTAAGCGCCAGATTGTCCGAGCTGCGGCTTACCTCACTGACGCAGTACTGCACTGTACGGGAACCAAGTCATCACACAAAACGGCTGATCCCAGAAACAGGCATGGCACTATGCGATACCAGATGTCGTTAACGCATGGCATGTTGGGGCTGCCAAACGGGGCCAGCTCTCGCGTCTCGGCGCCTGGGCTTCCTTCCGGACACCTTGAGTCTGACACGGCTCAAGGAAATCCAGCTATGGGTAATCCTGCACCGCTACATGAGATGTGAAAGACTGTGTTTGGGCTGTCGTACTCTGTTCGAACGTTTTTATAATAATTATCCCAAGCGCAGTTACGCAGGAAACGTTCACTTATGAGCACGGATTCACTTTTAAGCTCCCTTTCAGCGTGAGAAAGCTCAGCCCTGGAATTATGAACTGGCCACATAAGGTTTTGTGAAGAGTCAACAATTTGACAAAATGGGACCCTGCTAGTCTTTTGGCTTAAGCAGGCTTAAAGCTTGATGCTTTTGAGTTATCTTTTGCTGGACGCTTCTATGACAGGGCTCCGAACTCCGGTACGGGGCGATTCGGCCGAGATTGGGTGGACGACACATTCCTGAGCCTTCAGGTTGCACGGTGCAAGTCCATGCAACATTTTCTAAAAGAATGGGTTTAGTGCTTTGAGTCGGCAAATCTTTGAGAAACAGCTCCAAAACAGCCTGTCCCTGTACCGAGAGCTGAGGGCGCCAAGCCATCGTTTCGTGACAACATCTTTACGCAGACTAATTGAATTAAATGAAGAAAAAGGTTCAAGCTGCCAAATTGGATGGAGTGACCGCGAAGTGCGAGGTCTGCGCGACAAGAGATGCCACAGTGCTTTGTGACGAGGACAATGTCAGGCTATGCCCCGTATGTGATATGACGGTACGTGCCTTGAACCATTTGTGCAGCATGTGCCGTGATGGTTTGTCGACCCCGAAGGCACAATTGTTCTCACTCACAACAATAGCTTCGTTTCCGAACGTGCCTCCCTTTGCAATTGTATCCCGTAGGTGCACAGTGCAAATAAAGTTGCGCAAAGGCACACGAGATGGCCTTTGTGCAGTGTATGTCATCGGTTGAAAGCTACGGTACGCAAAGCGCAAGGTCCGGGCGACGAGAGTATTATCAGGCTGTTCAAATTACAGTTTTGGGTGGCAATATTACATTCGTGTGACCATTGCAGAAGACCAGCACAACACCTCAAGAGCAGGGTATCGACGTCTGCACTTCGTGCGCGAACACCGTTCCGAAGGGAAAGCTGCATAAGGTGGCAGGCGCCTTAGCTGCACCTGCGCTGCACGATTCTCAGGTGGGAATGATTTCCTAACTTCAGCAACGATCCGGGTGACGCTGTGTAACGGTTTGTGTCGGCCACATCCCTGGAACACGGATAGGCGCTTGGATCTGCACCACAAGAAAGCTCGGAGCTGCTGGCCGATGCCCGAACGAGTAGCGGGGTGCAAGTTAGCCAACAGGTACGATAGAAGAGACCCGTAGTGCAAGGTACCCGTAATGAGAACGGCTTGCGGTGCGGATGACCAATTCCATGTCAGCATTGGAACGACGGAAAGCGGAAAGCGTTAAGCTGCATTCTAAGGCCGTGACATCAGACAACAAAGATTAAACAACCCCCCATGTGTGTGTGTATGTTACATGGTCGTGGGTGCGTTCCCCGTACCTGCAAACCGCCCCAATACGAGCTGAGGGCTCAAGGGCTGCCAGATCGCCAGAAGCACCAACCTGCCTATCGTTAGGCCTTAAGAGTTTTCCTCCGACTGTGATGAGGCGGAAGGCTCAATCAACTAAGTCCGCAGGAACGCTGAGCCTGCCCTCGCTTCTCCGTCATAGCAGGTATGGGTGCGGGACGCGACTTTGGTTCTTGGGTCCGGCATTGGCCCTCCTGGCGTTCATCATGCGCCCTCGTCGTCTGGAGGCATGCGGCAACAGTGTGATGCAGATGGACCTCACCTAGGCCGTTCCTCCCAAGGTGCGACATACCCCCCAGGTGCGCAGGAGTCTGTTGGCCGGCGGGTGTCCAAAATAAGAAGAAAATGTCGAACTTATGTACCTCGCCCTCGGGGTTTGCTTCAGGCGCTGCAGCATCGTTAGCCGGACTTCAGCCGGGTCCGCCCCTCGCCGGAAGGTGTGAGGTTGGTGGACTGGACCAGCTGGATGTGACGAGCGAAGGAGTGCAGTTGCACCGTTCCGCGCAGGCGGGAGGTGGAAACTGTGTAGCCGGCGGCGCTGACACTCCAGACGTCTTGGACGCGCTGTTCAGCAGCTGGGGCGAGGAGGTCGGACAGGTCTTTGAGGTGGGGCGGCTTTGCCCTGATGGCTGTTGCGCCATGCTTCTGCGGATTATGTTGTCGTAAGCGTAGGATGTGTGTGACCTGCAGGAGCAGGATGCAGAGGCGACGGCAGCCGCTGCAGGCGACCTGGACTTGTCCATATGGGCGGACTCCCCAACAGACATGCCAGCGGGGACAAGCCAAACGGTCCGCGCAGCTTACCCAGAATGCCGCGCCAGTGGACCCTCCACATCCATGGCGGGGAAATCCGATCCGGGTGCGCTTCTACAGGAGGGCGCGACGATAGCTCCTGCGGTGGGGCCGTCCGTGCAGCGGCAGGGGCATGGGATCCAGAACGTCGAGGGTGTGCATGAGGATCAAGCCCCTCCGCTTTCCGCCCCGCGCCGAGCTGCAGAGCTGGCGCCGTCTTTGGAGCACTCTACGGAGATGGACACCCAAACCCAAAACACATTTGAGGAGCAACAGCGGGCTCAGATGCAAGCTCAGCCGGGGCTGCAGCAGCAGCAGCTGGTCCAGCGGTCCGAGCAGCAGCTGCTATGTCAGTCACAGCAGCAGTATGGGATGTTCGGGCGTGACATGACAAAAAGGGAAGAGCAGTCGCAGCAGCAGCAGCAAAGACAGCATCAACAGCACCGGCGAAGTGCATCGCACTTTGAGGCCATGACAGTCATGGAGCTCAGCGGAGTGCAGCAATCCCCGGCAGCCCCGGGGCCGGCGCAGGAGCCCGCCGGGGGCCCGGTGTCCCCGCGACCGCATAGCAACGGGTCCCAAGCTGTGGACTGTTCACAATTGCACTTGAGTAGCACCCAAGAGGGGCATCTCATCGCGACGAAGGATCCCGTCGGCGGTTCTTCCATAGTCCAGTTTCTGCACCTACCGCCGGTGCAGGGCCGACAGCTTCCAAAGGTCCCTCCGGCAATGCAGGTGTGAAAGGGTGTTTTCGTATTCGGTCGTATGCGTCTTGCCGTAGTGCTTGTCTGAGCAGCTGGCAAAGCATGATTGTAGAAATTCAGCACTGCAAGTTCCAGCCCGCCGTATCAGGGCCACCCCTCCGGTAGCAGAGGTGGAACAGGGCCTGCCAGTGTGTGACTTGGCGCCCCGGGTGACGCGCACTTGTGTGTGATTCCCAACAGGTCGATGTGCAGGGAGGGCCCCAGAGCTTGGGTGCAGCATTAGCGCCGCCTGGGCAATCGCAAGGCGGTGGTCAGAATGCAGCCGCGCCCGCGATGCCCTGGCTCAGCAATTTACTCAACGCCCAGTACCAAGGTAACCTCGTGAACACCTCGTGAACTTCTTAGGGGGCTACAGTTGGTTCCCATCTTGCGTCGCTGTCCTTCGGCTGCATGGTTAGGGACTATGTTCTTGACCTGGTTGACTGCTGCAGGCCTTGCATCTGAGCAGCAGCTGGCGGCAATCAACAGCCTTCTGGTTAAGCAAGAGCCAGTGAGTACGGGGGCCGGGGTAATGACGCGCTTAGGTTGCAAAACTGGATTGCCACTGCCGCGAGTAAGCTGCGGCTGCGGCTGCGGCTGCGGCTGCGATTTGCAGCTGGCGTGATTCTGTGGTCAGGACACACCATCTTGCGCGACCATCTTCGTTCGTCACCTCCCAGCGGCGGGGGCCGGCCATCGCCTTGCCTCTTTCCTAGCAAATGCGATATGCCTTTGCTGCGCAGGTATCTTTGCAGCCCGCGTGCTTTATCGGTGGCATGGGAACTGCGGGGCCCGTCGCGCTACCAGGCATGCTTGCGCCCTCTCCGCGGCAAAGCTGCGACGGCACGTCCATGCTTGCACCGTCTGGGGCCTTCTCTCAGCAGCCCCAGCAGCCGCTGCAAGCTCCGACGGCAACACCGGTGTCGACCAGCGCAAGCATGGGCGTTCCGGGCACGAGTGGCTTCCCTCAGTCGTTTAACGGCTTTCTCCCCTACATGCCATGCGGTAGTGCAGACAAGGGCCAAACGGTAATGCAATGCCTGCCCTCTGCCTTGATTGAGAAGTTGGTTTCTGTTGGCTTCTGGGAGGCACAAGCACGAGGGAAGTTGCTTTTAAGGTGTCAGCATGGTGTGAATATAAATTTGAGTCCATGCTTGGCCGTCCCATGCTATTCCAATAAACGACTCTGTTCAGATGGTTGTGCCCTTCGTTCACGCGTACATCGCAGAATTCGCTGTACGAGGCAGCTCTGCTATCCACAGCCGGAATGACGAATCCCTGGCGACCGAGCCTGTTGCCGGCAGGCCTTCCTGTCGGCGCTGGGAGCCTACAGCTGCCGGCAAGCCTAATGGCTGCCGCTGGCGCCTTGCAGCTCCCGCTGCCGCTCCTGGGTCCCATTCAGACCCTCGCCAGCGCCGCGTGGGCTCAGGTGGCAGCTCAGAGCTCCGGGGTACAGACTGGCGGCACAGCTGGGAGCGGGCAGCCGTCGCAGCCCCCGACGCAGTCGCAGCCACAGATACAGCCCAGCGGAGCCGGGGGGACAGGAGGAGCAGGGCAGCACTTCGGAGGCGGGGCCTGCGGGACTCCGGCGATGAGTGTGAACGGGCTGTGCCCTCCGCCGTTCGGGACGTTTGTGCCATCGCAGCAGCTGCAGCAGCCCCAACAGCAAGCCAGCCAGGCTCAGCATGTGTCGATTGCGCAGCCACAGCCACAAAACAGCGGCATTAGCGCAACGCAGCACCAATTGCCGCCAGTCAAGCAGGTGCGAGCCGTGTGCTGCGTTAGCACGCTTCTGGGATTGGGAAACAGCAATCAAAGAGCCCGTCGCCGGTTAGTTTATTCCAAAGGCCATCTCTTGCCCAGAAGACGGGGCTTTCAATTAGTAGTTCGTAGGCTAGGGGAATCTTCCTGCCTGGTCGGCACCTTTCTTAAGAGACACCCTCACGTGAATGAGTTTGGTTTTAATAGGACAGGAGTAGCTCCTCCTCTTTTTCATGGGACCCCTTCAGAGATCGCTCTGCAATCCACCCCAACGCGAACAGGAACCCTCCACCTCCAGCGCCCAGGGTGCGAGCAGCCAGCAGGGGCCGGCAGGCGCTCCGGGACACGGTCAACACTACGCACACTATGCTCGTCCACAACTGCCGAACCGTGTGAGCAGCAATGGCCGTGCCTTGGCGACCCAAGCGAACGGGCTTGGGCCAGGGCAGGGCGTCCTCCCCTGCGCCGTCCAGCTCGCCTCCCACCCGCCTCTCGGTGATTGCACCACGAACACCTGCAGCAGCAACGCGTTACCGGTACAAGCTTCTCACCCGCCATCCAAGCCACAGCAACAGCAACCGCTAGGGCAGCCTACCTCCCACCAAATTCGGCCACATCAGCTTCCGCAGCACTCGCAAGGGATGGCATTGGGTCTGTCACAACAGCAAACATCACAGCTCCATGTGCCCGGCTCGTCTTTACCCCTTGTGCCGCAGGGCTACCAGCAGGCGAGCGCGTCTCACGCCTGGCAACAGTCGCAGCAACAACAACAGCAGCAATTCCAAAGCGCACAGACGCGCGGAGGCCTGGGGCTCCTCGGCAACACCAGCAACTCTTCTGCGCTTTTGCTTTTCAATCAGCAACAGCAGCAGCAACTGCAGCAATTGCAGCAGCTGCTGCTTCAGAGCGCGGGACAGGGGCCAAGGAATCAGCAGCAATTGCTGATGCAACTGGCACAGCAGCAGCAACAGCAGCAACAGCATCACGGTATGCCGCAATCCGCCGTGCTACCGCCGTCGGCTGGCCTCAACGTCTCCCCGGACGCCTTCGGAAGCATGCTTATGAGCCCTATGGTAAGGCGCCCCCGGCACTTGGTACTTTGCTGGCAGGTCCAGGGGCGTTGTGTCTTGAAAAGGGTTGGCAAGGCTGGTACGCATTGTGCTTTTGCAGTCTTCCCCCACCGCTGTGGTTCGTCTAAACCCCATCCAACAAAGTTGCCTGCAAATCTGGGGCCATCCCATCGTTGCATCCTTGGGATGTCCTTTTTAATGTGCAGGCCCAGTGGCTAATGATGAACATAAGCCACGCCGCTTCTTCGGGGACCTCGGGGGGCACAGCCGCCGCAGCCAACCCGGGCGGCAGCACGGGCCTTCCACTGGGGGGCCTTCAGCTGCCTCCAGGCGCAGCGGTGGCATTCACCAACGCCAGCGCGGCCGCCGCAGCTGCAGCCAATGCCGCCGTGGCAGGACTAAACAACATGCCTGCGGCATCGGCGTTGGCAGCGTCGCAGGGCCCCCTGGCGTCAGCCGCAGTGACGGCGGCAGCAGCCACGAGTGCGGTGATGCCCGGGCCAGCGCCGGAAGGAAGCAAGGTTAGCCGTGAGCATGACCCACGGTACCGAGAGCCGCGGGACCATGCTGAACGCGACGAGGCGCTCACGAGGTACCGGCAGAAGCGCAAGACGCGCCATTTTGAGAAGACCATTCGTTACGCATCGCGGCAGGTGCGGCTTTCTGAGCTGAGTGAGTTAGTGGAGGGAACTGCGCCCTGCTGCCTTGTTGTGTGCAGATGGCTTGGCTGCTGGTAGAAGCTGGGTTCTGGACAGGGTGCGGAGGCACTCGGTGGCCTCCTAGGGATTCGCTAATCGTCCGACATTCATTGCCTGGAGGCCAGAGCGCATGCGAGTGTAGGGTGTCGGTACGCTTTCCGGCACAGGTTGCGGGGCGGACCTTGGCACCGCTTTACCAGCCTCTACAGCGTTTGGGTGCAGCCGGCACCGGTGGTGTAATTCAAGCACTGCGGGTTGCTGTTTCTCCGGTTTTAACTAGGTAGGGGTTTACCACTTACAGGAATACTCTGCGACATGTGGCCTTTTCACTTACACAGTCGTATCAATTTGTGCTTGCGGCTTGGTGGCAGCAAGAGGGTCGGCTAACGGGTCAACCGGCTGTTCCGCACCCACTTGTGTCGCTTTCTCCAACCAACCACAGATTCTGTCCCACAAGCGGCCCCGCATCAAGGGCCGCTTTGTGAAGACTCAACCCTGTCAGGCTGCCATCATTGGCATGTCGCCCGCCACCACTCACGAGCCGCGCACCAGTGAGGACCCCGAGGCAGGCGACGAAGCGGATGATGAACAGGAGGCGGAGCTGGAGGAAGTGGAGGAGGAGAACGACCCTCTGGTGGCCTCTAAACCGCCTCTCAGGGAGGCGGGCGGCCCCTTAATGGACTTGGAGGGGGGGCCCGCAGCAGCCGAAGGCCCGCAGGAGGCGGTGGCCGAGGGGGGCATCGGAATAACTGGTCGCATGGAGGCATGCGACGACGCACCTGGCTGCAGGAATAGCTGTGACGCGATGGAAATTGAGGTATCTGGCGGAGAAGGGGCGTACGGGGTGCCTCGGGAGCTTATCAGCGGCGGCGGAAGCAGAGGCGGCGGCGGTGGAGCCGGCACCGCAGGAGGTGGAGGTTGCAATGGCAGTGGCGGCGCAAGGGGCTTGTGCACGGCGGTGGCAAACACTCCGGGTCGTGGGGCTTCCGTTGGCGGTAGCAATGAAAAGACGTTCTCCCAGCACGCCACAGTGGGGGCTGCCGGCACAGGCCTTGCCGCTGCGGGCCACAGCGGCGCACTTGCACCCGCCGGAGGTGCCATGGGGGGAGGTCTGCATCAGCTACACCCACACCCACACCACCACCACCATTACACGGGTGGCCGACATCACAGCCACCATCACGCCGGTATGGGTCACCTGACTGCAGTAGAGCATATGGGTCCGCCAGCGCTAGGGATGAGGGGAGTTGTGAACTCGGCAGAGCGGCTGGCGGCTGCAGCGCCTACGGCAGCCGGGGTTGACGGGGGCCCTGCGCTTGGCAGCGGCGCCGTTGGAGGCGAGGGACTGCACCTGCTGTCGGACATGGATGTGCAGCTCAGTGGCCAAACACCTGCACATGCGCAGGCGGCTCTCTCCGGCAGCGCGCACGCACAGGTATGTCCTGCGGTGCATGCGCGTGGCGCGTTGGCTCCATCAGTAATACCACCCCATGTGGTGGTGATGGTGGTGGTGGTGGTGGTGGTGGTGATGGTGGTGGTGGCGGCGCCGTTCCTCCGAGGAGTCCTGGAGGGACTGTTCGGAGTCTTCGGACGGCAATCAGGAGAGGCGACGATGCATGACAAAAAGTATAGCGAAGATTGTTGTGACGTTTTGTCGTTAAAGTCTTGCTGTTTTTGACGCATAGCCTTATCATTTGTTTTACCCAACGTATGACGTACACCTCTTGGCAGTACGGGTCACACCCGCAGTACCAACGAATCTGCTTTCAAACTCGCAGGCGCAGCGCGGCATCAGTGGCGCCACACATGGCGGCGGCGCGGAGGAGGAAGAGGAGGCGGTGGGTCCGAGCCACTCTGTCAACAGTCGTCTGAGCGCTGGCAGTGTCCACACGCCGGGGCGCTGGCGGACCTTGGGTGGCGCCGGCGGCACGGCAGCCGCTGCGGTGTACGAGGAGGGCGGGTTACGAGGCGGCACCCAGTCGCACCCCCATGCGCACCCCGCACACCCTCACCCGCATGACGGCGGCGTGTACTGGGACGCTGCAGGCGCCGGCAATTGCTTGATCAATGGTGGGATGGGCGGCAGGCTGGTGGGCAATGGCACAACAGCCCGGGGGAATGGATCTGGAGCAGCCGAAGCGGACGGTACTGTTAACAGCACCAAAGGGGCCCCGAAGGCCCCCCTGGCAGCAGCTGTTAAGGGGAACACCAAGGCTTCAAGGAACTGCATTGCCAACGGCAACGCAAATTGCGCTGCTGGTGGCAACGGCAACTGCAACGGCAACGGCGCGTCCCATCTGGCCAAGGCTGGCGGCACATGTACCCCCCCGGCGATGTCAGTACCCAACAGCGCCTCGCCTGGCAGCCTCATGCTGGCGGTCCCTCTGACGGCACCGCTGCTTCCACAGACGGCCACAGACATGCACCTGACAAGCCTGGGGAAGCCTTCTTTGGATATGGACAGACAGGCGCAGGTGCCACCCGCTGCGCAACACTTCATGCAGCGGCAGGCACAGCAGCAACAGCAGCATGCATCGCATCCGCAGCACCCTCCGGTAATCGCGCCTTGCAATGAGACGGGGAGCCCCACAGCTGCTGCCGGCGGCGGCTGTAGCGGGGGAGCGGGAGGTCCAGGTGGATGCAGTGGCGGCACCGGCGGCGCACGGCACTCGCCCAGGCGGCAACACACGGCTGTATGCGACATGCCTCCGTGTCTGCCCATGCCATCCACAGCTTCCTGCGGTGGAATGAGCCCGCTGGCGGCTGCAGGGGCGGGCGGTCCTGCCGGGGCGGGCTGTCGGGGTACGCCTGGGCCACCCTGCTGCCTCGTCCCTGATTGCGCCACTGACGCCGCGGCCCCTTGTTGCATGTCCGGTGGCGGCACCACGGAGCAGGGCAGCTGCATGGAGGACAACCACACTCTTGTGGATGCGGAGACCGCGGGGGGCGGCGCGGGCGACGGCGAGGGTGACAGCGAGTGCTGCAGTGCGGAGCCGCTGGTGAGCGGCGCCAGCAACACGGTGCCTTCCGTGGAGGCATCCACCCATGGCCAGCAGGGCCAGCAGCGGCTGAGGTGCCGCCGCAGTTCGCCGCAGCTTTCGGTTCGGATGTAGGCGACATTGTCCTTTCCGACCGGTGGCTGGGGCGACCTCTCGAGATTTAAGCTGTTCCTCAAACCCCAAGAGCGGATACAAATGGCTGCCTTCCAGCACCAGAAAGGCTGCCTAGTAAGCATTCTTGATGCTCAGTAAGGAAGGAAGCATATTCTGCATCACACCTGCCAGCGCCCAGCGCACGCATGTACAGGCTCAGAATTTTCCTGGTATGTTGGTCATGTACGGTGAGGGAATTGCTCCTCGCGGTTGTTTGTTTTCTTGTCTTGGCCCTTGTTTGTGATATAGCAGTTTTGTTAACGTATTCCAGCATCCGCTGAAAGATTAACGAAGTTTTTTTGGCTGTTTTGGCGGTTGGGGCGATCCGTGGTCCACGGTAGATGTGCGATTGGTCTATCAGGCTATCATAAGGCATTCACGCACGTTATGTTGTGTTATGTCGGCACATCTGTGACATCATTCCGACTTGTTGTCCACCTGCGGCGCGTCTCTCAACATTTGGTTTCGCAGCCCGCGGGTGAAACAGGTCCGGACCCGCTTGCTATTCGTGCCGTCAAGCACGAAATGATCACATGACCTGGTTTGTGTGTTGTGGTGTCCTGTGTTTGTGGTGACGGTTTGCTGAACTAATGACATTTGCTTTGTTGGTAAGGTTTGCGTTATTGCATGATTCCCATGATTCCTAGTTTGGAAACTTAACATATTGCCTGTCCCAGGCCCCGAGCTAAAGCATCGTGTGCCAAAGCTCCGTCCTTTGTACTTTTACAAGCAGGTGGAGAACGCGTCGGGGGCTATAGCACCAACGTGTTGTGTTTACGTAGGTACCATATGGTTACGGTTGGCATGTGAGACATCTGCTTGCTTGCTTGACCAGTTCGTTGCGGTTAACCGGTGCGCCAGGTCCGCCCGTGGGACGTCCGCGCTCGTTCATCAATCAGGCCTGGGGCTGGCTCCGTGTAAAGCCATTAGCCCCGCGCCATCACACAGCATAGCGCGTGTTCGTCGGCCAGGGCCTCTTGGCCACCTCCCACCGTCGAATGGGTTTCGGGATTTCAAGCAGGTAAATTTTACTTCTTGAGCCTCATGCGTATTGGTCCGCGAAAGGAACCTGTATGATCGATCACCTGTTGTACGATTGGAAAGACGGGAGGTGAGGTGGGCAGCCTTCCACATTACCTCCAATACACACTCCCAACATGCCTGAACCTCAATCCGGCGCGAGATCTACCGCCATGACTCGCCTGCCCTCGCTGTAAGATTTCGATGAGTCCCTCGCGCGCTAGCTCCCGGGCGATATTTCGAGTTTCCTCCATAAGGTTGCGCCAGTCTGCGGGGCGCAGGCGCCGAGGGGCTTCACTGGGTCATGCTGTTGTTCCCTTCTTTGCACGCTCTGACAAGATGGATATGATTTCGCATCTAAGCTGGGCCCGCAGGGTCTCATGAAGGTTATCGCCTGTGGGTGTGGAGCGGCTCTGGACAGCCACCCTCTTAGGTTCAGGTTCATCACCTTCCTCCTTTGCCAAACTCCGTTTCATTTCGGCAAGATGCCATTAAGTGGGCAACTCGCAACTCTATCCAGCATTGGCTTATGAGCTAGGTTTGCCGTACATCAATGCAAAGAGCGGAGTTTTCGCGACGGTGGATTTGACGAATTTCTGGTGATAGTTCGTAGGGGTAAACGTGAAAGTTTGCACTAAAGCCCATAATTTGCTGGTGAAGTTTCAAAACCGTATTGGCCTCTATTGCAATAGTCGCCTGAAATGTTGAAGCTACAGGCTCACGCTATTAAACAATGCCCAGTTAGTTATAGAAACAGCTTGAGGCGAATCATTGGACTTCGTTATAGGACGGTAGGCGCTGTTCGTCGCTCGGCGGAAGTGTGCAGGACGAGAGCTTTGACACCTGATACATTATCATCCGAGACGCCATGGGCCTTTGGTTTCCAAGTGAGCAGTATCATTTGCCGCGGGCCCTGCTCAGACCCCTGGGCCAGTAAACCCTCGGCATGATTGCAACAGTCAGACTTACAAGCTGCATAGCCCGGTCGCCCTTCCTTTGCAGTGTAACGAGCGGTATCTTGCCTGGGATCAGAGCGCACAGTTGCAGCTTCTAAAGATTGTCTTGAGTGACCGACTCGGGTGGGTGCTGTTCGGGGTGAGTTCATAACCACGATATGTTGACGGGCGCACAGAAGGGCACTAATGTTTAGTGCGTTATATCGTGATGCCTGTTCCACTTGCGTGTTCCATGGAGTTCTATATCGCCTGGTACACACGTTGAGGGTTACCCGGCCTGCTGAATGTCCGACCGTTCTCCTCACAGCTGCACGACGGATGAGGTTGAGTCGCGCGCAGAGCAGCTAGGGAAGCTACTGCCCGACCTGCTGACCCGCATGGAGTGCACCAGGGTGGACATCCTGGAGCCATTGCTGGCTGACCTGCCAGGGCTCACCGTGCAGCTCGTTGGCTTACGGGAATGCTTGCCGGGCGTCAACATCAGCCGGTAGGACACATAGGACACTTTTGTCGCTTGATTTCTCACTTTTAGCTTAAAGTGCCGGTTGGCCGGTTAGGACGCGGTGGTGTTTCGTTCTCGTGGTGCGGGAACTCATCCACACTTCAGGCTGTGTGGCGTGCTGGCAGGTTGGTGGCTAAGCACCCGCGACTATTGCGCGAGTTCAAGGATCCAGCGACACTGGCTCTGAGACTGGATGAGCTGCGCGCCGCTCTCCCCGGCATAAATGTGCCTGTCCTGGTAGAAGAGGAGCCCCATCTACTGTACTGTGACATTAACCAGGTTCTCAACAACTGCAAACGGATTGTGCCCAACTGCGATCCGGTTAAGCTCTTGATCTCGCAACCACAGGTGGGAGCGTTGCTAGTGGCTAGGCTTGGGTCGCAATCTCGGCAAGCCTACGATCGTCTAGTTCAAACGCACGGCACAACGGAAAGCACGCTTGGTGATCCGCGGTGCTGTTAGCTTTGAGTCTCTGGGTTTCAAGTGCAAACACATTAATTAAGGATTACCATTAAGGATCCATGCTGTCCCTTTCCACCACGCATGCCTACTGCAATGCAGATGGTTCTATCGGCAGTGGAAGCGGGCCTTTCCTCAGCGATGGATGTCGAGGGCGGGGCCCCTGTGACTGCACATTAGAACGCGAGAAAGCCCGCTGAGAGTTGCGTTTATTTAGTTGGCTAGGGACCCTGGGGAAAGTGTGCCCTTATTACGCCATTTCAAGTGACAAAACCAGGGAGACGCGTCAGATATGATTCCTTCTTAGCGGTATGCTTATTATTCAAGTTGGACAATCTCGCGTGCCCAGTTAGTTGGTTGGAAACAGACGATGCTTTCCAAGGTTTGGCCTCGAAGTGATTAGGATAATGAAAGAGCCGTTTGGGCGTGCCATGGCTAGTTGCCTGGGGAGGTGGAGGGAAATGTTGTACCAACTGGGGCGATATTTCTGACAAGGTGTACGTGTCATATCTAATACAGTTAAAGTTACAGTCTCCACACAAGTGCGAAGGGTCCGTCAAAGCCGGGGGCCCTTCCTGGGGGACCATTCATGAAAGTTCGTATTATGGTGTGGGGGGCGACTGTCGCCACCCTCCCCGCCCGCCCTGCTTGAGCGCGAATCGCCGGAGATCTCCGTGCCTAGTCTCCCAGACCCCGGGGAGAAAGCTAGGTAATGCCAGCGGGGGAGCCTCCGTCATAACGGTGCGTCCTTGAAACCCATCAGTTCACTCCCATGCTTAGCCCTCAAGCCCTCATAAGCGGGGCATTCCCCAAACACATGCAATTCATCTTCCACCACAGGAGTCACAAAGCCTGCAGGTACGTGCGGTACGCTCACAGTGGTTGGGCCTATTTACTCCTAGTTTCCAACATACCAACCTACAGCATATAAGGACCTGGTGCAATCACTGAGAGAAGGTGATCTCCCTGTGAGTGAGCCACCCAGGGTGTAGTGCCCCACCCAACACTGCTAACGACACGCCTTGGCCTCGCTGACCCCCGTGGGGAACCCCCTGGGGTCACCCAAGGGTGTCTAGCACATCCAACGTGTGTAAGGCCTCTTCGCGAAATCCCCCAGGATGCTTCCCCGGGGCAGCTTGAGGGCAGGAGCATAATGTGCCAACAGATCAGCCCCACGCAAATCAGCCACCCGAATTGGTGAAAGAAAGGTAATGACCTTGCCCGCCCAACATTTAGGGTGCCAAGTGCCACCAAGGCCCGGGTCAGCAACAAAAGCTCTATGACACTTGAGTGCCAGGTCTTTTCACCACGGAGTTCCAGAACCTTAGCACTAACGTAACCCAATGAAATCGAAGTGGCATCTGTGACAACTCACGATAAGCAGAACCATTGTCGGGCTCCTGGCCCCTACCACCGTCCGCATGAACGCGCGCTGCTCCTGGACCACAGGGGGTTAGTCATGGCACTCTCCAAGTTTACATTAATAAAACCGGATCCCTACACATGCACACCGTAGGAAAGGACAGGCACGGCAAGCGCACTATACATGCTCAGCTTGAATACGTACGTTTCTTGTCGCGACGGAGAGCAGTGAGGCCAAAAGTGGCAAGTATCCCTGCCGCAAGTACCTGGTTAGTGCAGGCGGCAAACCGTTGGCCTGTCCCGTACTGCAGCCCGAGGTACTGAGCAGTTTCATTATGGGGCAATACAAGCACTATGTTCCCACCCAGCCGGTACACGTAACCCACGAGCGACCCCCACTCAATAGGTGTGCCCCTGAAGACAAGCACCTCACACTCGGCTCCGTTGGCAGCCATCCCAGTCGCCTTGCAAAACGCCTCGAGTAACCAAGAAGGCATTGTGCCCGCTCATAGCCAGTGGCTAAGAGTGATGCATCATCAACAAACAGCAAGTTAGTGAGCTCACTGTCCCCCAGTGCCACGCTTTGGTCCTGCAGTACGGACCACCTAAGGGGCCGGTGCAGCCAGCAATCCTTGTCATGGGCATCAATGTAATGAGCAATATGTCGATGAACGACCCAAACAGGGTAACACTAAAAATGGCACCCTTGCTTGGCTCCGCGCCCAACTGAGAGAGGACTCAGGCCCCAGCCGGCCGCCTAACTTCACCCAGACCGTATCTAATATGTTTTGCAACTCCCGGGTCGTGGAGTGGGGAGCTAAACTGAGAGAGCTGTCGACGGGGTCGCTCGTCCTCGCTCTCTTCAGGCGATGGCATTTATTTCACATGATGGGGCCCAACTGGTCATTTGTGAGGGTTCAGTATAGCCGAGTGAAAAGTCCAATGGCATGTAATAGGCCACATGCGCACAGGGCGACGGGCAAGCGCCGGTATGTGTTAGTAAGCCGCTGCTGCAATGCTAGACGATGTGTGTCATCCGCTCAGGGGTTTACGTCGCTGCGATTTGCACTCTCCCCAACCACGATGCAAACCGCTGCGCAGGGACGCCGTTCCGCGATTGGTGCACAGACTTCAAGCTCCGCTACAAGTTTCAAAGACGGGACGGGACGTCCACAAAATCTCAAAATGCTGGAAACGATCCATACAACGGCCCTTACAATCCAAATGTCCACCTGACTCTACCTACATATCCTGCTACGCGCAAAGATGCCGATAACCCAAACCCTGTCCCCTTGCTAGTATACAACGAAGCCGCCGTCATCGTGGTCCAGGTGTGACCCTCCCCCCATCAGGATCATGTCGACCGCGCCGTCCTCCAGCTCGCTGTTGATCTTGTTGAAGTTCTCGAGCATGTACTGCGCGTCCAGCAGCCGACGCTGCACGTCCCGGAACTGGGCTAGCTGGTCGTGGAAGGCGGGGCCCAGGCCACGGAAAACAGCAAGCCGTTTCTGTGCCTGCAAGGAGGGAGGGTATGCCATTGAAAAAAATGAATGCATGAAGCAAGGCCAGCTGCATTGCTGGATAAATTGCGAACCGGTCCGGAATCTTTGCGAAGGCGGCGTAGTCACCGTGTTTCCGTTTAAACTGACTTGGCGTTGGGCGACATAATGCGGGGACACAAAACACCATTAACAGGACGCAGGCAATCTTAACGCTTTAGTGTCAATCCAAACGTAGCAATTTCCCCCACATGTGCAGTGCCACCCAAGCGCATGCGTGCTCTAGGCCCCAACGAGTAGTCAGTGTGGCGCGCTTCTTATCACCATCCAAAACCTCTAGGCGTGAGCTTGCGGCATGAAGTTGAAGTGAAGGGAAAGGTCCGCAGAGGTGTCGGCCGCCGCACGTAACAGTGCACTGCTGACGCGCCGCTGGGCATTGGTACCAGTTCTTACGCTTGGTAATTGCACGATTGCCATTTGAACCACCTGAACCGCCACATATGCACACAGTGGACATGAGTGCGCGCTGCCGCACAAACCCACATCCGAAAGCTGGGTCCGCAGGCTCTGAATGCGAGTCGTCAGCTCATCCCAAATTTTGTTCAGCGCCACGACGTCCTCAGCCTTGTACGTAGCCGACAGGAAATGGTACTCGAGAGACTGGAGCTTCAAGATTGCAGCCTTGGCGCGAGTGATGGCCAGCATGAACTCCGTCTATGAGCAGTCAGGGAGCAGCAGGCAACCGGGTTCAAGCAGGTCGCGCTTTAGGAAAAATAAATTGCGACACGTGGAAATCCATCAGGGATCAAATCCTCAATAGCGCAAATTATTTGTTGGCTCGCGTTATACATTAAAGCCTACATACGAAGGGCAAACGTTGCTTCGTAATGCTAGGCCACCCCACGCCAGGCCACCCGAACCACCTTATCGATCTTGTCCTGCTTGTTGAGGATGCCTTCCTCTATGCCGTCCTTCATACGGTCGATCAGGGCCAGGTGAGCCTTGGTGGCTTCGAGCATCGCTTGAAGTGCCTCCGTCTCAGCTACCAGCGCACTGCTAACTTTCGAGCCGCGGCCGAATTCGAGCCTCCCACCCGAACCACCTGTATTTAGAGAAAAAGTCTAGTCCTTCACGTTTCCTGAGCGGGGCCGCAAGTACCGGGGAGCCAAATTGGGGTAGGGCCGCAAGATAGCCTTCCCACGGCCACGCAATCCTGTCCCTTGCCCGGTTGCGTAGCTGTCACGACGGCTCGTTCAATTGGTCCACATCTCCAGTTAACAGAATGGCTGGCTACACAGCCCAGCAAATGAGCGTGCGTGGCGAAAAAAGTAAAACCGCCTACCTGCGAGCTGCGGAATGCGCTCCTGCCACCGCTTCACACGCGCAATGAGCGCGTTGGAAACCTCCATCATGACGCCCTAAGAATGAAAAGAGGACAGGACGATATCGTACATTCCGCGTATGTCTACGCGTCTGTGTTCCTTCAATTTCTTGCACAATTCCAGCCAAGATTACCTCGCATTGCGCCCGATCTTGGTCAGACACATTGCATCCATCATCTGCAGAGGGCACAAAGTTTGGACTGCTCTCCCGTCCAAGACAACGGTGAGCTGAACTGACCTCACCTAGCCCAAACAAGCCGTCGGAGCGGAAAGCTCCATCCAAATCACCGTTCTCCTTTCCAACATTCTGCGCAAACGGACAAAGAAATAAGGACGGAGCTTTCCACATTTAAAGCGTGGACAGCTGGTAACATGTACCTCCGGCAAGGACAGCTCCCTGCTCAAGGAGACAGCAGAAATCTCCTCTAGAATACACTGTTGCGTAAGGTAGGCAGTGCGAGCCTCGGACGTTTCCAGCCAATTGGCATCCGCTCTGGAAGCTGTCGGGCCAAACATTTGATTGAGAACTTGTTATCTGTGCAAACATCCTGAGGCAATAATACAACAGATGCTATCGTATAAATAGCCTGCCTTCTTGCCCTTGAAGCAGTAGAAGCTCGCGCCGCAAATACTCAGCCATCGTAGAAAATAGTTTTGATAAATCCTATTTAGCTTTAATACGCTTTAATTAGCGACTAGAAAGGGCGCTACGAGCAGTCGCGCAAATGGCGTGTCCGTTGGCGGTTAGCACATGCCGCTACCTCACTATTACAACAGGCATCTAGGGACAGCCTGTAGCTTAAGTATTCCGAAGTAAGGGCTTTGCATGCAGGAGTTCTCATGGTGTTGGCGTGGTGTGTGATGCATGTTTCGCAAGTTTGGAACTTTGGAACGCGGGAATGCATGGCAGATACAACGCATCCAACAAACTTCTGTGTGGAGGCAAAAAACGTTTCTGTATATTTGTTCTGGTGTTTTTGACTACCGGTATCAGAGAAGGTACGGATCACGTGATGGTACGGAGATATAAGCAATGCCTTCGGAAGCTGTTGTCCCAGCGTACTGGCTATTGGGATCTCCGCCGTCGAACAGGGGCACCCGCATTGACGAGGTCCATGTGTTTTCAGGGCTGGCTGGGTAAGTATCTTGTGGAGCGGACCGGCCTGGCTGCCTGGCTGTGGCCCTGTCGTCAAGTGTGTCGTAGGTTGTTAGAGGGAAATGAAAGCAAGGATCTTACGCGTTGCCTGCTCGGCAGGGCGATGTGGCATTTTCCTTGTATTTGTAGCCTGATTAACCTTCCATAGCTGGCTGCAGACTATCAGCAAACGCGCCAGCGGCGCGCACATAAGACGTTTGTTTATTTCGGAAGCTGGCTGAAGGGCACGCTGCTACTACTGACGGTTGATGAAGGCTGATAGGTGAGCCGTGGTGAACGGGTGTGCTTAAGAGTGTCTTTCCTGCAGACCAGCTCCAGACAAGACCGAAAGGTCGACTGCCTAAATGGGATGGTTCGTTTGCTTTCTGAATGCTGCGCTAAGTATCGATGAGCTTTGCATTCATAATTCAGTACTCAGGGGCAAGGCGGAGAGTGCGCTGCTTACTCGTGGCGTCGTTGGGCCGCTGCCAGCGCTTACCGGCATTTGGTGTATATCCTTTGCAGCTCCTGCAGCTCACGCCTATTGCAAACACAGAGCACCTGGACACTTGAAATTTCACAGTAGTACATAGCACACCGTTGCTGCCGTACTTGGTCCGCCAGACATGCGATGCAGGAGGCACTTTGGCAAATGGCATAGTTCCTGGCGTGGGAAATGGAACCCATCAAGAGGTCGTTATACTTGCTGCAGTGATCTTAGCATCGAAGTAGTAACATCGCCGAGACGGAAGCGCGGCAGCCGTGCAGCATGAAAGCTTGCTGAGCATCGCTTAAGACGCTTTCATTTCAAGTGCAGAATCGCAGTTTTCCAGCTTTTGAGCTGGCCTTACTCAAATGAGGGAGCTGCTTCGCCATCATGGGCAAGCTGGTGCCCAAGAAGTCTGCGCCGGCATCCATAATTCCCAGCTTTGAAGCGGATGTTCATAAGATTATTGATCAGTTTGTACTAAAGGTCCGCAGAAATTGTTTTGGAAATGGTAACGTAGCAACTGGCTTACGACTCCAAGGTTCATTGCAGGTTCAGGGCAACGCCCCGCTGAAGCTTGCTACCTTTAAGGAAATATGGCTTGATGGGTCTTTCACTTTCATCCATCAGGTGAGCCTCGTTCTGTTGGATGCCGGGCGGCGGCCATGCCACTGACCTTTTGTTATGCGACTGTAGGCTGTACCACTCAACGTACCGGCAAGAGACTTTTTGCAGCTGTTATATGCCGTCGCGCTAAACCGCTTAGCTGACCCCAGTCCGTACTTGGACTATAGGCCCGCTCCATGCGAGCTAACCGGTGCCGCAGCCCCTACCGGACCGGAGGTGCGGAAGCGACCTGGTCGTAAGAAGAAGGCCTCAGGAAGCTCGGGCGCTGGAGCAGGCGTCGGCACTGGGCAGGAGCAGCTGCCTCAGGCCGACACCGCAGCGGCCGCTAGACCCCCCACCAGTGGCGTTGACGCCCCTGGCACCGGCAACCATGCCACAGCAGAGGACGATCCTCTTGGCCAGGAATACGACCTGTTGGCCCACATCGATGAGCTATTCGGAGGTGACCTGCTTGAGCAGGACGCCCAGTACCTGACAGGCGGGCTGCCGTCGGCAGTTCAGCCACATGCTGTCCCTGCCGGGAACACCCAGGGGGGCCCGCCGAGCACCGGGGCCCCCCCCGTGCCACTGCCGCTGTCGCTGCTGGCGCTTCCCCCGGGTGCCCCTCATGAGCAGCAGCAGTGCATACCCACACTGCTCCCTGGTGCTGATCGAAGCGAAGCCCCCCTTGGAGCCCTCCCATGGGGCCCTGCCCTCGACCATCCTCCGTTTGCTCCGTCTGCGCCCCCAGCGGTCCCTGTGAAGGGAGGTGCAGAGCAGCATGTGAGACGGGACCCCACAGACCCCAACAACGCCACCGCGGATGGCGTCTTAGGGGATGACGACCGGGGCGGCGCGCAGCTGCTGTGTTCGGCCTTGCTAGCTGGCACGAGTGGGGCACTGGGGGCTCCCACGGCGCCATGGGGCTTGGAAGAGGAGGACGACTACGACGGCTCTGCTGCACCTGCCGCAGTCCCAGCAGTCCCCGCAGCCGCTTCCTTGGCTGCAGCTTCCAGTTGGGGCGGCCTGGCGCTGCCCGGGGTTGGCACCTGTCTGCGGGGCCTGTGCACGGAGGCAGCTGAAGACCATGTAGTGGGTCCAAACACAACTGATGATGGTGGTGCCGGTGGTGGTGCCGGTGGTGGTGGTGGTGACAGCGGGGGGGGTAGCAAAGCCGTCTTGCACTGGAATGGACCAATGGCGGCCGGGACAGACAGCAGCCGCCGCAGTCCACAGCGGGAGCCGGTGGAGCGCCCGGGGGATAGCTCAGTGTCCGGTGGGGCTGCTACTCTGGAGCTGTTGACACATTACGAGCTAGCGGACCTGGGGGCCGCCCCGGCACTCTTCTCCCCGGGTCCCAGGGGGGGCTGGTCGCCGTTACGCTGTAGTGCTGTGATGCCTTCGCCACTCCAGGGGTTGCCTTCCCCGTCCTACAAGCACCACCATTATCAACAACAACAGCAGCAACAGCAACAGCAAACGACGCCAGCGTTGCCGCAGTCCTTCCTATTGTCTCAACCCGCGGGTGACCCGGTGCTGGGGGTCCCGGAGGAGGTGACGGCGGCAGCAGCAGCGCAGCAACAGCCGCCAGGGGGGTTCGCCGCGGTCCGCTCCGATGCAGCTGCCTCTGGTAAGGGGGGAGGGAGGGAGGGGGAACTGGGGCGGGAGGTTGTCCGGGTCCTACAAGCGTTGAGAAGCGTTACTGGGTGGCTTGCTATGCAAGTGCACGTAAGGAGGCTTGCCAGGTCTCCTTGCTACGGTTACGGTGCGCCTTGCTGTTGTATTTCCACAACATTGTGGAGACTAAGGAGGGTAATGCCACGATGATGAGCCGGCCCCAGCCGCACCCGTGTCCTGTGAGCCTGCCGGGTCGCTCACACACGCGCTGTCCGCACCCGACCCTGTGGGCCCTGTGGAGCCTATACACCCCGCCGGATGTGGCCCGGAAGGATGTGGCCCTGCCGCCCTCAGACCCGCCACCGACTGTGTCCCCATCCCTCCCTCAGAGTCCCTCAGAGCTCACATGCGAGGGGTGGTGGTGGGGGGGTCGGGAGCCGCACTTCCAGGTTGCAGGTGTTTGGCCGACACGCCCTTCTCCCATGAGGCTTTCCGATCGTAGTGTAGTGTATCGCATTAAACGGCCTGATCAAGGATGCCTGAGCGCACCCGGCGCACTCGCCCTCCCTTGCTCCCCACCAACCACCCCGCAGCCGCGCAGTTGATGCGTCCCGCTAAGGCAGTGGCGGGCACTTCAGAGGAGCGGACGGGAGCGCACCCCCCCCACCTGGGCAGCGGGCGAACCGGTCCTGCCGCGGACGTCCTGCCCGCACAGGCCGCCCACCCGCACTGGAGCCCCTCCTCGGACCTCCACCCGGAGACATCGGGGCCTGCCGTCGGGCCTGGTGCCGGCTCCGACGAACCACACCCACAGCCACACCCTCATTCGGCGTTGCCGCCCACAGCCCCCACAGCCCCCGCAGGTCCTTTGAGAGGTCCTGGTCCAGACCTGCCCTCGAACCCCACGGTGGGGGAGCTGTCCCCGTGGGGGCCCGCTGCTGCTGCCGGGTCCGGACAGGTCGCGACGGGGCGGCCCCCCAGCGGAGGTGCAGCCCCCGCCGAGGGCGCTGCGGCACCGCCGTGTGAGGGCAGTATCCCGGGGGCGATACTCCAGCTCCCAACGCTGCCTCTGGCGCTGCTGCACCCGCAGTCCGCACCGCAGCATCAGCGGCCTCCTGCAGCGCAGCCGGAGGTACCAGGTGCCGCCCCGCGGTGGACCCCTCGCTCCGCCCAGCAGCAACACGCGGCCGAGCTGGTTGGCCCAGCGGCTGATGGCCCCGGGGCTGCGACAGGGCGGGAGCTGGGCACCGTGGCTGCACCCGCCGACGAACCCGAACCGGGGGGTGTCCGGAGCCCAGCGACAGCGGTGGCCACTGCGGTGGATGCAGATGTGGGTCCGTTGGTACCGGGTGCGGGTGCGGGTGCGGGTGCGGGTGGGGGGGGCGGAACCCCGGTAGCTGCAGTTGGCCACCAGCCCGCGGATGCTGAAGGCCGAGAGGCCGCGAACCTGCTGCACGTATCAAATACCCTACCGGCGGGGCTGCCGCCTCCCGGGCCGGATGTACCGCTGTCCGCTCGCGTGGGAGCTATCTATGCCGTGTACTGCTTGTACGGCACGCAGCTATGCCAGCCTCCCGTACGGGTGTACTTGCCGCTGGCGCTGCTGAGCTGTCTGGTGGAGACGGTCAGAGAGGCGGCAGCTGCTGGACTAAGGGACGTGGTGGCTGTTGTGCGGGTGAGTGAAGTGGTGCGGGAGGGGTAGGTGCGGGTGCAGGGGGCGGAGAAGGTTGCTGACGCTGGCAGGATTGGGATGCCGTACATGTGTGCGCTGCAAACCGGGTACCAGCAGCCCTGGGCGGGCAGGGGTCCCGGTGGAGGGGGGGAAGGGGAGGGGGGGAAGGGGAGGGGGGGAAGGGGAGGGGGGAGCGCAACCAGGGAGTTGTGCTCTCCCCCCCCACCCCCCAGTTTTAGTTCTGGCGGCGTAGGTAGGTAGTCTTTCCGACATCCTCTTCACTTCTTCATCCCCCCCTCCCCTCCCCGCACCCCCATCGCGCTGTTCCAGGAGCTCTGGCGCGGGGGGGCTCTGGTGCCGGGTGGTGTGGCTCGCTACCTGGGGGCCACCACTCCGCCCAGGCTGGAGAGCGGGGCCGCGGCCGCCGCCGGACGGGCCCAGGCCATCGCCGCGGGTCGCTGGGTCGCCGGTCAGCGGCTGGATCCCTTCCGCACCCGCGAGGCCACCTTCTACGAGGTCCTCGTGTCCAACCCCGTCCTGCGCCAGGCGCTACTGCACCTCCGTACGGCCCTGCCCCTCCTCGCGGACTTGGAGTCCTTCCAGATGCTCTGCGAGCTGTACGGCCAGCAGCGGGAGGCGGTCTTCAGATCCGACGACGGCGGCGGCAGCGGCTTGCCTGATGTGCTATTTGAAGCGCGTGTCGGTGGGGATGTACGGCGTGGAGTTCGGGCTATGTTTGCGGAGGTGCTTAAGGCGCTGCGGCGGCCGCCGGCGCACCGCCGCCGCGCTGAGGAGAAGCGGCTGCAGCGCGAGCTGGAGGTCCATCGAGCTGCGGAGGAGGCGGCGCGTGCGGAGGCGGAGGCAGCTGCAGGCCCGCGCACGGTGGCAGAGGCGCTGGCGCAGGTGGCGGCGCGGCCCCCAGCCCCCCCGCGTCGGCGCGTGGCGGGGGAGCTGGGTGCGCTGATGCGGAAGCGCGCCATGCAGCGGCCTGGGGAAGGGGAGGCTGCGGGGTTGGGAGGGGGCGGCGGTATTGGTCGTGCGGGGGGGTGGCTGGGCCCGGTCAGCAGCGGCCGGCCGGGCCAGCGCCGCGTGGTGGTCATCCGCCACAGGTGGGGTCGCGGAGGGGGCCGGGGGACCGGGATGCGGCGCAGGTTCCTCCTCGAATGGCATAGGCCGCGAGGTGCAGGAGGGCCGTTAATCAACAGCTTCGGGAGGAAGTAACAAACTAACGGAAACGTTTGGCAGCAAATTACAGAGGCACGTGGTGTAGGTGAAGAGTGTATCCATAAGGGCGGCGGGGGATTACCGCGGGGTAGGAGAGGAGGAGGGCAGTTGCGGAGGGACCGGCTCTTGGAGCTGTGGGCCCTGGGCACCGCAGGTCTGAGCCGTCCCTACCCCCTCTCTCACATCGCCACCTGGTAGACCGCCTGCCAGGAAGGCACAGATTTGCAGACAGACCGTGGGTTTGCTGCCCACACTCTTAGGGGCGCAACAGTCCCCCCTCAGACATGTAGGAATGCCCTGTAGGCTCATGGACACAGCTTGGATCGACCCTTGTGTCTACCCGCACTACATGTGTCGAGGGGGGGGGGTGACAGGGAGGGCGTTGTACTTGAACAATGCATCATGGGGGGCATCACCACCCGCGCTGTACTGTGACTTAGCTATGCCGCACTGTAGCACCGGTGCCACGAAGTGTTTGCCCTCCCTCCCCAATGGCGCTGTGGTCGCTAATGGTTGTGTCGCCCCTCAGGAGCGAGTTGGCATCTGCCGGGCTGCTGAGCGGGGAGGGGTCGCGGGGCGCCGCCCCCCCGGGGGTACCCCCCCGCGTGCTGCAGGCTGAGGAGGCGCGGCGGCAGCGGGTGCAGGACGTGGCGGACACCTGGCTCACCCGCCACGACCGACTGATGGGCGCAGAGCGGGGCGACACGGAGGAGGAGCAGCGGCCACGGCCGCCTTCAACCCAGCAACAGCAGCAACCGCAACAGCAGCAGCTGTTGCCTCGGCGACAAAGAGCGGACACGGACCCCGCACGGGGACCTGGTGCGGGGACGGCGGCTGGGGTTTACGGGTCGTACGTCCGCGGTGGCACCACATCGGATTCAGGCGACCTGTTACAACGCGGAGGGCGGACGGTGGGGCAGGTGGTGATGGCGGGTAGGGGCGAAGGCGGTCCCGGGATTCCGGGGCCGTCGCTGCCGAGCGGTGTGGATGCCAACATCACTGCTGGTGAGGACGACGACGCAGACGACGATTTCGATGTGGATGCGGAGCTGGAAGCGGCCTTTGCCGAGATGGAGGAGGTCGCCGTCGACTCACCCTCCCCTAAGAAACACGTAACGTCACCAGCAAAAGCAGCAGCAGCGACAGCAGCTGCTGCGGCAGCAGCAGCGGGAGTGGACAACAATAAAGCAGCTCGCACAGGCAGCACCAGGGTTCAGGAGCCGTCGCCCGGGGGGGTTTGCGGTCGCGGTCGCGGTCGAAGGAATGCCGTGCAGGGACGGGGCCGAGGTCGCGGCGAGTTCGCTGACGGCGGTAGTGCTGGCGGCGACGTCTCTGGCGGTGCAGGGGGACAGGGACAGCAGGCCCCCAGCAGCGCTGTTAAGAGCAGCTCCCCGCTGCCCGTCCTGGCTGATGTCCACCCGCGCCTCAACGTCACGTGTGGGGGCGTCTCAGGCGTCATGGACACGCGCACCCGCATTGTGAGTTGCGGTTGTGAGTCCTGTGCCACCGCCGCCGCCTTTGCCGCCGCGGCCCTCATCAGGCGCAGCCCTGGTCACCCGCGGGGCGGCGGCAGCGGCGATGCGGAGCAGCAGCAGTCCCCGCAGGCGAAGCAGATCCTGGCCATGCAGTGGCCCGAACACTGCGGGATCCCGGGCGGTGAGAAGAAATGGCAGACCCTGATTCAGGTGGTGGTGTGCGATGAGGAGGAGATAAGTCGGGGCACTGAGGCAGTACGACGGCCCTCCCTGGAGGCGTTCCTGCGCCGCAACGGGCTTCTGTTAGGCCGACGAGTATCAGCAGCAGCAGCAGCAGTCGGGGATCCCGGGGCACCTCCGGGTGGAGGGCGAGGTCAGGGCCGCGGCGGGAGGCAGCCCGGGCCATCGAGATCCCCCCGCGCGCGGGGCCGTGGTCGCGGCGGGGGCCGCGGTGGGCGATTGGGCAAGCGCTCGCGCTCAGCTGCTCATGTCGACACCACGGAGGAAGAGGACGACGAGGATGGGATCGGTGATGCTGCCGGGTCCGAAGGATATCAGGAGGAGGGAGGGCTCGGCCCCCGGTGTAACGCGGCGGGAGGGGCCGAGGCTCCCAGTCAGGATGGGCTGGCAATCGATCTCAAACCCAGTCAAGACGCGGCAGGGCTGCCGCAAAGGAAGCGCGCGCGGGGATCACATGTGGCTCAGGGGCGGGATGCCGATGACGACTCCTATGGCACCACAGCTGCAAGAACCCGTGTAGGGGCGGCGCTCGCAAACGGTCCCCGAGGCGCCTGCGGGGTTGGTGCTGCGGGAGTAGTGAAGCCCGAGACCGAGGCTGAGGCTGACGCTGGCAAGTTCGGCGGTGCTGGCGGTCAGGGCAGTCAGCTGGATTTCGACGACCTGCTGGAGGAGCTCGGCCAGGCTGATGCGGAGCTCATTCGGCAGACGCAGCTCGCTCTGCGGGCGCAGCGAGAGGCCTTGGAGATGCTGCAGCGAATGCGGTTGCCGCCTCAGCCTCTTGACACTGCAACCCAGCAACGGCCGCGCGCCCTAACAGCGCTGGTTCCGCCAGCTGCGGCGTTTGCTGCGGAGCCGGTGGCCGCAAATAACGGAACCTCGATCCTGGGGGCCGTTCCAGCAGCTAGCCGCCGCCTCACGGCTCGTCCGCCTCTACCGCCTCGGGCAGCTCCAGCCGCGCGACGTCAGCAGCAGCAACAGCAGCAGCAACAGCAGCAGCAGAGAGAGCGCGCCAAGCCTGAAGCTGGCCGAGAAGCTGAGGTGAAGCTTCCTAAGCCGCGCAAGCGCCGCGCCTGCGGTGTCGAGTGCGGGCGACAGGACGATGCTACGATGGGTCGCGTGGCCACGGGCGTTACTGGAGGGGAACAGCTCGTGACCACGGGTGTGGAACTGCAGGTCGCAGCAGCTGCAGTTGAGGCGGCGGATGGGAAGCACCCGCGGCGTCGGCGCCCTGCGGCTGATTTTAATCCAAGTTGGGGAATGAAGACGGAAGAGGTGGAGGCAGGGCTCCATCAGGCTGTCGACAAAGTTGCAGATCCTGCGGACGGTCAAACCCGAGCCAGGCCCCCGGGAGAAGGCCGCGACCCAGGGGACTGCAATGCGGTTCAGGGTGCGGATGCAGCTGTGTACGGGAAGGATGAAAACAAAGATGCAACACGGAAGCCGCCAATGGGCGACCCTGGACAGGCGAACATGGCATGTCTACCTGCCAAAGACGACGACGATGACCTCGCTGACTTCGACGCCATGTTTGCAGCCCTGAAGGCCGTGAACGGCCTGTGAGTGGCTTTCGCTAATGAATGGCCTTATTGTACTGGATGCTACAAACGATTTCCCTTGATGAACGTGATGATGCGCGTTTACTACCGGATTAGCAGCGTTGTCGGTCGGTGGCAATGGTCGAGAATTGCATGAAATGCATGAAGCGTGCACACGTGGTGTTCTAGGACTGTCGCTTTTGGCCACCTGGTTCGCCGGATGACGGGGTTCGGTTCAGGTTATCATCTGGATCTGCCTAGGTCTGAGCGCCATTACAGTCATGGTGCAAAATCGAGCGTGCTCATCTTAGCGGTCTGGCAATACGTGCACGGCCACGTCGCGGTGTGCCATAGGTGCACAGACAGAATTTCTGACTGAAACCTGATGCTGGAGGTTTTTGCTTGCAGTATGTGGACAGAAAGGTTCTGCAGCGGAGGGCTTGTGATATTGATAACGCTCGGTTTTTTGACGTTTGTGGACGGAACTACTGCAGGATCGTGAAAGTGAGAGTGATTCCGCGTGCGTATCACGGACAGGAGGGGTGCCAAAGTATCGCTCTTTTTTCCCATGCATAAACAGCCTTCGCACATTCCTGATATCAACCCTTATCCTTACACAACGAATACCAGCATCGTATGCGTCTTGCATAATAGGCATTCCAAGATCAACAACTTGACAAATTGCTAGGACCTGCATGCCTAACACCACCCACAACATCCAGAGGCACCGTCATTTATGATGTCGCGATTGCATAGATGCCTGTTAGGAATGCTGTCATGAAAAGCGCAACCCCATCGGCGCCCTTGATATAGAATGCATAAATGCTACCGTGTCCGGCATACGGGAAATCAATTTCAGGAAGGAGATTCTGCAAGTGCGCGCTAAAGTACTTAATGAAACAGCGTAGGCAGGGGTTTGCACAATCAACACACGCTAACCTTCATCAGCTATCCTGCCAACGCATTCCCGCTCCCAACATGCAAAAATTCGGTCAATTTTCACACGGTCCTTCAGCATGCAAACACACGGTCAATTTTCGTCCAAATAACATAAGACAAGCCAACGTAAAGACGTGCAAACAGCACTGCGGTCAAAAGCGCTCTGTTACATTTCCTTGCTCGAACGACGCCACAGCGGTGCCCGCAGCCGCCCAGCCAACCGTCAACATCGCTCACAACAAAACAGCCTGTGCAGTCAAACCGCTGTTCATGCGAGTTGCGACTCACCACGACACCACAGTCAACATAGCCACGTGCAAACGAGGTATAGTTGCAGGCATGCAGGCAAAAATGCCGCGCAGATGCGCGTAGAACAGCGAACGGTTCCTCAAGCACAACTAACTGGGGCAATGCGTGCACGGGACGGGTGAATATACCCGTCAAGCCCACACGCACCGCTGTCCTGCAAAGTCATCCTTAAGGCCCCGGAAATGACGGTAGACGTTCTGCGGATATAGCGTTTCGAGTAGCAACGTATCATTAGCGTCGCATCCTGTTCTGTATTAGGGTATATGGTTCCTCTGATAGAAACCCACGAGGCAGGCTGGACGGCGGCCACAAACGCACCAGTTCAGGCTACTACACTCATCACGACGCAATTGTATGCAGATACCATCCCATTGAGTAGACAGCTTGGATAATTTGGCGGGGCAAATGGCATTCGCCAAAAGACCGCAGCCTTGGATCTTGCTATTTTAATATGATGAACCGATATCGCAAACTGCCCAATGACAGGAATCCACAATACGAGCGCAATTCACTCCCCACTCACGAGCGCTTACGACCGTTGCAGCGCACGCAGTAATTCCGTGCTGCTATCAAGCGACTGAGCCTTGATGGCTACATCGGCGTTGTCACTGACCTCACCTCCCCCCTGCAGCATCCGGAGAAGAGCCGCACCCGGGTTCGGTGGCAGCTGCGCAGCCATTGGACAAGTGCCCGGAGACGCAGCATTGCGCTTATCTCCAGCAGCCGCGGCCGAGGCCTGTAGGGACCGCAGTAGAACCTGGCCGGCCTGAGCACAGTCCAGTGAGTGCCGTGCGGTAAGCACCTGCGCAGGCGCCTCCGGGGATTGAACCCCCGGTGCCAGGCTTCCAGGTGCTAAGGGCTCTGCCATGCTCGACCCAGGCACCGGTCGACCCCGTCCACGGAAGCCGCGCCCTGAAGCATCAGGTAACCGTGCGCTCTTGCCGAGCCCAGCTCCCCCGCCTCCAATGCGCCCCTCCTCTTCCACGCCGCTGCCGTTCGGTGCCATATGACCGCCCAACTTCCGTTGCACGGCGGTATTGTCTCCTGGATGCTGTCCGACAGCCGTAACACGAGCTGCGGATGCCCCGGTCACTCCTTTGGTGGTAGAACCCTCTGTGTTCTTGCGAGTTGATCCGGAGGCACTGTCGTCAGTGTCGTCCACGCTGTGCGGGTTATCAATGTCGATGGGATGGGACTTCGGCACCGTGACCGCCGGGCCTGTAGCTGCACCGTTAGGAAATGCAGTGACGGGCATCCTGCCTTGAACCTGCCCCGAAGGCAGCGCCGGCTGCCCTGCGTTGTTATAGGGTCCTTGCGAGGCCGGCTGCTGCCACTGCCTCTGCTCTTGCAGATGCCCCTGTCGAGGTCCGAATGGCTGGGTAAATGCCGCCTGGTGCTGCGCCGGTGACATTGCAAAAGGCACGTGGTGATGACCCAGGACCATTGGGCCCATCATGGGACCCGTGTGCGGGGGGGGTTTCGCGCCGCCCGGGAAGGGCCCTGGGACCAGCATACCCATCGCGGTCGGGGTAGGCACATGCATTGGGAAGAAGGCAGGCGGCCGCTGTTGTGGAGCGCCTGCCATGTAGGGAGCCCGTGGTTGGAAAGTGACCATTGGCTGTGGCAGATGTGGAGGTTGGGGCGGCGGCATCGCACCTCCCTGGATTAACACGGGATGAGGTGGATACGGCTGCGGGGAGAACTGTGACAGAACCGATTGCTGTGGAGCAACAGCCGGTGCCGCGTCCTGACATGGGCGAGGCGGCAGCGCTGCGGCTGCTGCAGGCGCTTGGATTCCCTGGCTTACTGCATCAGGCGAGCCCACACGCGCATTGGGCACGAGCCTTTTCAACTGGGCGAGGGACCCCCCCGGTGATGCCTGAACCGCAACCGCAGCTGCACTTGCCGCAGCCGCTGCGCTCACGGCTACATCAGCCTGCCCAGGTGGCGACGACGCCTGCCCGCTGCTATTGGCTTGTGCTGAGGCCTTGCGTTGCAGGCTTTCTCCTCCGGCCACTGCGGAGGCAGAGTCGACTTGCGGCTGCGGTTGCGCATCCGACTTGGCTAGACCTGCAGCGCGCATCGCCGCGGACAGCAGCTTAGTGGATGGAGTAGGTGGCACGACGGGGGCCGTGACGGCCACCGAAGCTGGCACGCAGGCTGATGCCCCGGCAGCAGCTGCTGCTGGTGGCTGCTTGGCCCTCTGCGCCGCCAATACTGCTTGATCCGCCGCCTGCTTGGCCGCAGCTGCACCCTGGTCGCCTCGAGTTCCTGGTGATGTGTTGGAGGGCCCCGTCCCGGCGGTTGCAGGCGTAGCTGCGGCCTGCTTGCTGTTGCTCTGGCGAGGTACCTGGTGCTTAGCCAAGGAAATCTCAATCGGTTTGTTGACACAAAGCAGCAGGTCCAGCGGCACGAACGCGCCGCATTTGCCATTAACGCGGCCATTCAGGTTGCTGCCACCCCCGAAATCCTCATCAAATAGCACCTCACATGCCTCCTCGTAAACGCCTGCAGTGTTCAGGTAAGATGTGGCTCGTAAACACACCTACTGCCTCGCAAACAGACGGAGCCACTGGGTATGGCAGCAAGTGTCGTTACGCGCTGCGTCAGCTTACCAATGACTGTACCGCGAAGGCCGTAAGGGGGGTTGCCTTTGCCACTGACACACACCACCCGGTCGCCCAGCTGGAAGGAGCCTCCCTGCACCGACAGCTTCACCTGCGACATGGAAACCGACCGGGAATGACGTCATATTTTACCCTTCAGCACCCGAGTGGCCCTCGGGATTGCGTTCTCCCACGTCAGGAGGAAGCTTCTTATGCCTCGTACCCGCATTCGCGAGGACCTAAAATACAACTCCGGCTTTATATGACTGTCAAATTGATCAGCTGCTGCAAAAGCTGAAGCTGCTTGAATTCGCCTAGTCGCGTCGCACCTGGTCTGCGCCAGGAGTATAGGGAGGAAGCAGCAGCAACGGCGGGACGTTCTCGTACTCGACCGTCGGTGGCGGCCGTGCGGGCGTCGGCGTGACGATAGCATGCAGCGCCTTGACCCCCTCGTCCGACAAAACATTGGTGCCCACCTTGACCAGCGGCCGCTTTGCCAGAGGAGTGGACTTAATCCAGTCCGTAACCTCACGCACCTTGGCCTTGCGCGCCGCCGGTGTCAGTCCGGGAAAAACCTGGTCCAGCCTTAGGTCGCCTGGGTGTCGCGTGAAAGAGGGTGTCGGGATTATACCAGGATGGTACCTGGTGGTGCCATTATAAGGCGAGACTGGAACGACACCTAAAGAACAGCTCCAAACAATCGCACCTGCCAAGATGCCTTGGCTGGACTAAAAGGGAGCTTGGAATAGATCGCTGCGTTGTGAGTATGCTATTGCTACATCATGCGGCCATTGTACAAAGCGAAGTAGTGTCGCCCGGTTGGCAGCAAGCGAGGCGAAGCCACCAACTTATCGCTTTGCTACCACCGGGAGCAGCATCACCGGCCTTCGCTTCTGCTGCACTTGCCTGCGCCATCACCCTCCGATTTTGAAAGTGTCGCCCAGAGCGCGGGAAAATTCTTCCGGTACTCCTGCAGGATGTTTATTACGGCCGCCGAATAGGTCCAGCCGTTGCCGTCCTCCGTCGGCTGGCTGAAACCCGGCACGCAGACTTCCTTGGACGGCGTCTTGATAGCCAAACCCAGATCGTACCGATCGTCGCCTGGTGGTCATGGGGGAGGGTGGGGCCCGCAGGTGGGCAACAGGCAATAGGTAAGAGAGGAGCAATCGATGTGCAGCATTGATCGTCTCTGAATGCCGAGAACCAAAATGCAACCGCGCAGCCCCGAACCTCCAGTCCAGTCTCACCGTCGCGCGCCCACATGTTTCCGGTGATGCGTCCGAGCAGGCGGGGTGAAACGGCCAATTTACTTGAAACTTCGCCACTGCTGTAGTACTTCACAGCAAAGCGCTCCACCACCCGCTTGGCTGAGCGAAGCGCCTGAGCGCCCGCCTGCAATCGCCCAGGAAAAAGCTTCAACAAGACATGATTACCAGGAACTAAGTTGACGCGCCGTTGGTCCGCTAGATTTGGTTGGATGCTGGTGGTGAGTTGCCAAACTCAAAGAGAACACTCTTAAAGTCGGATGGGGTGAATGGATTAGGGTGCCCCTCTAGCAGGGGAGAGCAGGGAATTGCCTCGGGAAGGAGGCCACTGGTGAAGCTGAACCACCCTGTAACAACATCAACATCATTACGTTACCAGAGCCGTCGAAGGAGGCATTCCTAACCGCCAACAACAGGACCGTGGCTCTTAAAGTAAGCAAAGTTGCACTACCCGAAAACAGGAGGCCGTACGCACCCAGAGCGCGCATCGTACATGGTCAAGGATCGCAGCCGAAAGGCGATAGACAACACGTACGTAAATGAATTAATGAATTAATTAATTAAGGCACATTAACGCCCGAGTCTGATACCAGAAACAGTGCAGTTGCTTCAGGACTGACCTGCTCCGTCACAGGCTGAACAAGCACGCGGTAGTGGCCACTAGCTGCAGCTGCGCCCTGCTTCGATGCAGCCTTGGCGTGCTGCTTGGAAAGCCCCTTTCCCAGATCTTGAAGCACGGTGGCCATGCAGCCGAAGTAGTGCTTGCCCAGAAACACAACCTGTTTACGCAGCAGAGCACCACCTTCAAAACAACTATATCTCAATGGTGTTTACCTAGAGACGCCGTGCCAGAACCAGAGCCGCACACTGCCGCGCTAGGATAGACTGAAGCTCCAACAGGGCACAGGGCGTGAAGAAAATCATGTGCCCCACCCACCTGCATGCCATCGTACAGAATCGGGTATCCGGGCACGCCGTCGGCTCCTACCGTTCCTGTTGCCAGCGGCTGGGGCCTATGTCGAATTACTGCCTGCAGCGAAAGAGGCGCGTTCATGTCAAACCGGACACATTTACAGTCGTCGTGTTAGGCACTTACTGCTCATGCCACATCACATGGTTTACACTGGCACGGGCCTGCGCTATTTGAAAAGGCGTGCATGACTTGCCTGCAGCGGAACCTGGACCTCGTCCTTCGAGTAGGTCTTTTCAATGGTACCGTCGCCGTGGCGGATGTAGCCCAAGCACACCTTGACACCCACCTAGACACGCAAGCATCACAGCCCGCTCAGCATATTTGGGTGGGATGATAAGGCGTCAGGGCAACGACGGCCTCAGAAGGCACAGATGGCGCAAGCAGTGCTTACCACCAAGTCCACTTTGCCCACATCGATTCCGCATCGTGTAAGAAACGTGGTCGCCAGATGGGCGGCGTCCGTCTCCCACCGCTGGGTCTCCGATTGCTGCCAGCGTTGGACCTGTCCAGGCGCACCCGGGCGCAGGGCAGGATTGATTGGATAGCAACTCACCGTAACAACTGGACCTCTCCACCAGGCACACAAAGGAACACAATGATGCTTGCAAGTTGCTCTTAATGCACAAGAGTTCTCCGCGTTAGGAAGACCCTTAGGCTGCATCCCGCACCGCACCATTTCTCACAGGCAAATGATTGTGTAAAGGGGGTACAGCTTCACTAGCCTGCTAGCAGTCCCCCTACCACCTTCCGCAATGTTTCGGGGCACCCTCATCCTCCTCATCACCCACGCGTGCCAAGGTTTACGAAGTCAAGTGACCTTTTCGGGTTCAGCACCCACCACCAGCACCCAGCGGAATCTGCCGGATAGACAGCTCCACTCCAGGTCGACTCGCAGGTCTCTCACTATAACCGGGTCCCTCACCGTCCGTCGGCATGGGAATGCATCCACCCTCTTATCATGGAGGGATTTCTATCCATCCTATGTCAGGATCGACTCTGGAACCTTCCAGGGACACTAAGCCATGCCTTGGCATACTTGCTGTGTCTGGAGCCGTATGAGCAAATGTATTACTTGGGTTAAGGAGCGACCCGTCCACAACTTTGTAAAGCACTGTCTTCACCATTACAGCTACCGGTACATCGTACAATGCCCCCAATCCGGCTCCTCACCTTGACTGCGCCCTTGTTGTCATACGAAACCTGGCTGCTGCGGTCAGACACACGCACAACCCTGGCCTCCTGCAGGTAGGGCCAGTTGATGTAGGCCCGAGTTCCCAGCAAGCCGGACGTGGCCACCTGTTCTGCGCTGAGGACGGCCCCGTTGAGGGCCTCGCGCAGGTCCTTGAGCCCCAGCACCAGACTCTCCTTGCGGCTAGGAGTGCCCAGTACGTTTATGCCAGCGTTACGGAGTGACGGGCGGACCTGCGCAAGGACCGACCGATTACCAGGGGTTTTATACCAGGATCTGCTCATACCTAGCTATAACAGGATTTGCTTATACACAGGTAGTATAAGTCATCCGCTGGGCTCCATCATGATGATGGAAGACTCTCACAGAGGGAAGACGGGAGCGCACCTGCAGCGACTTCATCGTCGGCATACCCGCAGGCGTATTAAGTCCCACACGGGTACCGGGCACCAAAACTGGCACGAAGCCCTTTCCACCCAGCGGCAGTGGCGGTGGCGGAGGCCGCTCTTGACATCGACTGTGGCACACCTATGGGGGAAGGCAGGAAGTGCACAACGTGTTCTTCATATGGTCTGTACATCGAGATAACACGACATATATCTGTGAAGATAATTCCGAGCAACCCATTCTACCAAATGCAGCACAATGGGCTCGATGAGTTGTTCCACGCCTGCTGCTCTTGCGTGCAGACGTAAATGACAGAGTGACGGCGCACCTTCAAGTCCCGAAAGTGTTTCGGCATGGTCGAAGTGCAATACTTCTCCTCCGTCGAGCTTCGGCTGAATTTGAAGATCTGCAGAAAGGTACAAGGCAAAAAGAACCGGGCCGTCATACACCAGCAATCCACAATCCTCGGCATCGCAGCCATCAAAACAGCCGTGCTGCGGCCGCATGATGCCAAGTTCCAATATGCATCGCACTGTACGCGCATAGCATAACGTGCTATTAGAAAAACTGCGTTTGGACTGGGAGGAAAATGACGAGCGGCTTGGCTCACCTGAATCACCCCCAGCTGATTCCGCGCAAGCTCCTCGGGAGAGAGTAGTGCCGTCTTGACGGACCGGGCAGCATTGAGAAGCCGGACCTGCACATGCCCAGCCCGACACGTGCGTTAAGCAGCACTCAAGGACGGCACTGGCCGCCTTGATGGCGCCGCGATGGCCAACAAGGTGTCAAACCTGGAAAAAGTAGAGTATGAGCTGACCAAACATGAAACCGGGAATGTTAGATACCCGTCCCTAGAGCGTACGCGCGTGCTCATGGGACATCCCGCGAGGCGATGGGGCACAAATGCAGTCTCGTGAACTCACCTCATCCACAAACGGCACCAACACCACGCCCTCCCAGTCCGCCCGCTTTCCCTCCATGTCCACCTACACATGCAAGCAAACGCGGCACTGCTTCGATCCCCAGGAGTACAGGGGTGGGACTGTTAGCTCTGAGCTACGTGGAAGGATGCCATGCTCCACGTCGTTGATCGTCATGAATGCCACGTTGTAACGCGCAGAAACGAACGTTGTCCTTAACCAGGCAAGGCGATTTGTTACGTGGATATACCACATACAGTGGAAAGCCCACGACAGCACTGAGGATGGCAGTAGGGATTGCCATGTAAGGACTGCCATTAATATCACCTCGAAGGACGCAGGATAGAAGTCGATGATGGGGGACTCGGGGTCCGTCATTAAGACGCGGAAAGGCGGCGGTAGCAGCTTGCTGCTCGCCGCGGGCAGCACAGCCAACAGCTGCTCGAAAGGCCGGAAGGGGCTGCCCTGGGCAAACGCAACCTGAAGGCGGGGAGAGCACAAGGCATTAACCAAAACGCGCCGCAATTACAATTGCACTGTCAGACCTTACCACGTCATGGGATGCATATCTGCGCACCCGGACGCACCTGGATGGCATCAAGGTTGGACATATCAGATGCCATCGGGGCGTAATGGTAAGGGTAGTACCAGTCCCAAGACGCCACGCCGCGATAATAGTACTCCAACACCCAATGAAGGCCCGCCACGTAGTGCTCCACTACCATACGCCGGTCCTCAGGGCTATACGCGTGGAGTTTCTCATTGTAGAATCGGTCCTGTTATACGAGGTATACGCGGAACACGCGGTTTGGAACCGCGATCAAAGACAAGGTTAAGACACCTTCATTACCGCGCTTTGACAGTAGTTATAATACAGCTACCAGGCGGCAGCTACCTGTCCGATCGGAAAAGGCGATAGGCGGCAATGAAGTGCATATTCATCCCCTCACCTTCCAGAACTGTAGCCCCTGCTCGCCCAGGCCCGCCATCATCATCTGACGTGCCTCCTTGCTCATCATGGTCGGACCCTGCTGCGGTATCACTCCTGGCCCCTTCCCAGCCGTGCCTTCTGGTTCTAGGGCCTCGTTCGAGAGGTCCGGCGACGAACCAGGGGGCTGCAACACCCGCACACCCTGGTCAAGTTCATTCAGCTGCGTGCGTGGACCACCCATACGTGCCGCGCGCTTGGCTCTCTTCGACTCAAGGAATTCTGCATCCTGCGAGACAACGGCAGCCATGAGCGAAGTGAGCAAACAGACAAACATAATGCCAATCCAACCCATCGCGGCAACCGGCTTCCGTTGTCCTCAAAGCCTTAGCTACCCAAGGCAAATGCACATCCGACCGGAAATGCGACGATTCATCTTTCCTCAACGCCACATCCCCGTTGGTCACTAGTACATGGCCGCAAAGCCGAATTGGAGCAGTCATGACCTGCTCCCGCACACCTGCGCACGCTCCTCCAGCGTCTGAAGCTCCATCTGCCCGATGCGCTCCAGCAGCACCTCCAATCGACGGCGGTCGAGGTCACCCGCGTATGTCAGATATCCACCTAGCGTGGGCAGGAGCTCCTTATAGAGGTCCATCAGCTTATTGAGAGCTCCCTCCGCGATATCTAGCGTCGGAAGTGCTGCGACCGCAAAGGAGGCACCGAGTTAACCGAAGCTTGCAGAGGAAGAGAGAAGGCTGCTCACACCACTCGCGTGTCCTGCTAAGCTTGCTAGTAAAGCGCCACCTCCTTACCAGGCAGGAAATCGTTCCCGACCAACATACACAGCAGGACGTAGTCGTCGACAATTCGCTCCACATCCAGCGAAAAGGGTAGCTCCAGGTTGCCAAACTCAAGCTCAAAATATTCGCGCAGCAACCTATATTGTCATCCAAATGAACTCGTCATGGTTGGGCTTAACAGCGCCGCACATGCGGGTAACCTTTGGGGACCCCGACGCACTCTTTTTAGCATTCCACGCACCCGATCTGGAAGAGAATGAAGTTCTCCGCACACGGGTTCTCCAGCACCTCACGCGCGGGCTGCCCCCGGTTACTGCCCGTGTACGAAACCACCTCGCGCAGCAGGCAAAAGTGTGGCTCGTGCGAGACCAGCGATAGCATGATCAAGTCCGCATCCAGACCGTACATGCAATGGCGCTGGTTAGGCGCATAGGTGGGCTGCCGCTTGTCCCAACGAATATACTCCATAATCTTATGTTCGCCCTCTCCGGGCACCTCATGGCCTTCACGCAGAGACGAAAGAAAAAAGTTAGATCTTGATCCTAATTCTTCGAAGGGGCATCGTCTTTGCAACACAGCAGTACACATGGCTAACTTACGTAGAGGTATCCACCTGAAACGCTCCCAGCATAAGACATTCCCTGCGCATGCAATATACCAAACCCTACAATATCTCGCTCCAGCCAGCCAGCCTACCTGAGAAAACCACGGTGGGCTTCTGCCACAGCGGATCTTCAGCCATCTTCCGGCGGATGAAGAAGCGTAAATGCTTGCCGAGCCGGGCCATGAACTCCGTCCCAGGTGTAATGCAATTCGAGTCAAATGGGTCCTCTGGAACTGTCTCCCCTTTACGACGCTGCTCCTCCTCATTCTGACCAAAGAAAAAGTGTAGGGAAAAGTACATATGTTTAGTTTACCTTCCACATTTTGGACACAATCCCCGTGCAGAACTTCAGTGGCCGTGCAGGAACAGCATATAGTAGTCGGATAGGCGGAATGCTTTCATGCGCGTAAGGTGTTCGCATAAGGGGCGAACCCAGATGCATGTCGGTAGCCCAGTGCCGGGTCCTTCCTTGAGGATTTGGCCTTCACCTAGCACCGTAACAGTCAGCCCCCGTGGCTCGGGCATCTGAGGCTCATTTGGGCTGAAGAGAGGCGCAAACACCTCTCCCCCATAGTACCCCAAGGGCGCCCTACCTTGAGGCGTTCCATAGCTGACTTGAAGCGCCGGGACCGTTGCTGGTTCATTTTTGCGCGTGGGGCCACACCTGATACGGGTACCGTTCGCAACAAGTCAAGAAGGATTTGCGCACGATTTGGCATCGCCTTCGTCCCCTTAAATAACCACGACGACTTTACGCAAGACCTGAGCCCAGGGAAAGACCCACCATCTATTGCCATAAAGAGCAGTTTCTGAGGCCGCACAATTTGAATAAGCTTCTCCAGGTAATCGAAAACTTTTAGCATCATGTCCTCCTCTGTAACATTACCAACGTCCTTCCGATTCGCGTGCGTACAGTTGTGGATAATCCCATTCATGTCAAGATACAAATTGTCAATCTCAGGCGGGCCTTCGGTTAACGTAAGCTTCTGGTTTAATAGCGGATAACGCTCTGAGAGCCAGCGGTAAAATTTGGGGATGCCTGCGCAAACACAACGATGCGTATCTCCAACAACACCAGCCACAACTAGGCTGCATGACCATAAAAGTCAAAGAAAGCATGTCGTCACAAGCATGCATGGCATGAGGGCTGAACAGTGGCTCACCCATTTGCTTCACCCAAATCTAGGCTTCTGAAAAATCAGTTAATTGCTGGTTTCCAAGCTGAACTAAGGTCAACTCCCCAATGCCTCACAAATAATGCCAACGCAAAAACGTAATCGCTTCGGTTAGGTATGTCTATGTCGCCCAAATAAGGTGAGGGTTGTCCTTACGAAAGAGTAAACCTGCTACACTACATCCCCAATTGAGTGCCCCAAAATTAGGTTATTCCCGCGAGGTCCTGGGCGGTGCTAGCAAGACGTTTACGAAAGAGGGAACGGCATTTGTACGGCGAACGTTGTCAAGGCCGACACATAATCCGGTTATTGCCTCCTGCTCGGCCATAGTCACAAAATTGCTAGAATTTGTTAGAGAGCTTAGTGCTGTTGGCTCTCTTTTTTATTGTGCTTTAACAGAATTCAACTTGCTGTAAGTTGCTGCATCAGCGACAGTCTTGAACTTCACCACTTTTAATTTTTCCATGAGCACTTATACCTCCAAGTATTTGCTGTGTGGGATCCTTTTAAAGCTTTGAGGTCCGTGAACTTTCGCTACGGTACTGGACAGCAGCGCAGCGGTACACGCCATGTATGCATCAACGCCCGTGACTCCAACCGCATCCAGGCCACTACAGCAGCGCATAATCGGCCGTCTCACTTTGGCGCTGCACTGCACGGTCGCATGTGTGGCCTTAAGTATTGCCTTCGTGTTGTTTGACAACACACTGTTCGCTTGGCACCCGGCCTTCATGGTAAGTGGAGCGGTGAGGAGGGGGAAATAGGGCCATGTGTCCGAAGGGGACCCGGTGTTTCGGGTTGCAGCGACCACTGATGGTGGAAGACAAGAAAGCTACGCAGCCATAACTTCTCTAGGTTGGCAGCGTCCACACGCAAGCCCCCACCCCCTGTACTGCAGAGCATTGGCTACATTGTATTCATGACCGAGGGTCTCATCGCAGCTATCCACTTTAGGCAAATCGATGGACCAGAGCGCGTCAAAGCAATCTGGAGCCATGCGCTGCTCCAATTACGAGCTGTTATTTGCGTCATCATAGGTTTCGGCGTCATCTACAGAAGAAAGGTACGTGAACGTATGTCATTACGGTACGAGCCAGAGCGCCTGCAGTCCGAAAGCTAATTGGAGCGTATCCGTGATGGGACGGGTCAGCATAGAAACACTGAAGTGTGCACCGTCTTCCTGCTTGCCCATTGCAGATTATCCTTGGCAAGCCACATTTCGTGTCGCTGCACGCGAAGGTATGTCAGGTGCAGAAACATCAATAAACCCGCACCTGTGCTGAATGGTGTGATATGGGTGCGGAATTCGTCTGCATCACGATGAATATTGCTGACATGGACCTTGGTCCTTTAGAATGTACGCATTGGTGAGCCCCGTAATATCATTTAATAGTGTACGTCATAGGTTTCGGTGTGTATGGTTGCGTCTGACCTGCAATCTTTGTTGATGTGCCGGATGCAGTTCGGGCTTGCTACGCTCATCCTCAGCATACTCATGCCGCTGTGGGGCCTGGTAAGCTTCCGGAGAATGGGCATCATTCAGCGCTTCCCGGAGAGATGGCAGCCCCGGATTAAGGCCGCACACCGGCAGTTGGGGCTCCTGACGTGGCTGCTGGCTTTGGTTACCATTGAATTGGCATTACCACACCCGGCTGTGAACAAGGGCTGGCTTACCTTAGCGTGGCAGATAGGGGTCGGGCTTATTGCTGTTCTTCTCGGCTTGCTGTCCTTTAAGACGGTTGTGGGAGCTAAGCAGCTGGGCGGCCCAGAGGACGCCCTATGCAAAACAGTTTAGTCCATTAATTTCAACGCTGCCTGCTCAGCGTAGGCCACAGCTCTTGGCAGCAAGGTGGAATAGTTTGTATGCCGGGACATATCTGTTTTCAGATCATTTTTCCAGTGAACTGTGTGTTCGTATCGCGCATGCTTGTACCGTGACCCTTAGCCACCACATAAAATGTACGGGACCGTTAGCCCGAATCCTGGATGGACGGTGATCCTTGCCCTGCGTCAACGCGATGGATACCGGTTGATGAGCTACAGTACGATTTGAGCACAGCACGTTGCACACTTTGTGCGCAGTTTTGATGCAAGGCGATGGTTGACGTAAACAGAGGGCACACTTGGCGGGAGGTCATGAGCTCACCGACTTGAGTATGTCTTAGTGATGAATAATAGGATGTATACCTTATTGCGCAAATAAGGTGACGTCGCAATGCTCACTCTGCTCTTGGGCACTCAAAAGCCAAGAGGAACCCTACCTCATGTAAGAGTTCTTGCACAGGTGCAAGCTCTTCACACGCGTACGATGTTATCTTTCCCACATACCCTTGCATATTACGACAAGAAGGCAAGCAGCAGGGCCGAGTTGTGAAAACCCCTCGAGTATTGAAAACATTTAACCATGGCCCCCAATAAGTTTTTTCCTAAACATACTAGCATTTTCTTTCACGAGGCTGCATTTGCACTTATGCGCTTGTCCATGGTAAATGAGCTTTCCTACTCGTTGTCAAACGCTTGCGAATTGCCTAGTGCAGCAACCGGCAGTGCATGCAGAGTGCACAAGGCATAACAGGCACGACCTCCCGTGGGCGCAGATGAGCGCCAAGGGTATTCAGGGGAAGGCACGAAATATGTTTTACTGAAAAAGTACATACCGAAGTATGTTTTACTGAAAAAGTACATACTCATAATTACAATTTTCATTTTGGGAGAAACATTAAAGTATCCTGCCGGCAATACCATGAATATGGTTTGTCCGTGAACAAAGCCACGAACCGAAATTCCCCACATGCAGTATTCTTCTGGAATAATACATGTTCCATCACGATTGGGAAACGTAATCGATGAACGAAGCACGTAATCGCACGCCTTTTGAACGCTATTGGTGCATGTATCACGTCACTCATTTCCAACGCTACTCTTTTAAAACAAGTCATGACAATTAGTATCCATGGTAAAAAGAATAAAAGTAAATAGGATGATCGACATGCGACAGTCGGCAGGCTTATGATATCCGTGGCTTCTGTTGTACGCCACCCATCGCCTGGCACCTCACAAATCGTACTGCAGTTCATCGCACATGTGTCCATACCCCTCACGGCCGGGTAGAACTGTGATTGCCGTTAAATGAGCAGTTCGTTTCGGCTCTGTATCGAGCAGGATCTTATCTAACAACGAACGCGGCGCTTGCTACATATCCGCACTATAATTTGCTGCGCAGGACACAATGCACGCAAAATTATCTCTTCCTCGCTGCTGCAATACGCATCGGCTACAAACGCCCAGTCGCAACTGCAAGCACCTTGTAGCCGCTGTTCCAGTACATAGTGCTGCCATTATCAATCAGTCATCAGAGGACTTCTGTACCCGTAGACAACTTCTGCATATTGCAGCGCTGGTAGGCTCGTCCTTCCTCGTTGCCTCTGGCACAGCGGCTGCGGCAGCGAACAACGAGGTTGGAAGCTATCTGCCTGCTTACGGGACTGATGGATTTGTAAGTTTGCGGTCCTGCCCCAAATTCACTTAGTGCTCCGGAGGCAATTTTGTGATGGTCGTCCTCTGAATGCCTGAAGGCTTGCATTATCACAGACATAGGTGAGCCATGCTCGATTGTTGTAAATTACTGGGTATTGGGGAGAGCAGATCGTGTTATTGGAGATCAACTGTTTACTACTGGCTCTAGAAATGGAGGGAGTAGCTCGGGTTGAAGCGCGACCAAACGGCAGATATACCGACAACTGGACAGCGGCAGGTATACCGATAAGTACTGCTTCGCCGGCAGGTGCTCTTTGTGCCGTCTACGTCGAAGACGCCAGCTCTACGTGCTGGAACCGTGGACAACACTTCTCCGTACCGGTTCGCGTTGCCTCCGAATTTCGTGGAGCAGAAAGTCGCTAACATCCAAAGTGGAAACTACTGTCAGCCGCGTTGCGACGAGCCCTGGACAGGTGGGGGGCCATGCACGTTGGCACATGTGCTATGCCTTGCGCGCTAGGGCTGTGTGCGTGTATTGCACCAAACTGCATGAGGACTCCTCCTCAGCCGGGCAATAGCAACGCATGGCAACGTGCTAGAAGTTAACGGTGCATCTCGCACCAGCCCCCTGTGGTCTCGTGGACACCTTGCGTCGGTGACGCAATCTGGTAAATGCACAGTACGCACGGTACGCACATTTGAAATGTCGTCGTTCGCTCACCTCGCGGCATACCTACATACCTACCTACCTACCTGGCCTGTGCCTCTCCTGCAGAGGTCGTCTTCGAGGGGACGCAAGGGGGCCGGGTCGAGCTTATCGTGTCACCCCTTCAAAAACTCACGCCACGGAAGAATGTCAAGGTAAACCTTATTACCTCAGCTCCCCCGTGCAAGAATGGCAGCTCCGAGTTGCCCTGGGGTCACATCCGTGTGGTGCCTTCTCCTGCCACCATCTGCAGGTCGAAGATCTAGGGACGCCTGACCAGCTTCTAGAGCGCGTGGGCAATTACATCACAGGTAGGGTAGTTACCGCACGGGTGGCTCTCGACACGGTCATTGCGTTGTCAACTAACTAACTTAACCAGGTCCATTTGCATTAACCTACCTGGGTCTCCGTCAGGCACGTATCTGGACGAAGATGCGCTGGTGGCCACAGGCAGCCGCACACAGGACGGCCTCACCTAGTAAGTACTAGTCGGGCGCTACTCGTCGTCCAACAGTTTCTTAATTGCGTGCGTAGCTCACTGTCTCGAAGCTTACATGTATGCCGTGTGCTCATCTTTCTTTCAACTGGGGGGGCTCTTCACCGATACATGCACAGTGTCCGCCATCACCATGTAGTTCAGGGATATGCGGTGGTGGCACGGGGCCCCGGGCAAAGCTTTGTCGAACCTCCAAAGTGCGGCTCCTGTATCCCCAGCTGCTGACTATGGCCTCTTGCTGCACACTGATGTGAATTTCCACAGCTACTTCTATGAACTCAATGCGCCTTATGCCAAGACGGGCGCTCACTCGTACACGGCATGCACGGTCAAGGTGGGATTGCCTCTTGGCAAACCGTAATCATATGCGTGTACCCATAATGCTAGGAGGTGGTTTTCACGTGCGTTACGTGCCTAGGGGGCTATGAGGCAAGCAGGCGGAGTTGTGGTGACTAGCGGATTCATGCCGTAAAGTCCCATTCTAACGTCAAGCCTAGTCCACATATCTATTAGATCGTTCATCTACGGATCAAGGATTTGTCTCTGGCAGTGGACTTCATCGTTTTGTGGAGTTAAGAACCAACAGACTGTCCGCACTTGGCTACGCGTGCCATATTTTTGTCAATTAGAACTGTGGCCTTGAACAGCACAGCAGCAGTCCTGGGCTGCGTTATCGCGCGGCATGCCTTACTATCCAGCGCGAAACGCGAAACGTATTACGCAGCAAATTAAGAAATCCGGGTTGTTGCCCTCTGTGGCGGCGCTCCGTTGTCATATGCGCATTTAATTGCCTTGTTGCCTGCTGCAAGGAAGGCCTGTTCTAACGGTTGCACTTGGTCCCATCCGGTTCAGGGCGACCTTGCGTTTCTCTTTGTGGCGAGCGCATCAGAGAAGCAGTGGGGCAAGCTGGAAAGCCGGCTTCGCCAGGTCGTGGAGAGCTTTCGCGCATGAGGCACCGGCTCAGATGACTTGCGGGAGTTGATTGTGTTGACTATAATAATTAAAGCTCGTTGGCGTACTGCATGGAAAGCGCGGCTCCATATTGCATTCTGGAGAGTAACGCGAAGAGGGAGAGAGAGTGACAAGCATCCGCTGCCAGTACAGAAGGCCGCATCTCCGCCAGTATATAGTACAGTGGCGTGCACATGCGCAGGGATGATGGGCACTGTCCAGAGGGGTATGGAGCCACTTGCAAGTAGTACTAGCAGGATGTAGGGAGCAAGCTTTGGAGGAGGACGGCCTCGGGGCTAAGTAGCCGTCATTCGGTGCGGAGTACCGAGCAGGCGTCTATGGCACCCAGGTACGATACGGAGGCCCTCAATATCTGGTGGCTAGATGGTGCATACTGCTAAAGGAGCAAAAAAATGCGAGTCTTAGGTACGAGTCGGAACAGATGGCTAAATTGACTCGGAAGTGGGTTGTTCGGAGCAGTGCTTCTGGCTTGCCGGTGATCTTGCGGTTAGTAAGCTCTATTACGTGTAGCCGCCCAAGTACTCCGAGGGTGTGAACGTTGCACATTGGATGCCGCTCTTAATATGCGGGACCCTTGACTGAAAGTTTCTGATCAAACAGCAGAAGAAACACCTATCCAAATCATCCATACGTGCTTTCCAACTTAGGGTTTTCTCTGGAAAAGCCTCAAAGAAGCCGGCGGAAGTACGGCAATTCCTATGGCAGGTATAACCAGCAGAAGGGATCTGATCTGCAGCTAGCTGGCACAGTTCCAACCGTCCAACCGAAATTCCATCTGCAGACCGAATTATAATCATACCAGACGACAGAACGAACAACAAAATAAGGAAAATTTCTTTATGATTTCACGCCTTGCGAAGGACTCAAGCTGCACATAACTGCATCACATACCGCCGCTGCGGCTAATGTATGTAAATGCTGTTGCCCTAGACAGGTAGTAGCACGACATGCAAGCTATGCGATATGGGTAGTCGCCCATATAACATGCCCTGGCCACACCGGCAACTTATGGAACGCCGACGGCCGCCACCCTGACCTCTTGTAACTCTAAAAAAGCACAATGCCTGCACCGTCACCTCCAGATCGTGATATAGTTTATTGTTGGATACCAGCAATGAAGTTATGCAGTCCTGCAAAACTTTGCTGTCAAATGCAGCTTCGTGTCGCTGAATGTACGTATGAGTGCTGACGGGTATTCTCAGCTTCAGTATGCAACGGCAACCCTGCAGCTGCTCGTCATGTCAAGTACCGAACATCATTAGCCCCTGATGACTTCCCGAAACTGGCCTACTTCAGCCCATGCACCTGTATGCCTCCGGTACCAACACTGGGAAATGTCACCTAGGATGGCGCTTGGGTCTGCACATCAGAGTGCGCGGCATCACCCATGCTCGTCGCCAGTGTCGCTTGCCTCTGGTATATATACCAGCGGTCATGTAGTTGTGAGATGCCCTGCGACGCCCGAAGGGCTTATTTCCAGCAGTGCATCTCATTGACCCGCTTGCCTGCCTGCCAATGCTGTTTATCTGATTAATAAAAATGCCCTGCCTGCTACACAGCCATGAATGGTTTTTTATTGGCTGCACAAATTGCACCTACGGCTTCTCACTCTCTAGCCGCCTTGCTCATGGAAAACGTCAGCGCCAGTCCTTCATGCGCTTGTACATTTATAATATTAAATACTAAGCCAGGGGACATGGAATACTCACTGCACACGCCTACAGGTCATCGGAGGGCCTGGCTCCTAGAGCCCCCTGCTGCACACTAAGGTCACCAGCCACCGGCGGCCGTTGCCGTGCAGCCCCTGGCAGAAGTCCTGAAGTCGTTGTCGGCCGGGCCGTCGGCACCGCGAATTTGCTTTGTCCAGATGCCGAAGTGGGGGGCACCTGGCGCGGAAACATGACCCGTGGGTCAGGCTTGGAAGGGCCAGGACCCCCTTTCGACCCCAGCGAGCAGCTGCTCCCCGCTGCTATAGCCGCCATTTTGCTGGGCGGGGGTTGTGCCGCGGGCACCCCATCTGCCAGGCGCTTAGAGCCACTATGCGGAGCGGGTGGCGAAGGCCGCCCCACGCTGCTAGTGCTGCCGCTCCGCGGGGAAATGCCATCACCCGGATTGGAAGCCGAGGGAGTGGCACGCACCGCGGCTGCCGCTGCGACAGCCGCCGCCCGGGCCGCCACCTGGGGCTGCTGCGGCGTCACATGCAGGCTCCTGCCGCTACCTACGCTCGTCTTGCCCAGCTGACCCCCGGTGGCCTTGGACAGCAGCTGCGCCCCCGCCAGGCTGCTGCTGTGGCCCATTGCAGCGCTAGGTACCGGCGAGGGCTTGATGACACGCACCGTGGTGGTGGACCGCGGCGGGGCCTTCTTGACGAGGCCCAGCTCGCTCAACAGCTTAAGCTGGCCCCCCGGCTTGCCCATCACAGAGCTGCGCGAGTCAGCGCGGGGCTTGTGCAAGTAGGCCGACGTGAGAGAGGAGGTCTGGCCACGGGAGCTGCTGCCGCTGCATCTCCTCTTCGTGGGCACCAGCTTGTCAATCATCTGCGGGTGGCAAGGTGAGCCGCAGATCGCAAGTCGAGGAAGGCAACATGGCGAGTACACACCTCGGGAAGAAACGCATTAACGTTACTGTGCAAATCACTCCACCGACGCGAGTGCCTTGGAATCCTTCAGAACGGCCACTGTTTCTGTAACAACCTCCAGCAACAGTCTCTAGCAGAGTCACATGACCACAATCAAGTCACGAGGTGCTCCCAGAGTAATCGCGCTAGAGCTACCTACACGCGCGTAACCAGACAGCTCAGACCCGCGTTTTGAGTCATCTCCCTCTCGAAACGCTCCACCCGACATTGTCAAGGTGTGGTCACCTCCATATTTCTATGGCCAGCACGGACACCAGGATGTAATCGCACCTTGGCCTTCCGGCTTTCCTTGGCATCCTGCACCTGTTGCTGCGCCGCCGCGATGCGTTCCTTGGCGGCCGCTGTGCGCTCCTCCATCTCCGCCTTTCGATGCATGTACAGCGTGCGGTAATCGCCTGCTTGCCCCCATTGCAAAAGAAACACAAAACCAGCACAGCAAGATTAGAAACCTGACAGCCACGCCTTTCCAAAACCGCGAGGACAGAATTTCCACACCTTGCCAACACGGAAGCTGGCGAAGTTTAATTGCAACATCGGGGTGTCCAGATCTGAACATGAAATGATATGCTGCTGCCGAGCGCGTCGTAATCCCATCCCAATAATAGCTGCAACAGAAACGTTGTCTAAGGGTCTCACTTTGTCAGCTGTTGGCCCTCATAGCAGCTCTACACACTGACACAGCCGGTGCACCCCGCAGTGCTGATGCTGATGCTGATGTGCTTACCCGGCTCATCTGCGATACCACGGGGGTGTACGTAGTCCACTGGCTGCTCGCTTTCCAGTTCGGGAGCCTGTGCGATAAAGCAGAACGGTGCAGAAGCAAATGAATTAAACCATGACGTGTTTGTAAAAAAGAACTCGGCAGTTAAATCAGAAATTAAGAAAGTAACTGGGACAGCAAACCCACTGTCACAGCCCGACACAGCCCGACTGTCATGCGACCTGTGCAGGGAGGTAGAACCGTCCGGTGCCCGATACCGATTAAGTTATTTCACTGAGGAGTGTTTCCCGAAGGGGTTCCCATTATGTCGCAGCTCATTCATTATCCGCATCTTAGCATGTCGCCTTCCAGAGAGTGCTCACCTGGAGCCCACCGTCCCCGAAATCGGCTTTCAAGAGACGCTTCCAGAGGTGCCATGTGTACCATTCCAGGTTCCTGTCGCTACCAACCCTGCGGGGAGGAGCGGGTGCATTTGCAGGCGTATGCTGTGTATCCCTACCCATTTGAGTAACCCTTAACACACCCTTTCGAGCTGTGTGCAGCATACCGCTGCGCCCACAGACCACACCTGTCATCCTCTCAAGCTGCTCAAATAAGTCCCCTTAACCAGTTCACACTTACAGGGTTTCATCTTCAATATGGGCTAACTGCTCCGGGCTGCAATGCCACACAATGCTGCGCAGAGATTCGGCGTCCATAAAACCTACGTCGCCTGAAACAGGAAACTCTTTTAAGCGTCCCCAGCTTAGTACTCGCCAACGCATTCGACCACAAAACGCGTTGGGCCAAACTCCAGAGCGTATTTCTCACCTAGGTGCTGCCTATACCTAGTGAGAGTGCTCACGCAGCTTTCGCGCAAGGAAGGCACATGTATCGGCCTTGGCCCTTGAACTGGGCGCAGAGCTGCTACCTCGTCGGTCCCGTCCATGGCCACCACACGCGTAGCGGCAACCTGTAATGTTATTTGCTGGGAGGTAAACAAGCTTGAGGTCCGGGCCAATTACAGTTGAATAAAGGACACTAGGCCTTGCTAAGCAAGGCAAGATGATGAGTCTAGGCTTTGAGTCTGTTTGGAAATCAATGTAACACAGTTTTGCTACGACGTTGTGTAAAACCTTGCCTAATGTTTTTCACAAGGGGCCATAAATTGTCACCGCTCCAGAACCCCGAAATGTATGGGACAGCGTTGGTACCGTGATGCGTATTGTTACGCCCGGAATATGCCCCGTATAAATACGCCTACTACGTCTGGCGGAAACCTGATACGCCGCTGGGTATGGACGGAGATATTTTGGAGCCCAGCTCCAGCAGTCGTTGGGTAATGATATGGCTCGGAATGTTACTGCATAGCTCACAGCGTGATGTTAGCTACGTCTTGCATGCTTTGTAAATAACCAAAGGCGTTGCGGTATACACCAATTCTTCTCGTATTGTGGGCCAAAGGAGAGAATGGGTGACAACCCAGCGCCAAGAGGTCCAAGCCCGGATCCAAACCGGTATAGTTGATGCTCAAAAACCATGGATTATACTGTGGGAGAAGCAAGCAATTTGCGAAGGAATGTGTACACTGCAAGTTTATCATACCGCCGACAAGGCTAGGAGGGAGAGGAGGCAGAGGAGGGAGAGGAGAGAGAGGAGGGAGAGGAGGGAGAGGGCTACAAACAGGATTTCCCAAACACATCACAGGCATTCCAGGAAAACAAGTCGGCCTTTCGACATGTTTTGGTAGAGTGAGCTTGCCACACGAACATAACTCATCAACTAGCTTTGCTCCTTGTAAGCTTTCAATCGGTAATCGCACCTCATTCAACCGTACTCATACAGTTTATCAAAAATCTCATCACAACATAGATTCCAGCACCCGCAACCGCACCCACGACAGACATAGACAACTCTTTTGGGCAAGCCGACATACGCGTACCGTGTGGTTTTACGAACGTTTAAAAATACCGTAAGAATACCAAAGACACAGCAGGCATGTGGCGATGTCCACACTTGTCAACTCATACAGACTCAATAAGGGGCTGCGGCTTATGTCTCCTTGATAAGTAATTACGCAAGTTGGTTATGATGTAAATTCCAGCAACGGCAACTTGTGTGCACCCCATCGGCGGTTCAAGCAAGCGAGCCGACGGAGGCCCGGCCCCTGTCCACCTACTGGGGTTCTCTGCCGTTCTCTGCGGCCCCTGCCTATCACTGTACGGATCTGGGCCTTGTGTCTGGCATGTAAACTGCCTTATGGTGGCTTCCGGTGTCATATTACAACCAACCAGCAGCTTTGCACAGGGGCCAAAAGACGCCGTGTCTGTGGCCCCGTGGGGAGCTGGGGATCTATATGTAATTGCTGTCATGCACTACGCCAAACACGATTAATACAAACACGCGCTAGAGCGTGTTCCAATCATCTCGAGAGGCCTCGACCGCCGAGTCGGGGTCCTCTTCGGCGGCTCTTCGGCTTCTACACCACCTAGCAAGTTGAGAACTTGTCCCTCTATGTAGTAGCTGGTACACAGTACGGCGCACATATCAACTACAAATACGCGCAAAGCGCCCGACCAGCATCTTGAGAGGCCTTTTCAGAGGCCAGCTACTACATTTGGTATCGAGACCTCGTACATGTGTACGATCCTGAAGTTTAAGATCAGGTCAACCCCAACGAACCACGCAAAGAGGATATCGGGTACCTGACATGTATATAATCATCGTGGCATAAATGTACCTGTGGTAGTCTGGGAAGTTTTTGTGCCTGAGGAAAACTTAAGACGGCTTGGCGCATGTGTGGGCGGCACGTGGACTGGTCACCCACAGGCCGAGGGTAGGCACAGGCTGGTGTATATGACCATGTATGGCCATAAGGGCCTGAGACGGATACCTTCAAGAAAGGGAAGGAGTGATACATATAGACTTAAGGTCAGGCACTACTGGTAGAGCACGCACCAATGCCCCCGGAGGTTCCGGAATCGAGGCCTGTCAGGGTCGAGAAATCCTTCCGATGGTGGATGGTAAAAGTGACATAGTCGATGGACCTGGGAGTTAACTTGTGAGCTGACCAGGAGTGGAGTTGAGCCGCCGTCGATCCGGCAGATTCCGTTAGATGCCGGTGGTGGGTCTGGAACCTGAGCGATCTACTGAGAAGTTGGCTAGGGTGACTAGATGAGGGCATCATCATCTTCAGGGCAACGGTGCCTCGAAATACCGGGGAAGGCAGGGTCTGCCGGGTAGCGGCCGCAGGGTGAAGATATGACCCCCCTGTCCCACACATCATATAGCAGCTCCGTAACTGTGGATGGGCCCACCGCATTTTATAATGACATCTTGTACATTGCCACTACTGTGGTTTAAGGATGTGGTTGAATGCCGATGAACGTTGTGCTCATACAGGAAACTCGCCAAATGTGTGGTTTTGAGCTTCACACTTCTGTTTTCAGTAGTGGTCCTTCAGTGGAGTTCATTTGCGCAGCGGACGTCGGATGCAGCCATTGAACTTGCAGTGTAACGTGGCGCCTACTGGCACAGGACGCCTTGCACAGGTTGGGGCAGCATCTCCTGGGCCTCGGCGCGTGTGCCAGTGGGCTTGCGGTTCAGGGGCCAATTTTCGATGCTGCGTATAGCCATGCCATACTCAGGTTAGGCACTAGTGGTAAGGCACGGACCATTGCCCCCGGGAGATCTCGGGATCGAAACATGTCATGGTCAAAAATCCTTCCGATGGTGGAAGGTAACGTGCCCCTAGTAGACGGACGATGGTGACCTGGGACGGATAAGACTCTCGAGCCGACCAGGAATGAAGATGGGCCGCCATCAATCTGGCCAATTCCGTAGGATACTGGTGGTGGGTGCGGAACCTAATTGATCCACTTAGAAGTTGACTCATGTGACTAGGTGAGGATGCCCCGAAATACTGGGGAAGGCAGGGTTTCGCCGTGTAGCGGCCACGAGTGAAGATATGCCCCCCTGTCCCACACATCATACATGGTACACAAAGTCGCTCCTGTGGGATGCTCCGGCGGCAAGTCGCACGATCATGTACAGTGATGCAGGGAGGGTGTGGCTTTCGGGCCGTGCACATGTATGACACGCACAAATTGAGAAATGGTTCCAAATGTTTGGTCTGGTCTGGTGGCGCCTTTGTGTATATGAAGGTTCCGGGTTCGGTTCCTGGTCAGAACCCCGACATTGTTCGGGAGGTCTAGGTTTACTAATGCTGCTGAGGTGTGGAGATGATGTCTAGTTGATGGACTAAGTTTCGCATGCTGGGATGGTGGTGGTGGCTGATCTGTCTCTACGGATGTTGGGTGACTGGATGAGGAGGGGTCTAGTTGGCAGGACCCAACCCGCCGTCGGTCGTACGGTGTAATCAACTTTCAATATATATAGTACATGGCCTCCCGGCTTTGACGGACCCCCGCACTCGTGCGGCACTTGTAACTTGTAACTTGTAACTTGTAACTTGTAACCTGTATGCACAGTATGCTCTCCAGACCTTCGCGCCCTGGGCAACACGGCTTCATGGGATTGATCACCGCCTTCACAGTCTGCCGCAATATGCATTTGCACTACTTCTGGACCACTGCCCCGGGTGTAGGAATGTGACCGACTCTCATATACACGTGAAATATGAGAGTAATAGGACCGAGGGGGTTTCTGGCGCTTTGTTATTGTCAACACTGGGTATGTGGGGTTCGTCCAACCCTCCAAAGCCCTTGTCGAGATGCGACAAACAACTGCTGGTAATAACGGATGCTGCATGGACGTATTAGCTGTATATATGCAGCTAATCTATAATCGCTGCTAATTATCAAGATGTGCAGATGCATGCATATGGGATCATTGAAGCGGGGTGAGGTATGTGTGGCAGGGCTATCCATTATCTCATTGGTGCCCCTTCTGCTGCGTTGCAACCCATGCGCGTTTGCTGCTTCCCATGCGTGGAGAGGTATGGGTGTCAGGCTGCGTGAGGCACAAAGAGGAATAACCAATACTGATATGGCCCATTAACAATTGCAGACCATAAGGCAGGGCCCCGCTCTCTCGTCCATTCAGAAGATATCTACGAGGCAGCGAGGCTAGCCCCTACTTAGCTAGAAGCGCTTCTAGCTAAGTAGGGCTGCAAGAAACATACGTTTCATTTGCGCATGGCGGGCATCAGGCAAAGCTGCTATTGACAATGATGCTATAAGATCTCTTTGTTGCTCCTCTCTATAACATATGCAGTTAGGGCACCTGCAGCGGTTCGTTGCTGTGCATGTATGGGCCGGGTCGATCCATTGTGTCATGCGGCATACGTATATGCATATGGCGCACGGGATTTTCGCGCCGTCATGAATACCAGTGTGTATTACATGGTTGGGGTGTGCATAAACCCTATACCTGCTGACCAGGAAGCTGCCCAATACGGGCCGGGGCCACTAAAGAGGCTCTATGGAGTTGTATTCACATGCCTCCCAAACAGAGAAATGCAACACATGACACACACAACGTTGGGTCGATGAAGAGAAAAAGAAACGATAAGGATTTATGGCCACGTGAAACGGAACGTAGGTAGGCAGAGAGTATTATTTGTCCCCCAAAACGACCAACGAAACTGCATCAGATTAGTGAGACCACGTCTCGCAGTAAGAAGTTGCGAAGTTCTGTTGGACGCTCCGAGCAACGCCCTAGCTAGGCGTACGGAGTCCGAGCTCACTACTTTAGTCACGTTAGATGCCAAAGTGGCTAAAATACAATTCGCTGATTACCCGTGCCTACACCCTAAGTAAAATCCACGCTGCTACTGCGGGGGGGGGCTTCCGCGGCGAGATGCTGATGTACGGCGCAGCTTGGTAGTGGGTGGCGCGGGTGGGCTTGGGGACGGGAGGTTGCGGGGTGGGGGGGTGGCCGGACGGCGAGGTGGGGGCGGGCGGGGAGGGGGGGATGGGCGGGGAGGTCGTGGTGCTGCTGGGGGGGAAGGCGGGGGGGGAGGCGAGGGCGGGCGGGGAGGTGGAGGTGGGCGCGGGTTTGAGGGCTGGCGTGGAGCCCTAGGGAGTCGTGGCGACGGCGGCGGTGGAGAGGGCGGTAGGGGAGGGGACGGGGGACTGGGAGACTGGGGCGCCGCTGGTAATGCCGGGGTTGTGGGGGAAGGTGGGAAGGGAGGCCGCCGGCAGTCTGGGTCATCGAAATCCGACAAGAAGTCGCAGTCGTCATCCAGGCCGTCTCTGCAGTTTACTTCGACATTGCTACGGCGGCGGCAAATCCGTATAGCTGCGCCAGTGACATCGTTCCAGGAATCGAAGCGCACTGTAATGTTGCTGCCTTTGTGGTGCCACGTGCCACTTACGCTGATTTCGCCTACAAGGACAGTTGTAACAGACGCATTTGCGTCAACTCCGCCGTATGTGTGCATGAGAAGGTAGCGCCCGCTGTCTTCCCATGAGCGCCAAGGCAAGTCAAAGAGCTGGGTGTTTAAGCGCGCCGATATGAAGAGCCGCAGTCCAGCTGGCAGACCATTCCCGGTGACTATCACAGAAGTGCGTGTGCCACGCATCTGCGACGGGACCCGTACGGCAGTGGCTGTGCCGTACGATAGGCTCTTGTCGTCGAGCTGGATTACGGGCTTACTGCCCCAGCCAACCTGCGTGCATACATTGTGATAAAGATGTTCGACATGCATGCAAAGGTATTGGCAAAATAATTGTAGGACTTTGGTGGAGCAAGATCGTATGTGTCTTAAGTATCAATACATATTGACGTTATCCTATAAATATATGTCGAATAATAGATTACACAAGGGATGGGATAAGAGGGGGCAGACCTAAGTTTGGGTCTTAACAACCATGGGTTAAAAACACGTGCACGCTGCCGGTTAGCTGCTGGGCAATGCTGAGGCACGATGAGGAACATCAGCACGCTGAAGAGCATTTTGAAAGGCGTTTTCCAGGCTATAGCTACACAACAGCCGCTGGAGCCAACAGCTGCTCCGGACAAGAAATAGGTTGGCCTAGTTACGAATAAGCTGGATAAGTCTAATATGCATCCATCCATCTCGTTACACAATAAAGTTGCAAGCGGCGTCTGCATATGCAGCTGCTCGTTTCGTTCATGAGTGTAGTGTTTGTACATAGTACGGCACACATATCGGGGAGTTAGACAAACTTCGACATGAGGGCGATGAGGTGTTACTTGTGGGCGATTTCAATGCGATGCATGCAATTGGCCTTTCGCGATTTCCCCGTGGGTACATCCCCTCATCGGCATCCCCCATATTAGCAGTGACGGCAGCATGATCTACTTTGGCCGCCGGCTCGTTCAGATGTGCCTCGACACTGGCCTCACTATTGCCAATGGACGTTTGTGATGATAGGCCCATGTCACCGCCACCATGTACCCTAACTCTACTAAGGAGTGCAGCTTCAATGGTTTATGTTTGGCAATCTACGGATTGTTTAAACATTTAAAAAACTTGAAGTTCTTGAGCTCCTACTTGTAGGAGCAATCCAACAAGCTGAGCGACCACCACCCGTTCATTCTCAGTCCAACCTATAGCAAGCCGGGGTTCATAAGACGCTGCGTTCCTTCTCAGAGGACATGCAATAAACGCCGACATGCGAATCGAACAAGTAACTTGAGCGACCATTTCTCCGCGATGGTTGCAAGACCTCGCGCTTCACGATTTCATGAGCGTTTCCCCAATGAGATGACATGAGCTTTTTTGCACAAAACTATGGAAAGTTTAGGACCATCGAGGGGCCGACTGCCTTTCCTAGGAAAGGCCTGACCGGTCTTGCAAGGTGTGTTGGCACTCCTGACTGCTATTGTAACGTATGTCGGCTTACGGACTGCTCTTGCAAAGTGCGTTGGCTTCCCGACCGCTCTCTGCGCAGCGAGACGGTCCAGCCATTTGCGCACACAAAGCCTGTACGAATTAAAAGGGCCCTTCGCCCTTTTTCCGGCTTTAACAAAGGTACAGCCTTATTGCAAAGAGTCTGGATGGTTAACTGCTGTATCACGACTTCAGAAAAGTATCGTTGGTACTGCACGCACGATCGTCTGGGGACATTCGCGAATGTCCCCAGGAGATCCCGGGATGGAGACATATTACGGCCGATTATCCTTCCGATGGTAGTCGATGGACGGTTGTGACCAGGAATAATGTTGACTTGCGATCGCCGTCCGGCTGCTTTACAGGGGGATGACCATTTGGCGTATTGTGCTGCCCATGGGAAGCTTCCTGACATTAGGTCTCCACTAAGGACTGAATTTACTCGTGACATTATAAGCATGCAATCAAACTATTGCATTGTTTCACAAGCTTAATACTGGACTTACATGCTACGTTACGTTGCAAAAACTTTTAGGTAAAAGTGGGCCTGAGAAAGTCACCCAGTTTACATGGGACGCTACGACGACGAGGTTGTGTTCGTTGGCGCGAGCTGTGTAAACCATCTCCATTTTATGGCTTTCAATGGCCAAACTTCAGCATATTCCCATATGGATTGGAATAAATTCGTGTTGCTTGATGCTGCGGCGTGCGGGCCGATGCGGCGCTGCCCATGCCGCTGCCCATGCGGCCGACTTGCTGTTTCCCCAGCGGCTTCAGCCCTGATACTAAGTTTGGTTGCCTGTTTGTAATATTTGTAGTTGCTAGCGGGCGAGCAACACGAGCGGCGTTGTCCTTGTTCATAGGTTCAAACCATAGGTTCAAACCCTAAGATAAACGGCTGCGGTGCGACAAGGAATGCGGTCGGAATTCAATGCACGCACAAATTGTCAAATATGTGGTCTTTATAAGCGATTGGGCTTGGCCGTTTGTTAAACTCGCGAAATTGGCGACGCAATTCAGGTAACGGTACGAGGGGTCAACGTTTGACGAAATTCACCCCCCCCCGGTCACTGTAGACTTTTCAGGGAACGAGCCGAAACGAAAGCCTGCGGAAAGGGAAACCTGCGGAAATAGGTTTCGTCACGCTTTCCGCAGCGAAGCCCAGATTGGCGGAAATGCGGAAAGAGAATCCGCATTTCCGCGTTCGCTGTACGGCGGAAAGTCAAAAACAGATTCCAGGCATGCGTTTGCCATTTAAAGACTGCGTTTTACACTATGGAGTTATTAGATTAAGTCAAATGTCAGCAACCACTGGCCCCGACCTGGGGGCTGCCGAAGTCATAGAGATTGACTGTGTTTCTGCTCAGAAGAAGCGTGGAAGGCCCGTTGACGACGTTGGAAACATTTTGATAGAGGTCCTTACGACAAGAGCAAGAACTGCTATGCAACCTGCAAATGCTGCCGTCGCCACTGGAAACGTGCTCGCCTTCCTGAAATCCGCTTTCACCTTGCCAAGGAGGGCACATAATAGTTGATCGCTTGGCCCCCGCCACCCCCAGTAATACGTTTAGATGGCTCTACCTTCGAGCACGATTGGAATCCACCAGATTCTAGTTCCCACCGGACAGAACCGCACTGCCACAAGCTGGTTTCAGACTGTCCATGTCATCGCCACACTGAGAAGAGCTAAAAAACATCGTTACATATTCATTTTATAGTTTTCGCAACTTTCCGCAGTTTCCGCAGCCTTTCCGCAAAGGGGCTCCCGAATACGAAAAGATTCCGCAGACCTGGTCAAGTTTCGGCTCGTTCCCTGAGACTTTTCGTCCACTTTACCGGTAACGTACCGTTACCATGTCCGAACCGACCACTTTTCCCAAAAAGTCTTAACGTAACGTAGCATTTAAACTAGCTATAAAGACCATGTGTACGCTTTAAAAACAGATTCCGCGCACAGTGCTGGCCGACAAGTTGTGTCGGTTTCCTCGAAGCCGGAAAAAGGGGGGGGGGCCCTGCATCCGTACAGGCCGGTAGCTAGGGTGGCACGTGCGACAATTGATGGGTAGTGTCAACGTGGTGGGAGCTGTGCTTGTTGCAACAGTGCTGATGCTGTGGGAGGTATGCTTGTCGGAGATGGGAGGCAGGAAGCCGGGGCTCATAACCTGTTGAAGAGACGGTGTCTCTCTGGAACCTAGCAGACACAGCTAAGGGTCATTGGCCGTTACACGTAGCCTGGAGGTCCGCGACCTGCCACCGACAGCCCCTTGCTTGGGCGTAAACGTATGAGTCTGAGGTGCTGTTACCGGCACACAGCAGAGGTTCGGCCGCCAAGTCCGCGGTCCATGCCGGATGCTCAACGCTCAGCAGACACAATAGCAGCTTGCCAGCCTTCAGCCTGTTGGCTTTGCGATCTGGTGCCGCAGCCATAATACACACGGAAAACAGCGCCGTACAGCACCGTACACACTGCCTACAGCGTCCCTTCAGGCATTGACCTGCCCATTCGGGCGCCTGCTCACGCCTAGCTTGACACACTTCCCCAAAGCCCTGTCTGCGGTGCTGTCTGCGATGTTTATCCCCAACGCGCCAGCGGCTTCAGCAATCCGCCCCACAGCCGCTAGCTTCACCGTGGCACACTGCACGTCTTCGGAGGCCCCAAGCATTGGCCAAAGTAATTGTACAAACGAACAGCTTGCGTACTTCATAGATAAATAAAAACGAGTTTGTCGGCCTGCTGGTGGCAAGTCAGAATGCCCATGCGGGCAAATGGCAACACAAGCTGGGTGTTCAAGTCCTCATACACCGTCATCTCAGATTTCTATTACCGTACTGCTACGAATTCTTCGCGCCACACCTTTCGTTTTGGGCCACGAAGTGTGTCACAGTGGAAAAAGCTCTATGGGGAAAATTATTTGCTTGTCGCGAAACTGTCTGGCACGAATGTGTCGTACGCCGTGTACATGGTGTAGATAAGCCAGAACTGAGTTTTTACATGCCAGAACTGAGTTTTACATATAGTTACAGCTTCCTTTGTAACTGTTGTTTGCTGAACATCCTGGCACGCTACGTGACAATGCGTTGACCATGGAGCCCAGACGACCCAAGCAAACCAAGCTCACAGCTTTTTTGCCAAAGCTTGCTCGTGACGCTCGGGTTTGTGTATCGGGGCGTTTGGTAAACCGCACCTGACTTTGGTGCCGCACCACCAGGCCTGTCTTCTGTTCTTCTGCGTAAACATATAGTAAACGATCTGTCCAGCAGTTTGGGAGCTTTGACGCTGTCGCTCCTTGTTGTGGCTTCCCTGGAGCCCCGCGAAATGTGTGTTCACGTAAACAAATGTGTGCCATAAAAACTGACAGCCCTCGCGAACTGGTGTAACAAAACGAAAAATTCCAGCTACATTTTTTGGGTACCCACGAACGGTGTGGCGCGAAGAATTCGTAGCAGTACGGTATGAGATACGCGGCACCTTTTTAGATTAAATTTAGCCCGAGAGGCGTTGATCTGACTTTGACCTCGGTCACCATAGGCAGCCAAACTTGTGCTCATACGATTTTTGCTGGCTACCGGCGAGATACCTTCCGGATATCATGGGGGCCCCGGACTGCCGTACCGGCGTCCTGGACCGCGTCCTGGACCGCACGCAGTCCAGGACGCAACCACCCAAAAATAGAACAACGAACTTTGCATATTTCTAATTATCCTGCTTCGCATTATGAAGGAAATAAAGACATTTACGCAATGACAGTTTGCGCGGCTACGCCAACAGATATCCACTGTCAACCCCTGAAGACGCCCTGTTTGCTATGATCCAACTAAATTTTACAATGAGGACGCAGTAAAGATTTTGCATGCATATAATCATTACGCAGCTGTAGGTAGGCGCGGCGCATGGGGGAAAGCAGGGGCTGGCGAGAAATCGGGGATACGGACGCGCAGGGGCACCTACTGGGAGGTGCCTATCCCCCAAGTAGGGGGGGCGCCCCGTGCCCCGCGCCCCCGTGCCCCGCGCTAGGCGTGTCAGCGTGTCAGATAAAAGTTAGGCCATCTCCCCGGCCGGCTGTCCAGACGGGCGACGGCCGCTGTACCCCAAGTGACTGCATCGCGACAACGCGGCCTTCGAAGGCCTCATCAACCGGCCCCGTCGCCCATCATAGTGTTATTAGTTTCTATTTATCAAAGCTGACTGGTTGGCTTACGGCTTTCGGCTTGAGACGGTTGCTTGACCACTTTTTAACTTTTTAACTTTTAACTTAACCAAACTTCTTTCAATGCAGATATTTCAATGCGTTACTTTCAGATTTCAGAGGATGTGCAAGGGGTCGGGCCGCGGAATTCGGCAAGGCGTCCGGCTCATGAGACAAGACAAAATCCATAAGGAGACACAATCATAATCGTAAATATAATATAATGTAAAATACATATGTTAAGCCTCTTCGTGGCGCGTTCGGTTGGCGTTCGGTTGGCGGTCCGGCGGAGCGCATGTTACTGGACCCTGCCGTACGCTCGTCCCCAGTCCGGGGGCGTCTGCTACCTTGCAATACATGAGAATACATGGCCACACGTCCACATGGCCACACGTCCACATGGCCACATGGCCACATGGCCACATGGCAACACGGCCACACGGCCACACAGCCACATGGCCACATGGCCACACGGCCACAGGGCCACAGGGCCACACGGCCACAGGGCCACAGGGCCACATGGCCACGCGGCCACACGGCCACATGGCAACGCGGCCATACGGCCACACAGCCACACGGTCACATGGCCACACGGCCACATGGACACACGGCCACATGGCCACATGGCCACACAGCCACATGGCCACACGGCCACACGGCCTTACAGGGCGGGGCCCCCCTGGACGCTTCGCGCTGGGGCCCCGCCCAAAAAGGCCGGTAACTAGTCGGCCAGCACCCTACACGGAATCTGTTTTCAAAGCCGGTCGGCCTTTCTGGTGTTCCTGGACCTCTTTGCCGAAAACACGGAAATAGGCTTCGCACAATTTCCTGAGCACTGTGACTGGTGAACAGGCGGGCCTTATACTGCAAGCCCGGTTTCCAGGCGTCTTCTGCGCCTGAAAACATGCGAATTTACACTTAAATATCTTTCGTTTTTCCTCGAAAATGGCTTCGAGCTGCTTCGGTGGGGCACCCGAAGAAATGCTTGAAATGGCCCCAAATCCCTTCTGGATGCTCCGGGGCGCACAAATTTTCCTTTCGGGCAAAACAGAAAAATCCCAAAAACATCCAGGCCCGATTCGGAGTGAAGAACCCTGCTGCACAGGTGATCGAGTTTACTGTAATCTGAGAAAAATTCATTCGAGTTAACTTGTGGTCAAGTTTGGGACTTGTCTTCCCCTTCATTTTTCGTTCTCCGAAGGGGAAGACGTAGGGTCTAATTTCAAAGATGCTGTCCTGTTCAGCTTTTACCATCTAGCATGGTTGCCATCTTACAATTGTACAAGTGTGTGTGTGTGTGTGCCATCACGGTTGGGGCCGCTTCTTAAATGGTTTGGGTACGAGCCTGCATGGACGATAAACGTACTTCACGACACTAAAGTCCCCACAGCAACATATAGCTACGATACCTGTAGGTCTGGTTACTTTGCCAAGCGATCTAGGCGGGCAGGCAGCTGCAGAGGTGCAAACGGAGGCGCAGATGCATCTGCACCATATGGACAAATTCCTTGGGGCCCCCTAAAAATCTGGCCACCAGGAACTGCTTCACGGCCTTTAAAGTAACGCCCAGGTTGGCAACTCACCTGCCAGTTGTGGGGGGCGTTGAAGCAGGCGATTCCCTGTCCACCTGTGGCGCCCATGGTGCACGTGTGGTCACACTGATCCTTAAGATCGCAGCCACCGGAGATGTCTGCATGTTGCATGCCGTAGTTGTGGCCGATCTCGTGGAGCAAGGCTATCAGAGCCAAAGATGTATCTCCCGAAATCCACACCAGAGAAGTACCCCATTGGTTGACTGCTGTAAGACTGCCTCTGCTTGGCCCAAGTGATCCCAAGCCAGCAAAGCCGTTACAGCCTGTACGCAATGCACGCAATGCACGCTGAAACAGGGGGGTGTATCTTCGCCTGTGGCAGCTACCCTGCGAAACCCTGCCTTCCCCGGTATTTCGGGGCACCCTCATCCAGTCACCCTAGTCAACTTCTCAGTGGATTGCTCAGGTTCCGCACCCACCACCAGCATCCAACGAAATCTGCCGGGTCGACAGCGGCTCAACTCCATTCTTGGTCGGCTCGCGGGTTAACTTTATCTCAGGTTACCACCATCCATTAATCAGGGGCGCAATACCTTCCACCATCGGATAGACTTCTGACCCTCATGGGCATCGATCCCGGGATCTTCCGGGGGCAATGGTCGCGCCTTACCAGAAGTGCCAAACCCTACTACAATGTGTGGGACAGGGCATATCTTCACCCGTGGCCACAACCCGGCGAAACCATGCCTTCCCCGATATTTCGGGGCGCCTACATACAGTCACCCTAGCCGACATCTTAGTGGATTGCTCAGGTTCAGCACCCACAACTGACATCCAATGGAATCTGCCGGATTATCGGCAGGGCAACTCCTCTACTTGTCAGTTTATAGGCCTTCTTATCCTAGGTCATCACCGTCCATCGACCAGGGGCAATATTCCGGGGGCGTGGGTGTGTACATTACCAGTAGTGCCTGACCTATATGTACGGTTGTGTACGTGGTTATGCCTGAGCTTTATGTATGGTTATAACCATACACATAATTATGTGTAGCAGCTGGCCAATGAGAAGGCGTCTCTAGATGCCGACAGAGAGCTTTAGCATGTGTTTGCGGATTATGCCGTATTGTAAGACAGATACTCCACTTCCCCCCGTCTTCATGTTACACCTTGGGCCGCACCAGGAGCCTATGCCTACCTACTCCTACCCTCGGGCTGCTGCGAGTATTTCACATTAGCATCACGTCATGTCCTTCATACATGCGACTTGATAGCGTTAATGAATTTTTAGCCACTGAGGTTTCTCAGTCAAGGTCAGCCACAGCTCATATTCTCTGGCATGCCTTGATAGGTGGCTCTTTAGTAACTCCCTGTAGTCTGTCGAGCTGAACTGAAGACATTTAGTTAACGACATGTATGGTACCGTACTACCGGTTTTTACGGAAGAAAATGGTTGTATTTCCATCCACCATAAATAAATCGTTTGTGAGCCTGTAACGACGCAAGGCCAACCTGAGCATCCCGGGTTACGCCTTTGCTGTGTTACAGAGCTTGCCACACACAAGAATATGCTGCTTCGGTGGACAGCTAGCAGAATGCTGTTATCAAAGGAATCCTTACGGAAACCAGCCAGCAACCAGCTAGCAGTTACATATTATGACATTTGACCAAAAGGCAAGCAAATGAAGGAAGGGATATGTCTGGGAGTTGGAGGGCGCCCTATGGCAAGCTAGGCGGGGTTACGCACCCCACACAGGTTACGCACCCCACTGCCGGGGGGAGGTTACTGCTGATGAGGCCCATTGTCCACCCTAGCCCTCCCCTTACCCTCAAAGGAGGAGGGTGATGTAAGGTCGGTGATATTTTGTATCGCCTATAGACCACACAGGGGTTGTCATGTTATTATTACAAGTTACGGATTCCGCCAGGTTGTAACACCAGCAGGCGAAGTACTCAGGGAGATGCCAAGGGAGCTGAATCCTCCTGGTGTGGCCTTCAAAAAGCTTGTACACACACAACTACCCAGCCATCCGTTTCCTCGTTTTCAGTAACAAATTATCAATCGCCCCTCCCACGCATCCGCAGCTTACCAGGAGTACGGAAGGCGAAGTAGTTGGGCAGGTAGAGAACCCTGTGGTGGTAGTCTGACGCCGTAACATTGTATGTCTCGGCTGCCCACTCATCCAACCACTGATGCCACTTTGGAAGGTTGTCATTCTTGCAGTTGTTTGTGGTGAAGTTGTTACCGCTGGGGTACGTAATCTTGATGGTGCCGGTGCAGGGTACAGTCACCGGGCCCAGCACCTTGACGTTTTCAGGCAGCAGACGCACCTGGCCGTAGCTGCAGGTTCTGAAGTACTCTGCCAAGCTGCGGTTATTATACCCCGCGCCAACATAAAGAGCGGTGACGCTCTGTGCACGATTGAGGGTTGGTTGAGAGTGTATATGTGTGGGGGGGAAACCGCAGACAGCAGCGGCCGGCAGTCGTCAGTACATATGTTGTTGTAGCGCGATAGCTACACAGTAATGATGAGCTTAATAAGAAATATGCGAATCTAATTGTGATTATGAAATCTTCTGAAACTGATATGCCCGTCAAGGAATCGTTTGTAAGAATTCACCGGAACTGAACATCAAGGATCTGTACGACAGCTTTACAGAAATCCACAAACTTACTGAAATCGTCTTTGCTCACAAAACGACGTGTTGCTGTTTAGAATTCGTATTCTACACACGTTCGGAGCCCGGTTTTATACCGTGGTCGGGGCAGTGCCGGCCTGAGACAGACTTCACGTGTCTTTGGCACTGCACCGCACTACAACATATGTAGCAGCAGGTTGGTAAAGCTACGCTGACGCCTTTGTCAGTAAAAACGTTTGTTCCATCACCTATAGGCGACGCCCTCGTACAATAGGTAGGGACGGTCCCTATCTGTTACATGAGTTTGTCGTCTATAGGTGGTTGGAATTTTACTGACGCTATGTAGTAGCTGGCCGCTGAAAAGGCGTCTCGAGATGCTGGTCAAGCGCTTCGTGTGTGTTTGTAGATGATATGTGTGCCGTACTGTGTACCAGCTACTACATGCTGTACGACAGCTACTACAGCGCGACAGCTTCAACATCCAAATTTGTATGTGTTCAATTGGCCCAGAAGCCTTCCATTTTGTAACAACATATGTATATGTATTATAGTGTGCGTGTGGATGTACTATTATTGTATGTATCAAAGTCGGACAGCGAGGTGAAAGACAGAACTCATAAGGGACGGTTCCCAATACCAAGACACAAGGCGAAGGGATAGTTGACATCCCCAACCGATGGTGATGCAAATCGGTCGAATAAATCATGCACTGCATGGGGTTCTCCGATAGGCCCTAAGCAAGATCTATCCCGCCGATGTATCGCTGAATAATAATGTCCATCGCGCACCTGGGGAGTGAGGGTATTAGGAACACTGAAGCCACAAAAGGACGCAATATACACCAGGATTCGGGGCTCCGTGGGTGTGGTAATGGATTCCCCAAGCAGCCCCCGCCGCCTGCTGCCGCTGCTGTTGGGCTCCTCGCTCTCCGTGACGGGCTGGGCAATGGGCGCCGTACAGGAGTATATGACGCCTTCAACAATCCTATCGTAGGAAACACTTACATATGTACCCGTCGGTACTTGGTACGGGGAGATGTCAGCACAGAAGACTACCCGGTAAATGACGTCGTCATCCGGTTGCTGCTTCAGGTAGTAGACTGTTTCTTGCAACTCCAGAGAGGTAATGCTACCTGTGGTCAGTAATGTGCACATGTAAGGATTCTGCAGGAGCTCATGTGACGACTGAAAAGCGTAGGGTATTGGTGCGTGTTAGGTATTGGTACGTGAAGGCGGTTAGCAAGGTCATGAAAGCACGAAACGCTGGGTAATGTCAGGAAGGGGAATATTTCTTAAACACTTTGGCTTGCATGCATATAGGGGGATTAAGGCAGGCTGCTGATAATACGTACGACACATACTGGAAGGCATGTTATCCGGCGGTTCGATTCACTCCGTTCGTTCAGTGCTGCTGCAAGCAGTATTGTATGCTTACCCGTAATCACTCCGGGCCGATTATCACTTTGGACCAGTTGGTTGCCGCTCACGGTGAGCAGAAGCGGGGTCATCATCGTCGTCACCAGCAGCAGCAGCAGGAGGGGAGCAATAGTGGACCACATGGCGGTGGTAACAGCAGCAAGCTCCAGTACACCTTGTGCCACCGAAGCGACCTTCGTTAAGCAGGCTTACAGTCCAACTGGTCCTTCGAGGACGAATCACGCGGTCAAAGATATTGGGAGGCAGGCAGGCAGGCAGGCATTATCTTCAATATACAAATCTCAAGGTAGGAATATAGAGCTCTGGAAGGATAAATGATTATTTATATTCATTATCCTTCCAAATGGGTTCCGAATAATGGGCACGAAGGAAAGGGTTCAGCACCTCCTGCAGCAGCAGCTTTCGTCACTACAGTCTATGCTTCCCACGCGACCATAATACCTGCGTACCCTTCATTCATACATACGACTTCGTTGATAATATTTAACAATATTCCTTGCAAAAAGCGATACTAGCCAGCTTTATTTCTTGAAGCGAGATAACAGAGGGTCGCGTTTTTACGAATGGGAGGTCATTGGAGTTATTATTGGCTTACCGCTGGCTCATCGTTCGGGGGAGGGGTCTGAACGCCACCGCCCTTCCACTTCGCCGCTTGCCTTTCGGTTATGCCGCATACAGCAGGCGCGGCGTCTGCTGGCTACATGCATATCAAACGCTTGCACGTACGTATTCGTACAGCTTGTCGCTAGTTTAGCTAAAAGCATATGCACACGCACTCTGAGCGCATATGACCTTCAATCGTCTTGCAAGACCAGTAGGTGCCGTCTACTAAACAACTAAAGTTAGACACACCAATTGCTGTGTCTCGTGCTGCACCTACTCGTACATAATGCCGTGTTAGGTACTCACTATCTTAGCCATTGTTGTGCGCGTTCTTACTTTGTTTACTCATTTTTTACGTGACTGAAGCGGTTCATGGGCCTCCGGGTTCCTCTGATGCATGAACGTACGAGTGAGCGAGCGAAGCTTGTAAAATCCATTCATATACACATTGAGCGATTTATCTGCCCTCCAGGCAGCATATAACTTTTTGCTAGCGCTCAATCTCCGTGTACTAATGTTAGCACATTTGAACTTGGGCAAGAGTGAGGCAAGAAAGCTAAGTTAGGCAGGGCAAGCACTTTTAAAGATTTCTATTACTAATAATGTGACATACAGCGCCATACTTTTCCTGTTTATGTGCTATATACATCTCATATGTGCAACAAGTCGGCCACACCCTCGCCCGCACCCGGGAGAGGAGGTATGGCTGCGTCCCCAAGCTGTGGGGAACTCTGCCGTTGGGGAGGGGCCCCTTGGGGAGCCTGAGAATCTCCCAAAACGATTTTCCCTGGGGAATATTTCGCCGTGGCTGAAGCACCCTCACCGGACGCGCCAGAAGGTCGGGGAGTGACTCGCGCCGCCTAGCGCCGTCGATTTTTCGCAATCCCGGCGACCTTCCCGACGGCCCAGCACCATACCTGTTTGTACGGCATGAACACCCACAGTCTTAAAGCGCCGCAACAATCCACAAGAGCCGGACAAAACTTGAATATATATATCGCGTCCTAGTCGAGGATAGTTTCCGTGTTCACTTTCAAAAGTCCTAAAGTCGTGCACATAAATTGGGGTCTGGCCTTCGGCAATTCTTAAGGCCTATCACATAAAGCAATGCAAGCCTTGACTTTAGGCGATGTTCCTACAAAAGCCGTTCCCGAAGCCGCTTCTGCATGGCTCAGAAGGTGCGGCGAGGTTTTTCATTATTTAATTGTTTGCCAATACTCATAAGTTGCCATAGCTCCTATGTAAAAGATGGCAATACATAATGGTCGCGGCAGCCCTGCGCAAAGTCTGCGATGCACTGGAGCAGGTTTTCACCAAATTCTCTATGGACACGTCCAAAGGCCTACGTGTTAAGTGAGTACATTGATGGGTTGTTTTTATGGAAATTTTCCGGTTACCCCCCTCTTGCCATACCATAACCCTGAGGCTCCATGCTCGACTTTAGGCAACTCCCGGCCGTTGTGCTTGTTGTTGCGTCCCCGACGTCCTCGGAGATCGAGTGCCACGAATGGGGCTGGATGAGCACGAATGGGACTGGATGAGCACGAATGGGACTGGATGAGCGATCGTCAGCTTATGCCACACCTCGAGCACTTGGTGAAGAATGCGTACGCTGTGGGGCAGCTGCAGGCACCTGCAATGCAGGTCCGAGTCATAGCTCGGAAACAGCAAGCGGACGACGTCCAGCGTCCCGAGGCGGAATCCGACTTCGTAAGGAATCTAGGGCGATTGGCCTGGCAGGCAAGTTGGAGACGGCATGGTGCTGGGGGGCTGGCAACACCAGCCTAGTTCTTACCGCTGTACTATCTCCTGCAGATGGTCCTAGAGCCCGCCCTGCAGAACACGTTCGGCACTGCGGCGCAGTACGTACCGCATATGTTTAATAAGGGGGTCACCAAGGACCTCTCGGCCCCACATATTACAAGCTGGGTGCTGGTGGCCCCTGCCCCTGCGGTGTCAGTTGCATGGCCACACATGTTGCCCTGGGTTTCCCAGGCATTCCCTTGGTGAACGCACAGACTGTGGTTCTGTGCTCCTGTCTCCCTTAACCGTCTTCTAGTGGCTCTGACTCTGACACGCTTGCTAACTGTGCTTAGAATGGTGGAGACGGGAAGCAGGGAGACCGGCTGCCATGGCCCTCACACTGCAGAAGAACTCAGCCCCAGCCAACCACGGCCACACGACTGCGGCTCACCAGCCGCCACACGACTACTGTGCGGCCCACCAACACACCCCTATGGGGCAACATGCGCGCAACAGAACAGCACATGGCGCGAACCCAAGGAACACCCAAAGGCTCCCTGAACAAACTCATGCACTGCGACCAAACTACCTGAACCAAAGAAAAAAGGGGCCTGGACTGAGCCAGCAACGAGCCCTAGCCTACCGGAGCTCCCCAAGGCTGCACTACTAAGCTAGAAAGACCCAAACCGTGACGAGGAATCCTCCCCAACCCTCCCTCTGTCGACTCGCCGACTTTCCAGCCGCCCCTCAGCGGGCATCTGCCACTGGCCCGCCGCTGGCCGAGCCCTGCATGGAGGTGTCTGCAATTGACCAGCAAAGGAGGGGAAGAGGGGTGGTTAGGAAGCGAGGAGGAGAACAAATGCAGACCGTGGGGGAAGGTGGGTGGGGAATAGTTAGCTACAAGCTGAAGCTTTATTGAGTGAAAGGCAGAATGCCTGCAACGAAGGAGCTGAAGCATGATATACTCGCCACTCGAATACGGTTGTACAACAGTCACACAGAACCAGACTTAGAGGCTCTGATCACTTCACTAAGTCGCATCTAAGTCAACAATTCTGTGCTCCTGTCTCCCTTAACCGTCTTCTCGTGGCTCTGACTCTGACGTGCTTGCTAACCGTGCTTAGAATGGTGGAGACGGGAAGCAGGGAGACTGGCTGCCATGGCCCTTACACTGCAGACCGAAGAGATACCCGCTCACCGGTGAGGCCTAGGCGGCGGGAGACCTCCAGTTTGGCCGCAGTGTCGCGCCGCGTGTAGTGTTGCACCATGTAGTGCTGTACCATGGCATCCGTGCGCCAGCGGCCATATGCCTTGTGCAACTCTGCCGGCACTCCACGGTCCACTGCCGTGCTGTTCCCGCCTATGCACATGGAGTGCGCCTTGATGTGCCGCGTGATGCCTGCCAGTGATACCATTCTCAGCAGCCGTGTGCGGAAGGCCGTGTACGACAAAGAGTGCACTGGCGCCTCCCGTGTGCCAGTCAGAGGGCCCGAGAGGTACCCGCCACACTGCATCCATTGGACTGGTCTGAGGAGCGGTCCCACATATTCATCTGCTGTCGATGGCCTTCTGGGGTAGCCACCTTGCACCAGCAGGCGTTCTGTAAGTCCGAGGGGGCAGCAGGGACCTCTGGAGCATGCAATGACAACCCAGTGGCCTACCATCAGCTGGTCCGTCTTCGAATGGGGAATGAAAATCTCCATGTGGGATGCTGAAGTTAAAAGTAGATTTTCGTGCACGCAAATTTCTGCAGCATCATCGAACCGGAGAAAACCGCCAAACATGATGGCCACAGCTGCCACCATCATTAAATAATCTAGACGCACCTCGGGATTTGGAAGGCCCCACTAAGCGGGCCAGCACTGCAATGTCTTCTGGCTCCAAGGCATCATGCTGCAGCGGTTTACCATGGAGCCGCTTTTCCGCTAAAGTCCAGACAATACCACATGCAGTATAATCTGTGGGCGTTGCTTTTCCTGCCATGCGGAAGTAGGTGCTGATTGCCGCACTGGTGAGGTGAACACGGCTGGGCCCAACACTGTCAGTCTGTGACATGTTCAGCAGGAACAGCAAGTAAAGAGCTACCAGCTCTCCCGGAGTGGAATAGATGTCGCCCAGAAAGGTGTGAGCCTCCCACCAGCTGTGAAACTGGCGCCACGTGGCACATACTCCTTAGTAGTCCTGGCCGCCAGTCATTCTGGTGCCTCCTGCGCCAGTTGTGTGGTGAGGGCTTGGAGGTCTGTGGTGGTGTCGTCCCCCAGGGGGCCCAACAAGGCCCAACGTGCCGCTAGGTCTGCGGGAGACGGGCGACCGGGTCAGCATGGATGCAGACGCGTGTTTTGCTGGGGCCGGAAAAATCTAAGAGAAGCACCAGGGTGGCCCAAGCCGCCGCACCTTTGGGGGTCGTGTTGCCGTCGGAACCCGGCAGGAACAGGTCCACCGCCTGGCCCAACATCATGACTTCGTGGACAAAGGGTTCAAACCAGACACCATCTGCAGGATCCTAGCCCACCAGTCCCTGGTCGGCCAGTGCGGTGTGATCAGGCACACGTGGGCCTTGCAAGCCTCTGCGTGCATAAGCACCTTGAGGATCAGGCTGAAAGGCGGGTTGGCCCAGCAGCTACACCCCCATGTGAAGTGGAAGCATCCACCCCTGCGGTGTCCGGCATGAAGAACCTCGATTAGTACAGGGGGAGCTGTCGGTTGGTATGTGAAGTGAACAAATCTACATCGAAAGGCCCCCACTCGGTGTCCAGCGAGCAAAAGACGGCGGGTTGGAGCATCCAGTTGTCTGTGTCCTTCAGCTTCGACAGAAACCGGCAAGTCTATTTTCTTCTCGAGGCCGCCACTCGGCCTGCAGGCGGATGTCATGCACGAAGCAAAATTCATGCAGCTTGCATGCCACCGTGAAGGAATTTTCAGCTTTCGCGGAACCTTTGTTGATGATGTTTGCGGTGTTGAGGTTATCTGTCAGGACCTTAACTGCCCGGCCTGATAGGCCCGCGGGGCTATTGAGGGACTGGATGGCTAGGAGGATGCCGCGGAGCTCCTGCGGTGTGGATCCCATCCCGCTATCTTCGGGCTGCCAGCTGCCTTGGGCCACGGCGGGCTTGCCGTCTAGAACCGTCCCGGCACCCCTGCCGCCTAAGGAAGCTGCAGACTTGCCGGCCGCATCACAAAAGATCAAGGAATGCACCTGGGTGGGAGCCCATAGGTGACGGCGGCCGTTAAATTTATCGAAGGATTTCTGCCAGAAATCTAGCGCCTCACGCGCTGCTGGGGACAAGGGGAGGTGGGAACCCCAAAAGCGAGGTGAAGCGAGGTGCACAGCAGAGGCAAGGCACACCCAAGGGAAAAAGATCGCTACGAGGAGTGCGTTGACGCGGGCCCAAACCGCTAGGAACAAGATGCAAGACGACGGCTAGATTACAACAAATGACATCCTTCTGCACCGGCCGGCGGCCACCCCGCCACGGGAACGACTTAAAAGCGGATTACACTCTCACTACACGTCAAGACGAAGCGGCAAATTGACTCAGTCTCTGACGGACAAAGCAGCTGGCCAGTCGGCCCGAACGTCTGTGGGCAACGACTAGCGATGGTCCCATTGGAAGAGGAGAAAAACCGAACAACCGAAGAATCGTCCCTTAGCCCGCCTCGATACAAAGCCCAGTGCACCCGAGGTTCGGTGGCATGAAAACGGGGCAAATAAGGACGCACGCGGGTGCGTTCATGAACTCCGCAAAGAAATCTGAGTCCTCAATGAACGTAAGCAGCATAACGAATGACGAGGACGAAGCACACAGTGATGGGTCGATAAAGCGCGCGCGGGCGTACAAAAGAAGAAGCCAATGCACATTCGGGCAGACCACGAGTGAACTGACACGCTTGCAGGCACACAGAGGAATGAACTAACGCGCTCACGGGTGCAACACTTGAAAGCCAAAATGCGCGCAGGCGTGGCCAACTAATCACGAAACAATGGCGCGCAGGCCTATGTGTAGCGCTTCAACGGCGCCTCTTCTCATCTCGCGAGTTGCGGCCAAGGTCATCCTCGCGCCTCTTGGTGTTGTATCTGGTGCTGCCGCGTGCTCCACCTCCTCTAGAGCCGCCTGCACCGTCTCCGCCTGAGCTGTGGCCGCCCGCGCCCCGCCCGAGCGGCTGGCAGCACGCATTAAGGCTTGCTCTTTAACTCCCTCCACCAGTTTCCTGGGCTTTTTCTTGTCACGGAACTTGTCCTCGTTGCATAGTATGCTGAAGCAGATGTCTGCAGCCGAAAGGCCGAAGCATGGCTCGGCTGCCAGGGCATTGGTGACCGCCATGCCCACTTCTGTACGATGCACCATCCGTCTGAGGACCTTAATTGCGCCCTTCACGTCCTGTGGAGCGTCGTCCAGCAACACCAATGCCAGTTTACCCTGTGTGGCGAAACCGTGAAAAACCTGCTTGCGGAAACCTGCCGAAGTGCATGTGGGCGCACAGTGATGAGGCCGAAACACATGCGGGCGAACAGTGATGAGGCCGAAGTGCACACGGGCGCACAATGATGGGGCCGAAACGCACACAGGCGCACAGTGATGGGGCCAAAGCGCACACGGGCACACAACCAGATAGCCAAGGTGCACGCGGGTGCAGCTCACTGAAAGACGAAAACGTCCGAGGCAATGGTGTGCGGGCCTGTGTAGAACACTCAATGACACCGCTTTCCATCTCGTGCATTACGGCCAGCATCATCATCGCGCCTCTTGTAGTCGTGTCCAGAGCCGCCACACGCTCTGCCTCCTCGTGAGCCACCTGCTCCATCGCCGCCTGTGCTGTGTCCGCCCGCTCCCCCACCCGAGCAGCTGGCAGCACGCTTTAGCGCTTGCTCGTTGACTCCGTCTACTAATTTGCCGGGCTTAGTCTTGCCTCGAAACTTGTCCTCATTGCACAAAATGCTGATTCAAAAGTCCGCAGCCGCAAGACCAAATTCTCGGCTCAGCCGCCAGGGTGTTGGTGACCGCCATGCCAACCTCCACATGGCGAACCATAGGCTTGAGGACTCTCATGGCACCCTTCACGTTCGGCGGAACCTCCGTCATTTGTTGCTGGAGTGGGGTGATATTCCGCTGGATTAAGGTGTTAACCAACACCGCTCCCACAGCGGGGCTCACTGTTGCTGCGATTGCTCCTTGTTCAATGTGAACTTGAACTTGAAAGAGAAGGTGATGACTAGGTAGGGCTTCAATAGCGAGCACAATGCTCTGTCCGACATTACTAAGCAAATAGTAAGCTACAAGCTGAAGCTCTACTGAATGAAAGGCAGAATGCCTGCAACGAAGGAGCTGAAGCGTGATATACTTGCCACTTGAATACGGTTGTACGACAGTCGCACAGAACCAGACTTAGAGGCTCTGATTGCTTCGCTCCGTCGCACCTAAATCAACAAATCTACGGAAGGAATTGTGTTTGCAGCTGATGTGATTGCACGTGATGAGCGGTATGCCACCAAGGTGGCAGAATACGTAATGCTATGTTTCCCTGTTTGGTACCTTCACACATCCATTTTGCCTTGCAGGCTGCGAGCCACGAGGGAGGAACTGATGCGTAATTGGAGGTGAATATGCATGTAGTCGCTGCATGCTTTCAACATCACCAATCATGTTTTTGGATGTGAGTGGCCAAGCGGGCAGGGGCACGCAGCATGGCAGCTGATTTGCTGGATGGGGATCTCAGTGATGCAGAGGACCTTGAGGAGGATGTGGTCGACGTGGGCGGCAGAAACGGCAGGTCTGCCACAGAGCAGGTAATGTGTGGTGGTGGCACATCGGGCGTTATTGCATTGCTGACCGATGGTACCCATGTGCAGGGACATGGGCGGTCAACCAGCAGCCGTGTGCCTTTGAGCGTTTCAACACACGGAAAAAGATGTCCGAACTGAGGGCTGCACTAGTGGAGATGGGTGTGAGGCTGAGCCGGAAGGAGTTGGGTGCAGCACTCAAGACTGCAGGGTTATTATGGGGCCAGCCGACACTGCAGCAGGTGGGCCAAACCTCATCATGACTGTCTTCTTAGCACATGAGGCATGCTGTGAGCCATGGAATGCTGACGAGGTAGTTCGTAATGCAGATGACTTTCAGCAGTTCGACCAGCTTCATAAGATGTTCGGTGAGGAGGAAGCCATTGGCATGGTAACCGGCATGGCTGGCTTCAAGACAACAGTCGCGACACGCAAGAAGCTTGTTGATGCTGGGCTATTGGAGGCACGAAAATTGGGTCTGGGCGTTCTTGTGACTAGGAGAAAACATGTTTTTATGAGCTCTCCCCCTGCAGGCTGGATGGGGGCCGAGGTCTGGTCATGCAGTCAGCACTGTCAGCACTGATGATGACGGTGTGTAGCAGCCAGTACACAGTACGGTGCTATAAATACGCGCAGAGCGCGTCCGCCAGCAACTCGAGAGACCTTTTCAGCGGTCAGCTGCTACATTTGGTATCGAGACCTCGTGAAAAATCACGATCCTGAAGTCGTCGGTTCAACCCCCACCGATCACGTTCGAGTGGTATTTCGGGTGTGGCGACTCAGTGAGCGAATATCGCACAAAAACTATAAAAGTAGCTGAACCGACTGGATTGTCTCTGTGCCTGAAAAACCTGAAGGCTAGGCGCATGAAGTGGGCTTGGCCACCCCACTGCCCGAGGGTAGGCGAAGGTAGGCACAGGCTGGCGGTATACGAGGCTCTAAGGGCCCGGGACGGTTCCCTTCAAAGGGGGGGGAATGTAGCAGCCAGTACACAGTACGGTGCTATAAATACGCGCAGAGCGCGTCCGCCAGCAACTCGAGAGACCTTTTCAGCGGTCAGCTGCTACACGGTGCATCATATTAAAATGTAGTAGCAGGCTGCTGAAAAGGCCTCTCAAGATGCTGGTGGTCGTGCTTCGCACATATTTGTAGAGCTGTACTGTGTACCAGCTACTACATTCCCCCCCCCTTTGAAGGGATCCATCTCGGGCCCTTTCTTTCTTCCTTTCGGCAACTTATACCACCAGCCTGTGCCTACCCTCGGGCAGTGGGGTGTTCAATCCACGTCACGTCATGTGCTCCCTTCACATGCGCCTAGCCATCTTTAGTTTTTTCAGGCACAGAGACAGTCCACTCGGTTCAGCTACATTTTATTTTTCGTGATAATCGCTCACTGAGTAATCTAACCCGATAATCCCCCAAGCGTGGTGGGGGTTGAATCGACGACTTCAGGATTATGAATTTTCACGAGGTCTCGATACCAATGTAGTAGCTGGCCGCTGAAAGAGCCTCTCGAGATGCTGGTGGTCGCGCTTCGCGCGTATTTGTAGAGCTGGTACACAGTACCAGCTACTACATAAACCCTTGAATATATTCAAGCGCAGGAGAGGATGGGGCTGGAGGCACTTGCAGCAGTCAGAGTGGTGGCGCCGATGACCTGGACCCTGATGCACCATGTGTGGTATGCGGGGAGACAGAAGAGGGTAGCTGGGGTGACATGCTATTTTGTGATGGATGTGATGCTTGCTATCACATGACTTGCCTGACATTACCACTAACCAGCAATCCGTCTGGGGACTGGTATTGCCCATACTGTGAGCCTGCTGTAAACATGGCTGGTGCCGCATTTGGCCCCAGCACAGCAGGGCCAGGTGCTGAGGTGGCAGTTGCGCCAGTACGGGAGGTGACCCCATCACGGCCTCCAGCAGCCGCCGAGTCAGCACAACCCTGGGCTGCAGCCCCATTTGTGCCAGGCCATGTAGCAGTAGCACCAGGTCCCCAGGATCCGCCGCCTCTACCACCCCCTCAGACTCCCACCAGCACAGCAGCTCCCGCTCCGGAACCACTGCCAGCAATGTTGGAGGCAGCAAAGGCGGCGGGCCAGGTGCCTCACCACTGTTACTGGCACCAACACTCCCCCTCTTTCCCCCATGTGTGCCGTAACGGTGGCGGTTGGAATAGCAGCCTTGATACAGTGTTGGGTTGGCAAGACGGTGCAGCTGCAGCCTCCCATGCATGCTGAATTGAGCCCCCGCGGCAGCAGTGGGGATGATGGGGTGTTTGGTGACAACACGGTTGCTGCTGCCCACTCATGGTCTAATGGGCCCCACTATCCCCACTATCGGCGGAGGCGGTAGAAGCGGTGGCGGCGGAAAAAATGGCGACCAAAGCAGTGGCGGCCAAAGTGGCGGCGGCCAAAGTGATGGCGGCCAAAGTGGCGGCGGCCAAAGTGGTGGCGGCCAAACAGGCGGCGGCCAAAGTGGCGGCAGCGGTGGTGATGGGACTTTGAGAAGTGAGATGACACGGCTTCTGCTGCCCATTCACACCGTGCTGGGCCCTGGTGGCGATGGAATGATGTGGTCGCTGCCGCATATCCATGCCGTGTTGGGTCTTGGTGTGCGTGGTGGAAGCCACCGCAGCAGAAGCAGTGGTGGTGTAAGTGGCTGCTGTGGAAGTGGTGGAGGTGGAAGCGGTGGCGCCGGTAGCAGTGGTGGCAGAAGAAATGGTGGTGGAAGAAGTGGCAGCAGTATCGACAGCAGCAATGGGACCTTAGGAGGCGAGCTACTGCAGCTGCAGCCGCACCTGCATGCTATGTTCAGCCCTAACAGCAACAGTGGTGGGGGATGGGAAGTGGTGGAGCAGGTGGAAGGGGCAGCATTGGTGGGACTTAAGGGGGTGATGTCACGCCATATGACGTGCTAACAGACATAAGAAATGCGGATGGATCACTGTGGGTGAATAGATGATTATACAATAAGAGCTCTCCTTAAAGCTCCGGCTTGACTTGGCTGGCTCACTCCAGCTTCGTTAACTTGATTTGCGCGATCGCAGTAGGCGAGGACGGGCTGGGAACGGATCCCTGTCGAGCCTAGAGGTAGGAGCACTAAGGGCGGACCTGATGGAATGCTGTGTGTACACTCTCTGTCTATCCTGCTCGTGCTGCTCACTGACGGGTTCCAGTCCTGGGTGAGGCTGCTGCTGCTGCTGAGCAGGGAGGGGCGGACCCTTCTTGACTCCCTTTTGTTGCTTTGCGTGACCTTTCCTAGGGCGCGCTGGGGCAGTTGAATGCTCGATGGACCCTGGGGGCCGAGCTGAGCGGTGGGGATTGACGCGACGTAGAGAGTCCGCCAGCGCTCAAAAGATGATCAGACTCTTACAAGGCTCTAGTGAGAGCGCAGTGTTCAGTGATGTCCGGGGACACTATCTCACTGATGAGTCTGTATGGCCGGAGCCTGTGTGCACGTACGATAGTCCTGGGACACACACCAACGCTCGGAGCGCAAAGATTAATAGTTCTCCAACAGCTAGGGCTCGGCACACGGATGCACCACTAGAGCCACCACTAGCTGGTTCCACACTTAATATAATCACACAAATGTGCCCGATGGGCGCGTGGAATGCCAGACAACACCCAGGAGCTCGGAAGCTCCGCACTGAAAGGGGTGCTTCGGCTACGAATCCTGACTCACTGCTAGCCAGATCAACCAAGCCAAAAGCTCACAAGCTGGATAATAACAGCAGCTTTGCGGCAAATCAAAAGAAAATAAGAACGCAACAAGTAGGCACTGATGCCACGGATGGCTGCTGCCGGAGGGTTGACGCGCCCGCGCTCCTCACGCTGGTCGGAACCAGGCGAAGAAGTAACTTGAGGTCGATTAACACTGCGTATTCGATGTGCCTCGGAAGGCTAACGAGCTGTGTTGGCTTAGTGCGCGGACGCGAAAAGCCTAGCTCAATAGATGGGTAACACCTATTGGAGAATTGGCGACGGTGACGGCTAACGCTGATTGTTATTCCGGAAGGATTGCCGGTGGCGAAGATATTTAGCACGATAAAATGTTACAAGTAATGTAAAGAGTATTGTTAGCGTTCGGCAGGACTTGAGGAGATTCCTGGTAGGAATACCGATCGTTGTGAGATAAACTAATAGGCGCAGTCACCGCCCTAAATACCGGCGCTAGCGGAAAACTCGTACATTCCGCGATCTAACTGCACGTACATTCCGCGATCTCACTGCGCCGTCCAGACGGTGCCCTAATGTCTATCACTTAGCTACCGGATATGCATCGGTAGCCCCATAAGGTTCTGGGGTAAGTCTTCCCCATTAGTCAGGCGCAGACCCGGGGTCAAATCCCCTGGTCGACAACCACACGAGTTGGGAGAGGACCGTTTCCTCAACACGCCCCCTCGGGCCGTATCCCAACGAGTACCAAGTTCATCTGCACATCTCACACAAGGCCCATAGCATCTCGGCAACGTTTGAACTTCACCTCGCCCAGAGCCTTCGTTAGCACATCCGCTACCATCCACTCTGTAGGGCAGTATTCCAACTGCACCTCACCGCTATTCACCCTCTCACGCACTATGTGATGCTGCACGTCGATGTGCTTCGACCGAGCAGACGTAATCGGGTTGTTTCCCAAGCTAAGCGCCCCCTGGGAGTCTATCTGGATTTTCACCGCGCTCTCAGGCAAGCTCAAATCAACCATCAGCTTGCGAAGCCACAAAGCCTCACGAACAGCCGCCGCTGTAGCTTGGTACTCAGCCTCCACCGACGAAGCCGCCACAGTACGTTGAAGTTGGCTGCTCCAGCTAATCGCAGCCCCATTAAGAGTGAATACGTAACCGGACGTAGAACGCCGCGTAACTGGGTCTCCTGCCCAGTCCGAATCACTGTACCCGGACATAGCAACGTCGCCAACACCCCCAAAACGCAATCCTAGTTCGCGTGTACCCGCCAGGTAACGCAGAACGCCGGTTGCCAAGTTCATGGCAGTCTTCGTGGGTGCGGCCATATGCCGGGACAAAACGCTCAATGCATATGAAATGTCAGGCCGCGTGTTCGTCGCCAGATAGTTCAATTCTCCCACCAAAGCCCTATACTCTGTGGGATTGCCCAGCAGCTCCTCTCCGTCCCCCTTAGGAGTGTACCTAAAGCCCGGAGGCAAAGGGGTAGACCTCGGCTTGGCGTCAATCATCCTATGACGCTCCAACAGCTGCGCAATATACCTATGTTGCGACAACACTATCTCACCCGACTTCTCCCTCCTAATTTCCATGCCCAAAAACACCTTCGCTTCTCCAAGGTCGCGCACCTTGAAGACCTTCGCAATTGCGGCTTTAATTGCCCGGACCATTTCCGGGTCTTCCGACGCAACAATTGTATCATCTACGGCACCAAAGC
>NW_003307545.1:5830187-5835445 GCF_000143455.1 Volvox carteri f. nagariensis | reverse complement strand
CCCAGGCGTCCCAGGCCTTCTTCGCGTTGGTAGCACCGGTAACCATCGGCAGATGATGATCCTTGACATTCTTGATGAGTAGATTGATGACCTTCCGTGACTGTCGAACTTGCTCCTCGTTGCACGGCTCGGCGAGCAGGGATTGCTCAAGCCCAAGCTCCATGCACAACGCGCTGAACCGAATTTGCCAGGTAGAGTAGTTGTTGAGATCCAGCGACTCATCAAGCTTGTCCTTAACCATTTTCGATGAGGGATAGAAATAACAATTTGGCGATAACTGTCGGCGCTAAGCGGGGCTCATAACCTATTGGAGAATTGGCGACGGTGACGGCTAACGCTGATTGTTATTCCGGAAGGATTGCCGGTGGCGAAGATATTTAGCACGATAAAATGTTACAAGTAATGTAAAGAGTATTGTTAGCGTTCGGCAGGACTTGAGGAGATTCCTGGTAGGAATACCGATCGTTGTGAGATAAACTAATAGGCGCAGTCACCGCCCTAAATACCGGCGCTAGCGGAAAACTCGTACATTCCGCGATCTAACTGCACGTACATTCCGCGATCTCACTGCGCCGTCCAGACGGTGCCCTAATGTCTATCACTTAGCTACCGGATATGCATCGGTAGCCCCATAAGGTTCTGGGGTAAGTCTTCCCCATTAGTCAGGCGCAGACCCGGGGTCAAATCCCCTGGTCGACAACCACACGAGTTGGGAGAGGACCGTTTCCTCAACAACACCACTTGGAGAATATACAGCGACGGATCGCTTTCAACAATAGCTGCACAATAAACTCGGGGTACTGGCGCCCGATCCTTTACTTCTTACGGCCGCCTACTTCAGGATGACTCGCCGACCTTCTCAGTCGTTTGGCTGTGGGTGAATAGATGATTATACAATAAGAGCTCTCCTTAAAGCTCCGGCTTGACTTGGCTGGCTCACTCCAGCTTCATTAACTTGATTTGCGCGATCGCAGTAGGCGAGGACGGGCTGGGAACGGATCCCTGTCGAGCCTAGAGGTAGGAGCACTAAGGGCGGACCTTATGGAATGCTGTGTGTACACTCTCTGTCTATCCTGCTCTGATGCGCGTGTCGAGGTAGGGTAGGATTGCAGTCTTGTTACACCAAAACAGTCCTATCAACCCTCCTATAATTATATTATCTTCAATAATATAATGGTCTATACGCTCACGAAGAGTTGCTTCGAGAGCCAAACGACAAATGTTTGGCCTCTTCGCACTCACATTTATGGCGAAGCACCGACTGATCCACGCCGGGCCTTATCACACCCGGCCCTACCCTGGATGCGTAACGCTCATCCGACTCACGACAGATAAACGACAACCTAACATCTTCAAATCATAACGGAAAGCACCTTATACGCTAGTCAGGCAACACCCAAAGTCTCAACTAAATCAATACGCGGTTCGCCTAACTACCTTCGGTTGGCTTAACCACCTGCGGATAGCGACTAACTCGGTCGTGGCACGTAATCTGTGCGCTCCAGATATTTTGGCGTGACAGTGAGCAGGTGCAAGTGCCATGCATGTAAGTGCATGCAATGGTGGTGATGGGGCCTCAGGAGCCCAGACGGCCCAGTTGCCACTGTCTATGCATGCTATATTTGGCTCAAATACCCAAGGGGGAAGCAGCGGCAGCAGCGGTGCCAGTTGAGGACGATTGGGCAATGGCGGGAAACAGGCTGCACCTGATCAGGGAGGGTGAATAAGGGTGGCAGGCTTGCAGCAATCCTGGAGTCACTAAAATAAACGGAAGATGCAGTGTTGGTTTCACTGCACTGTGGCAACGAGATTGGTATGACACGGGTTCCAACGTTGGGAAATCAACACCATGGCGGCAGAATGTTGAGCCCGTGGCGAAAAGCCATTGCATTGGGATTCTAATGTCATGAAGGTCGTTGTGTCAGATTTTCAGGGCGATTGGAGGGGGTCGACTTCTGAGGTACCAGGTTTCACATGGCACTTGGGCCATGTTCGAGTGTGGCCAAAAGTTGAGGTTCGAAAAGTTGAGGTTGTCCATTCCAAGCCAAAATTGCTGCCACTCACTGCAGTGCTGCACCTGAGGGTGTCCCCACAACAAGGGCACCCATTCAGAGCTCCACGGGGCCAGGTGCTAAGTGTGCCCTCCGGGTAGTCATCCATGACGCCCTGGCCGTCCATGTATTGTATTGTATTGTTACAGAGTGGGAGGCTTCTGGGCCGCTTTATCACAGTGTCAATTCTATGATTTATCACCTTACAGCACCATCCACCACTACCACGCTGTAAGTTCAAGGCGGTGGATCCAGCCTTCAGGGATCCCTCCCCATCCATTCACCCAAACATCCGAAGAGATGGAGGGTTCAGCATTCGCCAATCCAGCGTGCGAATCTGGTCCATCAACTGTGACCTTCTTCAGATCTTAGCAGCTCGTCATAATCTCGCACTCCCAATTAATTCGAGGGTCTCCCCGGGAACCAAACCCAGGACCTTAAACCGCTAATTGCAGTAGGGTCAACCCTGTCCATGAACATAAGGTATGAAGCGTGGTGCAGATGTTATTGTGCTCCCAGGTGTCAACCATTGCAGAGCAGAACACACCCGCACTCAGGTGCCTGCTCCTGAATGACACAAGGTCGAACAGCTGCAAGAGCGACTGGTGCCACCAGAGAACATGCTGGCCATCTCGCTGGAGGTGGAGGTCCCACCCAGCCTTAGCGTCAGGTAAGCAGTTGAACTCTGTGGGACGCATGTTGTGAAACGCCCGATAGGGTGTGCACCAGCACACAGGGAGATCTACACATATGGGTTGCTCCCAAGTGATGATGGTCACAGGGCAGGTCCGCCCCCCTTCTGGGGAGCGCATGGTGCATCGGGGGCACGCCTAAGGTCTGCTTCCCGCCAGGCTGCGAAGTACACCAGCGCTGCTGCTCAGAAAGATCTTTCTAGAAAATACAGCTCTCCGTGGCTGCTGCAAAGTCACTCATGTACGCTTCTTGCACAGCGTGTGTTAACATGGACTCTGGTCCGGGCTCTGGTTCTGGTTCCTCCTCGGCTGCACTGAAACCGTCAGCATCTTCCGATGCTTCCGTGTCGTCAGCATCTTCATGGTGAATCGACCTCATAGGCCGTGCCGTTATCAATGTTCACCGGCTCCTGTTGCACATTGGCACTTGTGACAGGTACGTTTGTCAGTAGGCTCAGGGGCTGGGCATTCTGAAGCTGCTTTGCTCTAAGCCGTCGCCTTTTATACTCTTTGCTCTGGCAATGCTCTTCTTAATGGGGTCGTCGACCTTCATGAGCGAGTGAAGTTGGTAAGGCAAAGCTATTGTTTGTATTCACCTAACCAACAGAGCCCATTTCGCTTACTAATTGTCTATCTCATGCAATGGGAAATTTCGTTTGAAGCATTGCTTTGCTGTAGGGCTGGGTAGTATATGCCGTACAAACTGGTATGGTGCTGGGCCGTCGGGAAGGTTGCCAGGATTGCATGAAATCGATGGCGCTAGCAGGCCTGTTGAATCCAGCCCTGTGTAGTATAATAATACAATGCTAAGATGTATCTAGTATCTATTGGCCTTAATAGATTAAACTGCTAAGCTAGTGTTGGACGGCAAAATTTTACAGCCACTAGTTACTTTTGAGGACCTGCCATGACCCACCCTTACAGACCTGTCCTGTACTACTATCTGTCTGACAGATCATCGATGACAGTGATGCAGTGAGATATCACTAAAGCCATTATGTTCCTAACTTATACTTCAGGGAAAGATCCCAAGCATTGTGTGATAACCCAAACCAACATTATTGCCATGTACATAGGTGCAACAATTTCCTGGCTAGCTAGCAATGGAGTAGCTAGGTAGAGCCACGCAATGCGACACTTTAGGCTAGCACATAGGCTGGCGATGATAGTTTTCAAACCTGACACAGCGTCAACAATCGTCTAGGCAACAGAGACGGAGTATAACAGGGGTGCCATCATGCAGCCCACAATAGGCAGCATAAACCGTACCCACACATGCAGGAGACACATACAGCTGCCTGAGCCCAGACCAGTTAAGGATGGATGCATTAGGCCCAGGGGGGCAACGGCCGTTGCCTTCCCCGCGGGGAAGGTAACACGCAGGGTCAGGGCGCCCTGTGCAAGTCAGCAAATCATGACGTGGCCGGTATGAAGCTATTAAGGCACCATTGCTTGCTGGATGCAATCACCATTAGCCTATATGAATGTGATAAGGATTGGATGGGAGGCTTTTGAAACAAGATGAATCCGTTAGGTTGTGGGTTTCACCATGGTTAGCGGTTCTTTGGTGAATTGTGATAGTGGGAACTGAGAATCCATCCATTGCAGAGGATACCGCGTTCACACGTACTTACAGGATGTAGGGACTGATGGATGAGAATGTGCCAGGCGATGTGTAGTAATAGAGGGTTGGGCATGGAACAACAGCAACTGGGATGCCCATGGAAGGCACATGGTAGGGAATGCTGGGGCAAGTGGCAAGGTGAAGACATGAGTCTATTGGAGAATTGGCGACGGTGACGGCTAACGCTGATTGTTATTCCGGAAGGATTGCCGGTGGCGAAGATATTTAGCACGATAAACTGTTACAAGTAATGTAAAGAGTATTATTAGCGTTCGGCAGGACTTGAGGAGATTCCTGGTAGGAATACCGATCGTTGTGAGATAAACTAATAGGCGCAGTCACCGCCCTAAATACCGGCGCAGCGGAAAACTCGTACATTCCGCGATCTAACTGCACGTACATTCCGCGATCTCACTGCGCCGTCCAGACGGTGCCCTAATGTCTATCACTTAGCTACCGGATATGCATCGGTAGCCCCATAAGGTTCTGGGGTAAGTCTTCCCCATTAGTCAGGCGCAGACCCGGGGTCAAATCCCCTGGTCGACAACCACACGAGTTGGGAGAGGACCGTTTCCTCAACACGCCCCCTCGGGCCGTATCCCAACGAGTACCAAGTTCATCTGCACATCTCACACAAGGCCCATAGCATCTCGGCAACGTTTGAACTTCACCTCGCCCAGAGCCTTCGTTAGCACATCCGCTACCATCCACTCTGTAGGGCAGTATTCCAACTGCACCTCACCGNTATTCACCCTCTCACGCACTATGTGATGCTGCACGTCGATGTGCTTCGACCGAGCAGACGTAATCGGGTTGTTTCCCAAGCTAAGCGCCCCCTGGGAGTCTATCTGGATTTTCACCGNGCTCTCAGGCAAGCCCAAATCAACCATC
>NW_003307545.1:5789041-5827927 GCF_000143455.1 Volvox carteri f. nagariensis | reverse complement strand
GCCTTCTTCGCGTTGGCAGCACCGGTAACCATCGGCAAATGATGATCCTTGACGTTCTTGATGAGCAGATTGATGACCTTCCGTGACTGTCGAATCTGCGCCTCGTTGCACGGCTCGGCGAGCAGGGATTGCTCAAGCCCAAGCTCCATGCACATCGCGCTAAATCGAATTTGCCAGGTAGAGTAGTTGTTGAGATCCAGCGACTCATCAAGCTTGTCCTTAACCATTGTTGATGAGGGATAGAAATAACAATTGGGCGATAACTGTCGGCGCTAAACGGGGCTCATAACCTATTGGAGAATTGGCGACGGTGACGGCTAACGCTGATTGTTATTCCGGAAGGATTGCCGGTGGCGAAGATATTTAGCACGATAAACTGTTACAAGTAATGTAAAGAGTATTATTAGCGTTCGGCAGGACTTGAGGAGATTCCTGGTAGGAATACCGATCGTTGTGAGATAAACTAATAGGCGCAGTCACCGCCCTAAATACCGGCGCAGCGGAAAACTCGTACATTCCGCGATCTAACTGCACGTACATTCCGCGATCTCACTGCGCCGTCCAGACGGTGCCCTAATGTCTATCACTTAGCTACCGGATATGCATCGGTAGCCCCATAAGGTTCTGGGGTAAGTCTTCCCCATTAGTCAGGCGCAGACCCGGGGTCAAATCCCCTGGTCGACAACCACACGAGTTGGGAGAGGACCGTTTCCTCAACAGAGTCTTCATGCACACAGGTCCTAAGCCGGAAGTTAAGAGTAAAAGATAGTAGTAGTATGCAGGATAATGCGGGTACGTTGTACAGATCAGCTAGGGGTCATGTAGGGGTAGACCAGGCAGAAGGAACACAAAGGGGGGCGAGAAGAAGACCAGGGAAGTAATAACACTGAAGTCAAGATCAGCGCAGTAGTTACACGATTGGCTGAGGTAAAGAGGAAAGGGCAGGCAGGGGAAGGGAGGAGGCCCCAAGCGGGGGGAGGCAGGCAACCACCCTGAGGGTAGGTGGGCCACAGTGAGGGCAATGATCAAGTTGGTGGGAGCAGACAAGAGGCAGGCGGCAAGAGGGTTATGGGGAGGGTGAAGTGTTGGGAGGCATTGACTGTGGGGTTGGATGCAGGGAGGGGAAGAGATCAAGCGATGTTCAGCCTCCTAACCTGATGACACGTGATATGTGGTCGCAGGCAAAGGATTGGTTACAGTGGACCTTTCAGGGTCACTCTACATCTCTACCCTGGCGGACTCCTGGTGATGCACTACTCTTACCCTTGAAAGGAGGCAGAGTTGCAGCTGCCGGCATGGCACAATGATCATTGCCCCCACAATGATTTGCAGACAGTACCTGCATCCGGACTCCTCTCTACATAGCCTGTCTTCTGGCAGCAGAAACAGCGGATTCCCCACTATTTTTGGGCGGGGCCCCAGCGCGAAGCGCCCAGGGGGGCCCCGACCTGTAGGATTGCCCATGTCCGTGTGTGTGTGTGTGTGTGTGTGTGTGTGTGTCTGTAACGGACCAAACATAACATCTCGCCTGGCTGAAACGCGTTATAGGTACTGTACAGCATTCTCTATTGCAAGGTATCTCGCATGTAGCCAACAAAAATTGTAAGAGCGCAAACAAGTTTGGCTGCCTCAATTGACCGAGGCCAAAGTCACATCAACGTCTCTCGCGCTAAATTTCATCTCAAAAGGTACCGCGTATCTCATATTTGAATTCTTAGATGACGGCGTATGATAACTCGAACTCCCAGGCCTTGAGTGTGTAACGGACCAAACATAATATTTCACCCGGCTGAAACGCGTTATCGGTACTATACAGCATTCTCTATTGCAAGGTATCTCGCATGTAGCTAAGAAAGACCGTATGAGCACAAACAAGTTTAGCTGCCTCCATTCACCGACCTCAAAAGTCACATCAACGCCTCTCGCGCTAAATTTCATCCCGAAAGCTGCCGCGTATCTCACAATGGAATTCTGAGATGACGGCGTATGATAACTCGAACACCCAGCTTGTGTTACCATTTGCCGGCATGGGCAATCCGACTTGCCACCAGCAGGCCAACATAATTTGCTTCATTTCTCTATGAAATACACAAGCTGCTTGTTTGTACATTTACTTTGGCCAATGCTCGGGGCCTCCGGAGACTTGCGGTGTGCCCCGATGAAGCTCGCGGCTGTGGGGCGGATTGCTGAGGCCGCTGGCGCTTCGGGGATAAACATCACAGACAGCACCGTAATTCACCTAGCTTTCGTTACCATTTGCCCGCACGGGCATTCCGACTTGCGGTCTGCCGCACTGTCCATGCCGCATGCACCCGGGATGGATGCGATTCGCATGGAGCCCGCAGGCGGTGCTGACGATTCCGCCGGTGCAAGCTTAGCTCCCACACCATCATCACTGCTGCAATACAGCACATCTCCCACCGCGTTGACACTACCCATCAATTGTCACACGTGCTGCGCTAGCTACCGGCCTGTACCGATGCAGGGGGGGGGCCCGCCCTTTTTCCGGCTTCGAGGAAGCCGACACCCGACTTGTCCAAGGGTAGGCTACACGCCCAACTGGCAGCCACGAGTGCCTCATACCCCCAAAAAACACCAAAAGCCTTTCATGCAGATCCATCGAATCCACCAGATCCAGCCACCAGTAGCACCACAAGCAATGGTCCTGACGTCGGCCTCATGGAAGCACATTGTAATTGCCTGGGGGGCCTATGGGCCCTAGTTGCTGAACCAAGATTCCGACCACCCCAAAGCCCAGCCCTGCCCAGCCCAGCCCAGACCTGGTTCAGTCTGTAGGTCCGTAACCCAGCAGTGACATGACCAGGCGCTCCTCCCTGGCCAATGCTGCCCAGCGGGCCCCACTGCCACTCAGCCAGTACCTCTGAAACTCCCCACGAGCCGCCTCTGGCAGCAGCTGCCGCCCCAGGCCTGCCAAGCTGCTCAGCACCAGTGCCACGTCCGCGGGATGTAGCTGACGTGAAGAGGGATGGCCAACCAGCATGGAACCCCCACCACCGCCACCACCAGCCCCTGCCCCTTCCTGCACCTCTCCATACCCTGCCCTGCTGCAGCCAGCCACATCAGCCTCCCACACCCCTTTTGCTATTCTGTTTCCCTCCCACGCCCCCTGCTTCTGATGTTCCTGTAGCCCCTCCTGCGGCTCCCCCTCTTCCTGTCTGCTGGCAGTGGGGACAGTTATGTTGGTGGGGTTGAGGTGCTGTTGCAGGGCAGCCACCAAGCTGTCCAGCCACTTCCCCTCCACCGCGGCCTGCTTTCCCTCTGGCCCTAATGGTGCTAGCTTCAGTACTGACCATGCCCATGTGAGCTGGGTGGCTTCTCCTGCTGGTGGTAGTATCCAGCACTCCAGACCAGCTTGGCAAGCGTAGCTGGATCCATGGTGGAGGAGGGCCCAACTCCCTGCCTCAGCAGGGCTGGCAGTTGGTCCTGGAGTGTAGCAGCTGGGAGGTGGGTCAGGCCACATGCAGCGGCTTGGACCAGCGTGACAGCCAGCTGGGAGGGCAGGAAGGCATTCCAGTTGACCTGCAACAGCACACATAACACACAGAAGTTAAGGCCTTGCTTCTGTTCCTGGACGATCTGGGTTCAATTCTGCCTGTCGACCTCTCGGGTGTTTGAGAGATGTTGAAATAGGAGGTGACCTCCCATCTAGTGTAGGACGTAATATTATCAACTTACGAATTGACTTGGAACTAAGTTGAGGCGCAGTTGATCCGTTATATTTGGTTGGATCTGGTGGTTAGTTGCTGAACCCAACGAATACATTCTGAAATCGGATGGGGTGAATGGATTAGGGTGCCCCTCTCGCAGGGGAGAGCAGGGACTGCCTCGGGAAAGGGGGCCGCTGGTGAAGCTTAACCACCCTGTAACAACATACATACACCACAACAGAGATCAAAGCCCACTAGGAAGAGATACGATGCAGAGGCGAGAAGAGGATGACAAAAACAAATTAAGGAAACAACTGCAGCCCTCACAAGTTGCAAACTGTTTAAGTCGAAAGAAAAATAAAAATAAAAACTAAAGGTGAAATGAAGGAAAGGGCAGGCAACGCAAGGTAAAAGAGTTAGAGGCCATGGAACCTAGCTTCCAGTCCCACCTGCAATGCATGTGCAAAATTGTCCAGCCAGCCCTCCGAGGGCCTGTAACTGAGAGCCGCCAGGGAGCAGGCCACATGCTCTAGTTGGCGGGGGGTGAAGGACGCCATGTCCGCCTTCGTGGCAGCCGCCATGCGGTGCTGTATTCGGGGGTGGGGAGAATAGTGGGACTGGGTGAAGGCAAACATGACGGTTATGAGGCTGTCTGCATTCAGCTCGTCTAGCCGCTGGAGGGTCAGCTCCTGGAGGGGGAAGATGGGGAGGGGAGAAGATGAACACAACGGGAGGAGAGGACGAAGGAAGCGATAAAGAGGTTTCATTGCGGCATAGAGGTGCAGATGCTGGTGTGAACTTGTGTGCGTTTGAGCATGGGTGATCTTGAGGGGAGAAGGCAGATACTGGACTGCAGTAGCTGGCCTCTGGAAAAGGCCTCCCGAGATGCTGGTCAAGCACTTCTTGCGTATTTATAGTTGATATGTGTGCCGTACTGTGTACCAGCTACTACATTCCTCCCCCTTTGAAGGGATCCATCTCGGGTCCTTATGAACATATATACACCACCCTGTGCCTACCATCGCCGATCCTCGGGCTATGAGTGAGCAGTTCATGCCACGTTATATGTGCCGGCTTCACATGCGCCCAGCTGTCTTCCCAGACAACTGCAACTACATTTTGAACACGCATTGACAGTCATCTATATCCCGATATCTACTTCTTGAGCTTCGTTTGGGGTTGGTCTGGCGACTTCAGGATCGTATATATGTTTGAGAATTCGAAGCATATATTAGTAGCTGGCCGCTGAAAACGGTCCCCCAATCGCTCTGCACGTATCTGTAGTTGATATATATATAGTTGTATCAGGAGGGAGGCAAGGGCCGCAATAGAGGCTGCAAATACATCTTTTGGTCAAGGCACTAATTAACTAATTAGCATCTCGAGAGGCCTTTCCAGTGGCCAGCTACTACATATCGAGATCTCGTGAAAGTTCACTATCCTGAATTCACCGGTTTGACCCCGTGCATCCACACATGTTGGATTTCGGGTCCAAGCGGTTAATTGCACGTGAAGTCGTGTGATAAGTAGCTGTGGTTGTGGAGAGGCCTTTCCAGCTGCCAGCTACTACAGAAGGTATGGCCCCCTGTCCCACACATCATACAGCAAGCAAGTATATGTGGGGTTAATTTAGTTTAGGAAGCTGCGGACCTCCCCTACCTTAGCATTATATCGCCTGTGCCTTTAAAGGCGATATACTGTGTAAGGTAGTGTCACAAAGTTTTGTGTCACAAATATGTGACAAAAAACTCTTTATAGCTGACTAAACACCTGGGAAACTGATTTGGGAAAGATATCGCAAAATACGGCATGGTTATGTTGTATCACATCATGTTGTACGTCTTTCTTGGGAAAGAACCGATCTGTGGATTTCTTCAGGGCCCCGTGATATCCAGGATGTTACAGGTTACGGACAAAAGTACATACATAGGTATGGACAAGAATACGAGGGTTTTAGGGTTTTAGGGTTTTAGGGTTTTACTTAGGGTGAAATCTCCTGCAGTCGTGAATGAGATAGGGGAAGTTGTGAGACTCCTATTCACTGCAGTAAAGGACAAGGATCATGCTGAATACAGTGTAAAGGCGTTATGTTATCGCCTTGTTAGCCTTGTTTCAAATATGAGGGAGAACTCGCCACCCCTTAGGCGAGAACACCATCATTCTACTGAGCAATATGCAGCCTAAGGTTGTATTTTCAGAATTACAAATAGTGGACAACAATGGGGTAAGTTTTACATTGGAAGGCACCGAAAGTCTGTTTTCTAACTTATAACTGAACAAAGCATCATGTGGAGCAGGTGTCCAGGAGCTTAGATGATTACATGAACACCAAAGTTAAACCTGAGTACTTCAGTGATTACCTTAGGCAGGGTGGGGACAAACACGTCGACGACACAATAAAAGTAACCCAACTGGCCGGTAACCCAACTGGCCGGTAACACAGCTGACCAGTAACCCAACTGACCGGTAACCCAACTGACCAGTAACCCAACTGACCGGTTAATGTGTCTTTAACGATCAGTAACCGGTCGGTTCGGTTAATGATCCCGGCAGTGTTTAAAATGGTCAGAAACCGATGAGTTTATGCCATAGGGTGATCCTTTGCAACACAGCTGCAAGTAGGCAGCTTCCCTAGGCGGCTGGGGCGCCTGGACAGTTCTGGATGGCAAACCAATTGTGGCCCGAGGCAGCTGGCAGCCCAACGTTAGCGGGATGGGGTCCACACTGCAGGAGTTCTGTGCCATCCTTTTAACATTTCTAACATCATCAACAAAGGGCTCAGCGAAAGCTGATAACTTGTACATGGCCGCCTGCAAGCTGCACGAATTCTGCTATACTATGGTACAACACTATATGTTGGTGCATGAACACTATGGTACAACACCACACACGGTGCGGCACTGCAGCCAACTTGAAGTCTCCTGCCGCCTAGGCTTCACTGGTGAGCGGATATCTCTTTGGTCTGCAGTGTAAGGGCCCTTGGCAGCTGGTCTCCCTGCTCCCTGTCTCTACTATTCTTTGCACGGTCAGTCAGCATGCTCAAGTGGGCAGAGCCCTGAGAATACGGAGACAGGAGCACAGAATTGTTGACTTCATACAATGGAGTGAAGTGATTGGAGTCTCTAAGTCTGGTTCAGTGTGACTGCCCTACAACCGTATTAGAATGGCGCGTATAATTTGCTTCAGCTCCTTCGTTACAGACATTCTGCCTTTCACTCAGTAGAGCTTAGCTTGTAGCTGACAGTTTCCCGCCCACCTTCCCCCCTTGGGGGTTGCTATCTCTTCTTTTATCCCCCCCTTTCTTTTCCCTTCTCCACCGGTCAGTCCCAGACACCTCCACACCAGGCTTGGCCAGTTTTTTTAATTAATATATTCCTTAAATGAAATAAACAGGCCATTTTGGCCTTTGGAAAAACGGAATGAATTGAGGCTGATCCGTACATTTTCATTCCTCCAGCCAAAAACGAAGATTCCTGCCAGATTGCTCCATAGTGTGCAGAACTTAGTATTATCAATCATGTAATAGATATGAGGGGCCGTAAGAAGGTCAAGCCCGTGAGTCAACGCGGCATAGCAGAATGTATGACTGGTCCTCACATAGCCAAACATGCAAAAGGCAACGACTTGAACGTCGAACAAACACCAAAACAGCAAGATAAGCCTGAAAATTTTCCTGGTAAAGGCGTTTGGGACGGCACTGCTGTTGTCGGTAATGCATCGGCAATGGTGTTGCTGCCAGCGGCAACCAATGACACTGGCGCCATTACCCCTGCCTTCCATGGCGGGCGTGATCAGCCTAAGCGCAAGCTGTCACCCAATCAGCTCGACAACAACAACAGTGAATGCGGTGAGGCTGGCGATCCATTTCAGGCGCCCAACCTGAGCGCTCGCAGTGCCAAGCGGGCTCAGACACAGCACATCCACAAGGGCCAGAGTGACAGTGTATGGCGGGACAAGCAGAAAGAGAACCCCTACAGATGGCAGTCTGCCTGGGCCGCCAGGTATCCTGGGCCCGGCCTGTGCATGCTGACGTGGACGCTGGAGAAGTGCATGACCAAGTTTGCTGCATCCCCTGCATGTTGATGAAGGAGAGCGACTACCTGGCCATGTGCCGGGCAGCTACCCTCGACAAGCACGTGATGTCTGAAGTGCACAAGACGTCAGTGGAGCATGAACAGAGCCAGAAGGCGCGCCTGGCACTCCAGCAGCAGCGGAACACAACCCTGCCACAGCTCTACACCCCGGGCAACACAGAGGAAGAGAAGGCCAAGCACCAGCAGCTCATCCAGCTCTTCTGGCAGCTTATTCAGGGGCTGCCCATCAGGGACTTCATGGCTTCTAAGGAGGTGTTCGAGGCGCTGTCCATCCCACACATGAGCAGCTCGCACTGGAGTGGCTTCTCAGCCTGGAACCTCGCTGAGGCGCTTGAGTGGGGTAGGACAAGGTCCGGGAGCTTGTGTGGAGCACATGATTCATTTCGCTGAGCATGGACGAGTGCGTGGGCATCGACAAGAATTCGTGCCTCTACCTGCACATGTACGTCATAGATGCACAGTGGAGCCACTCCTGATCGATGTGAGTTTTAACGGGTGGATAGGCTGCCGGGAATGGGGGTTTGCCGCATTTGTCTTGTTCTCCACAAGTTGTAACATCATTCCTCACAAGTTCCTATCTTCTGAACTTGTGTCCACTTTAAGTACATTGGCCATCCCTGCATCCCCGCAGTTGGTGTATGTACAGGTGCACCAGACGCTGAGAACATCACACAGTTGGTGCTGGATACACTGAATGTGGAGGACGGCCTCGGGGAGGAGGATTTGGCGCACAAGCTTGTAGCGGTCAGCACTGACGGTGCAAGCGTGATGACGGGCGTGCACAATGGGGTGTCAGCAAGGCTCAGCCAGACCGCGCTGTTCCTGCTGAGCATCCAGTGCATGGCACACTGCACAGACCTCGCCATTGCCATGCTGGAAAACACCCCGGTCGTCAAGATGATTGTGAGTGTTATCAAGGATGTTTAACTACTTCTCGGGCAGTGCTAAGCCTGTGAGCATGTTCGAGGATGTGGCCAAGGCTGCAGGAACGGGTGGCAACTGGCTGAAGTGCATTGTAAAAACAAGTTTGCCGTATGCACGTGTTTTGTTCGATGCTACAGTCGTATGATGCGACAAGGTGGATCTGTGCACAAGAGCCGGCAGCCTCCCTACTGGCCGAGTACCCAGTGCTGCTGCCGCTGTTCTGTGAGGAGGACGAGAAGCTGTATAACACAATACGGGACACCCGCCTGTATGTCTCAATGCACATGCTGATGCCCGCTCTGGTCACCATTAACATGTTCATCAAGCTTTGCCAGAGTCATATTGGTGAGCTGGCCAAGCCGCTTGGCTAGCAGCAGACCAGTGGAAAACACTCAATGAAGAGTGGCTAGACAGAAGGCGGGTCGGGGGTTGAGGGTTGAGGAAGAATTGGTTGCAGTTGGGTCTTTTAGCCTAGTAGTGTGGCCTTGAGAGCCTTGGTAGGGGGCGCCATTCACCATAGGAATCGGTCGGTGTCCTTGCTCGGGCTTCAGAATGTTAGGGTCGCCATTGTTTGAGTTGGTTGTGGTGGTCGTTGGGTGTCCTCTGGTTTTGTGTTTTGCGTCATCTGTCACGCATGTGTCACCCTGCAGGGGGGAAGTGTTGTCGGCCACACGGTAGTGGTGTGGCGGCCGAGGGGCCACAGTTGTGCGGCCATGGTTGGCTGGGGTTGTGTTCTACTGCAGTGTACGGGCCCTTGGCAGCTGGTCTCCCTGCTTCCTGTCTCTACCATTCTTTGCACGGTCAGCCAGCATGTTCATGTCGGCAGAGCCATGAGAATACGGTTAAGGGAGACAGGAGCACAGAACAAGCAAACTCACAATCCTATGGGATCTTCAACAATCAAAATCCTGCCCAGGGGCACCCGAGGATGTTCACTTGAGGGGGGGAGGAATGTAAGAAGGGATCAGCTCCCCTGGCATCTCCCTGAGTACTCTTTGCCTGGTGTTACATGAGGTCGTGGACCTTTGGGGCATGTTGCTACCGCTGCCCCAATGTGGTCCAGGTCTGGTCCTACTGCCGGCCACGAGCTGTTGGAGTCGCCAAATAATGCCGTTTGGGCACGTTTCTTTGCAGTCTAGGGTGGGTTAAACTCCTTTGGCAACCTACCTGCGCGCACCCATTTGCCATCCACACAGATGCTATTCCAAGTTTTCATATGGCGGCTGGGGTGGTTGGTTCCTTGAGGAGGGTGCCCTTGCTGTGGGCAGATGGGTTTCGGAACTGGAGGGTCCATCTCAGACTCCTGGAACTGTTGGCGATGTTTAATGTGTTACCGAGCCTCATTTGGCAGAGGTGCTTGGACACCCAGCGGGTGCTGGTGAAGAAGTGAAAAACCCTTAAAACCCCCCTAAAACCTAACCGAAGCCAACTTGCTAAAGACTTGATGATCCAAAGGTGGATCCCTTGTGGCCATGCATATGATGTGTGCGCACCACTGCTCTGGTAATAGGGCTTGGATCTCTTAGTGGATTGTTTCCCTCTTAGTGCCACCAGTTCGTGGACTTGCTCTTCAAGGGGTATGGCACTTTCGTTTGGCTGCTAAACCCTGCCTTGTTTACACAACTGCCCAGACCGTGGGGTCACAAAGATAACTTTGCAGTTGCCTTATTCACATTCCACAGCAGTCACCTAATGCTCCTCCTTACAGCTTTCACCAGATATTGACATGCAACAGGGTGAATGTGTTTGCGAATGTCGCTGGGTGGTGCTTCCGCCGCTCGCAATCATCAGACAAGCCCTGGTGCATGCAGACACCACCATGCCCAGCTTTGTTTCATCATGCCTCTCTGGCCTCATGCAACCTTGGTGGCCCAAGTAAATAAAATCCATAATAATAATAATCATATCATAATAATAATCATAGTAGTAGTAGTGGTGATAATTTTGTCTTGGCTGAAGCTTTTTCCTTTCGTCAAAGCTTGCCTGTGTTACTGAAATAGGGCATACTCCAGTCCACTCAGTGTCACCCAAGGGGTATTGTAACGTGCAAGAGCAGTTACATAACTCTCAATGCTTCTTTTCAACGGAGTTCACTCAGCTATTCTCAAGATCTTCCTTTTGCGACGTCGTACATTAGTGCGGGTCGTACACTGGATGGCTACACCTTCTCTGGTGTAATCGCATCCGGTGTCTTTCGACACCACCATGACTGGTTGTGATAAGCCTTAACGTAACATTGGCATCGAGACGGTGAAATTTTTCTTTCTGGGATTATGCTTTTTCGTCCATTTCTTTCACTTTATCGTCGGTCGGCTTTACCTACTGTTCTTCAAACTTCTTCGTCTCCTGTATCTTCTCCGAGGATGAATACAGCTTCGGCCGATCCGGCGGTAAACGCCGTTACTTCGCCGATGGCGGCCTTGGCGCTTGCACCGGCGCCTACAGTCGCTTCACCTGATCAGCCTTCTGGGTCACAACCTCGGGCTGTCCCTCTTCCTACTGCCGTGGATCCGGCGCCGCTTCCGTCGCCGGTCAACGGTGATGCTACAATGTCAGATTCCCAGCCGGGCACTGTGACTCGGCGCCTGCGCCCCCTCGAACCTCCGCAGCCTGACAGACGTCGTCTTGTCTCAGCGGACGCTGCAGCCAAAGTGCAATTGAGTTTGCCCGATTACCTATCTTTCTTGGTCGACGATTTAGTTGGATACCTCGACTTGGCCGGCTACACTCTGTCTGATTCAGCTGCTACCAATTGGGTTGTCTTAAGCATGGGTCCGGCGTCTCTCGTTACAGATCTTCGTAAATCGCTTTCTGCATTGACGCCGCCGGTGATTCCCAGCGCTTCTTGGCTTCTCAACTGGTTCACTGAAGCCGTGGTCTTGTCATCCGGGGCCTCATCTTACAATGCGCTTTGCCGTATGTTCAACGCCAAACCAGCGCGTTCTGTGGAGCAAGTGCTTCAACATCTGCACGACATTCGTCGGGAGCTGCCGGCTGCGACTCCTGAGGAGCTCATCGTCTATCAACTGGTTCGTCTGTTGCCTGACAACTTACGCGATCGTCTTATGTATGATCGCACTGTCGAGATCCGGCGCCCATGGACCAGTGTGGACTGTTTTATTCGCGTCTTGAAGACTTACTCGGAGGAACTCAAGTCCTCTGCTTCACCTTCGTCAGGTTCATCACGTCAAGGTGCTTCTGGCTCTGGTGTTGGAGCGTCTGGCTCTGGTCCTCGTTCGACTCGTTCAATCTCGGCTGGACGGCAACGTCCGGACTCTGATGCCAAACGCCCGCGTTTGAGTGCGTCAATGCCGGATATAGTTCCTTTGGCTGATCGTTTCCGTCAGCCTACTGGGCGGGCTAAGTCCATCTGGGTCCGCGGTTTGACTATGCAGCAAGCCCAAAATCTTCGTAATAAGAATCAGTGCCTTTTATGCCGCGGAGAAAATCACTTCGCTCAGGACTGCGAGCGTGCGCAGTCCATGTTTCCAAAGGACTTTTTCTTCTTCGAGCGGAAACCGTCCATGTCTAAGCCGTGACGTTCGTTGTCTTGTCCGGGTTCTGACCCACCCGATGGCGGAGTTGATCTCGCGCCTACTGAACAAGACGTTGATTTTTCGGTGTTGTCTGCGATGGCTTCTTTGGCTGTGCAGAATAATCGTGATTTGTGTGTCGCAGAACCTGTTGTTTCTGGACCATCTGTGGCTGTGTCGATTGAGCCGACGCCTGCGGGTGTGCCTCAGCGGCAAGCGCACAAGTTTTTGGCGACTATGTCGAGTGCGCCTGTGAAGTTGTCAAACGCAAGTGATCGCGTTGTGAATCGTTCTCAGTCGGAACTGAATGCGGCTTTTAACATCCGTCTGGTTACAGAGCCTTCTCGCTATTGTAACACAAAGACGAACAGTTCGATGCCGGTTGCAGATGTCCCTCCGCCTCAAGAACTTTGCATTCGCAAGCACGAATTTCAGCACTTGCAGCAGCTTTCCGGTCGTCACTTCACTTGGGATGCATGCGCATCTAACGATGGGTCTAATGCTTTGTGTCCGAAGTATAGTTCGCCTTCTCGCAGCTTTTTGCATGATAGCTGCGCAGGACATCACGTTTGGATGCATCTGCCTCGGGCGCGTATTCAAGATTTCCTGCGTCACTACCTGCGTTGCAAGTCGATTGCGCCATCGACCACGTCTGGGGGATTTTTGCTTCCTAAGTGGGTTACAGCGCGTTGGCGTCCTCTGCTTGCAGGCATGAAAAAGCTTCATGAGTACCACGCGGGGTATCACCTGTTTTCCGTGTCGTCGGGAAAAGGTAAAATGTCTCGTGTGCAGGGAGTTTCCTCGCCGATGGAGTTCTGGTATGATGCTCCTGTCGAGTCTCCTTCTGAGTCGGCTGTTTGCGTTGCGACAACCGTCCCCTTTTCGGTGTCTCCCAGTTTGGCTATGCAGTTCGCAGGTTCTGTTTGCCAACAGGAGGCGACCATCTTGCTCGATTCGGGCAGTCAAGCCGCTCATTTACTCAGCGCAGGTTTTGCACGGCGCGTGGGTTTGGTGGTTAAGCCGCCTGACGGTTCGACTGCAGCACCCAAGATCGTCGTGGGTAACGGACAGCCAGTTCCATTTGTAGGCTTTGCTGAAGTGCCTGTTCGTATACAGGGCTATAAGGCTCGCTTGCAGTGCGCTGTCGTTGAATTTAGTCCTGCGTTCGACCTTATTTTGGGTGAACCTTGGATTTCGGCTACTGGGGCTATTCTTGAGTTATGCAATAACGCTGCCCATTTAACTCGTATCTCGGGTCGTCCTGTTTTGCGTAACGGTCCCTTTACACCGATTCCTAAGCCATCTGGTTCTTCTCCTGAAGTTCTGGATGCAGTTGCGCATTGCTCACTTGCGCAGGCCATGGAGGAGAGTGACACGTTCTACCTATGTCTCGTCTCGGCTGCGGATCCTGTTCCGGATGCTGTCAATTTGCCGGGGGGGGGAGTCGTCATTTCCGCCATCGCAGTCGTCTGTTTCCGCTTTCGCGCAGAAGGTTAGTGACGTCGTGCGCGGCGAGTCACCTGCGGATTTGCGTCTTAAGGCTTTGTTGCTGGAAAAAGCGCATTTATTTCCAGACCAGTTGCCTGCTTCGTTACCTCCTGATCGTAATTTGCCGCCTGTCGTTCCGTTGGAGCCTGGTGCTCGTCCACCTGCTCAACGCATGTTTCGCTATTCGCTCCCTGAGCAAGAGGAAATGCAAAGGCAAATTTCGGATCTTTTGGAGAAGGGATTTATTGAACCTTCGTGTTCGCCCTTTGGTGCGCCTGTCTTGTTCGTTAAGAAGAAGGATGGGACTTTACGTATGTGTGTTGACTATCGCGCAGTCAACAGCCTCACGATCAAAAATCGTTTTCCGTTGCCTCGGATAGATGATTTGTTGGATCGTTTGCGAGGTGCGACAGTTTTCAGCTCACTTGATTTAACGCAGGGTTATCACCAGTTACGGTTAAATCCTAGCGATGTGGAGCGTACCGCGTTTCGCACTCCTTTCGGGCATTATCAGTATAAAGTTATGCCTTTTGGCCTGACTAATGCTCCTGCTGTCTTCCAGTCTGCCATGAATCAAGCCTTGCAGGGTTTGCCGTTCGTGGTAGTGTATCTGGACGATATTCTGATCTTCTCGAAGACCGCCGATGAACACGTTGAGCATCTGCGTGCAGTGCTTGAACGTCTCGAACAGCGTCAGTTCTACTGTAAGCTGTCCAAGTGCGAGTTCTTCAAACCGTCCGTTTCGTTTTTGGGGCATATCGTATCGGCCGACGGTGTACGGCCCGATCCTCGGAAGACTGCTGTTGTCCAACAGTGGCCTGTGCCCAAGAATGTTTCGGAGCTTCGATCTTTCCTGGGTCTTGCTAATTACTTCAGGAAATTTATTCGTGCGTATGCGGCTTTGGTTAAACCGCTAACGGACTTGCTTTCTCCTAAGACTAAGTGGTTTTGGTCGGAGAAATGCGACGAGGCTTTCCTTCGTGTTAAGGAAGCGCTCACTCAGGCACCAGTGCTTGCTTTGCCGGATCCTCGTGAACCTTTCGAGGTGATCGCGGATGCTAGCGACTTCGCATTGGGTGCAATTTTGCTCCAGCATGGAAGGCCGGTGGCTTTTGAGAGCCGTAAACTGATTCCTGCTGAGTTGAACTACATCGTCACTGAAAAAGAGCTCTTGGCCGTTGTGCATGCGCTCAAATTGTGGCGTTGTTACCTCGAAGGTGTAAAGTTTACGGTCGTTACAGATCACGAACCTAACACCGCCATGCGCCGTAAGTCTGCTGTCTCGACGTGTGGCGCGGTGGTCGGAATTTCTGGAGTCTTTCGATTTCGAATGGCAGTATCGCGCGGGTCGTTGCAATCCTGCAGATCCGTTGTCTCGGCTTCCGGGACACGTCGATGTTGAAACGACGAAGGTTATGATGATTAGTGCTCAACGGTTGGGAGAAATTTCTGCCTTCCGTGACACCACCGTAGAGCTTCAGTGCTCTTTTCCTATGTTCGAGTCATCGGTACTTGATGGGTATGGTATCGATCCTTGGTTTAAAATATCAGAAAACACGGTTGCATTATCGCAACGTGGTCAATTCTGGTATCGAGGAGATGCTTTGGTTGTGCCAGATCATGCTGATTTGCGTACTACCGTTCTGCGTCTTTGTCATGACCATCCGTTGGCAGGCCATACGGGCGTAACCAAAACTCTTGATTTGGTGCGTCGTTCGTTTTGGTGGCCTAGGCTGCGTCAATCGGTCGCAGCGTACTGTCGTACGTGTGACAGCTGTCAGAGGGTAAAGGCAGATACCAGTCTCCCTGGTGGTTTGCTTCTTCCGCTGCCGATTCCTGATCAGAAGTGGTCTTTCGTGACCATGGATTTTATTACTGATCTGCCTCCCGATCCTGATGGCAATACTTCGATCTATGTGTTTGTGGACAAACTCACCAAGATGGTTCGGTTTGTGCCCTGTAAGGCCTCTGTTGACTCTGTCAAAGCGGCTGAAATCTTCGTCAACACCATTGTGTGTTCGTACGGTGTTCCGTCTGTCGTCATTTGCGACAGGGATCCTAAGTTTACCTCTGCCTTTTTCGAGTCGCTTTTTGATGGATATCAAATCGACTTGCGTCGCAGTTCTGGTTATCATCCTCAAACGGATGGCCAAACAGAACGTGCAAATCGTGTTCTGGAGGATATGTTGCGTCATTTCGTTTCTGGCGATCAATCCTCATGGTCCCGTTATCTGCCGATGGCTGAGTTCGCCATGAACAATTCGTTGCATGAGTCTACGCGAACTACTCCTTTTCGGTTGATGTACGGATATGAACCCCTAACTCCGGCTTCTCACCTGGTTCGCAAATTGGGGGAGGAGAGGGCCAAGACGCGCTTGCAAAGCGTGGCCAAACTGTCTAATCCGTTATCTGTTAAATTCAGTACGGATATGCAGAATGCTTTGGAACGAGCTAAGTCTTGCTTGGCTGCTGCTCGAGATCGGATGAAGAAATGGGCTGACAAAGGTCGCTCGGAACGAGGACTTTCTGTTGGTGATCGTGTACTCTTGAGTACGAAACACATGACTATTAAAGGTGTGCGCAAATTGTTGCCTCGCTTTATCGGACCCTTTGTGGTTAAGGGAAAGATCAACGCGGTTGCGTATCGGTTGGATCTTCCTCCTGCGGTGAGGATACATGATGTATTTCATGTGTCACTCCTTCGTCCGTATCACGATGGTGGTCGCGTTCAGCTACCTCCGCCACCTCAGATTGTTGAGGGTGAATTGGAGTTCGAAGTTGAGTCTATTCTACTTCATAAAGAAGTGAAAGAAGGACGTCGACAAAAGCGTTTCTACTTAATGCGTTGGAAAGGTCAGGGCCCGGAATTTGATTCGTGGGAACCCGAAACGAACCTAACTAACTGCGGCGATTTGTTGCGCGACTACTGGGCACGTCAATCTGCCTCAGTTCCAACCTCGAAGTCCCAAGGTCAGGCGACACTTTCGGGTGACGCTGACGCTTCTGGCTCGAAGCCGCATCGAGCTCCTCAGACTACTCGTCACGGCCGTGTGATCAAAAAGCCTTCGCGCTTTAATGCTTTTCTCAACCACTTGTCTGTCACCAGCGGGGTTCCGGAATCCCTGCTTTTTCCTCTCGTGTGGCGGTGAAGCCAAGGTTGGCTGGCTGTCGGGACGACCAGCCATTTAGGGGGGGAATGATGTAACGTGCAAGAGCAGTTACATAACTCTCAATGCTTCTTTTCAACGGGGTTCACTCAGCTATTCTCAAGATCTTCCTTTTGCGACGTCGTACATTAGTGCGGGTCGTACACTGGATGGCTACACCTTCTCTGGTGTAATCGCATCCGGTGTCTTTCGACACCACCATGACTGGTTGTGATAAGCCTTAACGTAACAGGTATCCACTGTTAAGACCAGCAAAGCGCCGGACCCCCGTTGGGTCCTATTGCTGTGGCTACCATTCACTGGTATATGAGTGTCGGTCATTTCCAACACCCCCCCGCGAGCGACACTCTCTCGCTACGGGCCGTCCCGTGCCTCATCCGGGCTCCCATTCTCTGGGCAACAGCCAGTGGGTATCGATCCGGCGTCTTCTCGGCAGCGCAATGCGCCATTCGGGGCTCATAACCTATTAAGACCAGCAAAGCGCCGGACCCCCGTTGGGTCCTATTACTGTGGCTACCATTCACTGGTATATGGGTGTCGGTCATTTCCAACATCCACCCGCCAACATGGCACACGGTTGCACTCCCAGTGGACTTTGCCGACGGCGCCAACTTTGTGCCAGTGCCACCCCTGGAACGCAGACCCTGATTGCCCCACTTGTGGTGGTTCCATGTGTGCTGCAAGCGGCACCGATGGGCATGATATGGGTTGTGCAGCATCGTCACCATCACCCCTTCCCTCTGCTGGGTCGCGGCCAACTCGGAGGGCATACTGAGCTTGGAGCAGCATACCACACCGCTCAATACAACCATCCCACCCAACCATACAGACTGCTCTGGGGCCCCTGTGGAGGCTCTTTGCGGAGGCAGCGCTGTCTGAAGGTGTGACAGCTGCCATTAACAACCGTACGGATTGCAGCCTGGTGCAGAAGCTGGAAGAGTGCGGAGTTTTTCAAGCAGCATTATGGTGAAGACAGCACCACAGCTGGGGCATGGGTGATGGCCCTCTTGATCTATACCGACCAGCGATCGTTGCACTTGTGGGTCCTGTCATTACTATCGGCCACTAATGTAACTTTCACAATGGGTTGGTTTTGGGAGGGGGTTTTGCAACGGGTTGTGTTGCTACTGAGTTGTGCTTGCGGTTGGCGGCTTAGCTACTGTAACACAACACGGTAGGGCTGAGCAATAAGAGGAGATCCCCAACCGTCTGCAACCGTGATGACCCAACGAACCTCAAGGAGCTGCAGCTGCTCCAGCTTCGCGTCAGGGGGGTTCTTGTAAACAGCGTGAAGCACCAAGTGGAAGTTGGTGGTGTAGCTGATAGGAGAGCCGGTTGTCGGCAAACGGCCGAAGCGACACACGTGCTGGGGACCCGGCTCCTTGTCGATGGTACATGGCGTAAGGCGGTATGGGTTTGTATCATATACAGATCCTGCTGCTCCAGGTCGCGCGAAAACGTCGTTGCGATGGGGACAGTAATGTCGGTTGCGCGAAGCTAAAGCGCAAGTAACCTGTCGTATATAACAGTGGTTCTTGGCGAAAGCGAATAGTATTCTGCGGAACTGCCTCTGTGCTATCCTGGTCACCTCATTAGGGTTCATTTGAGCCAATTCCATCGCCGCAAGCCAAGAATGCGACAATGATTATTGTAAGCTAATGTTGTTGAATATATATGCTAAGATTTAGCATTCCCTTTCCGCGCGTTTTAAGAAGCCTTGTCGTGCGAACTTACATTCTAGCCGCACAGTGGACACCAGAGCTCTGGTTGACACATACATCTGCCATCTCGTTGACGCATACCTAAATTGTAGAATCCAGTCAAAGAATCATGTATCCAGAAAGTTGCGTAGATGGATTCTTAAATTACGGTATGCTAACTGTAACGGTATCTGTTGCACTGTCAGGGCTCGGGCCGAAACGTAAAATTGCCGAAACGTAAACCTGCCGAAACTAGTTTCGGTGTTTCCGACGAAGAGGTCCTGGTTCTGCGGAAAGGCCGAAACTAGTTTCGGCCCTTTTCGGCTACCGCCGTACGGCAGAACCTACTTTGAATAGTTTCAAAGCGTAGGCGCGTTATGCAAGGCTGCGAAACTCTGCGAATGTTGAGTTTATCTTAACAATGTCTCAGACAACTTCCGTTGTCAGTGCAGACACAGAGCAGGTCAAAAACAAGGGCGGAAGGCCCGCTGATCAGACCGTTTGGGCTGATATGTAATGCAAAGTCTTAGAACTGGATTATCATCTGCTAGTACTGCCGGATCGAGTTCCAGCAAGGGCGCCTTCAGGAGATGCGCATACACATTGCTCACAAGTGCGCAGGTCCAGTCCCGCCTGATGTTAGGCACGAGCTGCTGACAGTAGTGACCTCAAGATAATATACCAATGGCACAAAAGATGGTTCAGATGAAGCAGCCTTTCGCCTCAGGCGGGTGACCATAGAGTGACGAGGGTGCCGGAGAGTGCTCTGAGCGCATCCTAGGTGCGCGACGGCATGTAGGGCCCACTCATAACGTTTATTAAGCAAGAACGTCATTAAATACAGCATTTTCAGGGTTTCTGCAGTTTCCGACAGTTTCGTGAGGTTTCACAGAAGGGTCCAGAAATCGGAAACTATTTCGGCTAAGGCAGTACAGTTTCGGCCCAAGCCCTGTGCACTGTCCGCATATTTCTTTCAATCATTAGTCAACACCAAGTTCCCAAATGGAAAAGTTGCACACGGGTTGCTAACGAGATCACTCAGGCCAGCATAATTCAGGGTAATGCAATGATGCGGTTTGGGGGACATGGCCTGGCATGTGACCTGGCATGGTGCGGTTTGGGGGACATGCCCTAACATTATACGACTTTGGGACATGGCCTGGCATGGTGCAGTGCCAGGCATCACTCAGGGAACCGGCATCCCTTCGATTCCCGGGATTCCCTTCATTCGGTGTTCGTTTCGTGCTCATTTCATGCTCATTTCGGAATAAAGGGCTGAGGGGCCTTCAGAACATATTGAAGGAGTTTGACTGAAGTGGTCGTCATCATAATTCACGGATTCCTTTATAGAAGCCTTCTGATATTGTCATGCCTGTTAGGTTTCCTAGTTAGTTGTTAAGCAGCCCCTCGCACAATTGTGTCCGGTCGTACTGTGCCGAATAAACCGTTCGTACAAGACGCCCCAAAAGCCAGGCGCGAAATTTACCGCGCGGATGCACGCGTGCGATTCTCAAAATGCGCGTGTACAAGTGTATGTAATTTTTTCGGCGAAAGGCCGCGGTGTGCCAGCGCGCTGCACAGTAGGGCATGTTGGCCACAGTCGCACGCGGCAAGCAGGCCCGGAGGAATGGGTGGCTGTTATGACGTAACTGGAAGCTTACAACTTTGCTTGCAAGACGGGGTCATGAAACGGCCGCGGGAAGAGGAAGCGTCTGGGAAGCGGCACTTTTTGAAAAGGAAAGGCGCCTGCTTTTGGTAGCGCAACGCATACAGGACCCTGTTCCGACTAATGTCAAATTACAAACTGACGCAAAAAATATAACATACACAAAATTAAACAAAAGAACAGATAAGTCGTTCAGAGCCGTGTAAGTAACATGGACGCTGCTGATGGCTTGGAACAGCCTTTTGCTGCGCATACGGCCGTGGGTGGTGTGCTAATCCTTACAAGGACTGCTCGTAGCGTGCTCGGTTTAATGCACGTTAGCGTGAGAGTTTACCTATCGTAATGTTTGATTGCATATCCCTCCAAGCGAGAGGGCTTATAACTATGTTGATGTTCGTTACAAGAATTGAACTGAGGACTGATGCTACACGTCATGTATACCCGTTGCTTAGCTTGCAATGTGACGCGCCCACGATGAAAGGTATGCACGTAAATTCGCCCGTGCGCCGAATGCCTTGTAACCCTTCAACTACACTCACAATCTACCTCTGCACTATTCTCTATACTCCTGCCACATTATGTTTCACCGACGTACTTCGGCACCTTCCACATCTATAGCGCGGTCAGCTGCTTCACCAGGGCCCCCATATTTGAGTAGTTAGGTCGACTCATGAACGCGCGTCTTGATCAGAGATGTTGTACGACATTTAGACGCCATCTAGGCACTGGATAACTATTTAAGTCGCTATTGTTTAGGTTGTTATGTCATCTTTATTGCATCCTGTGGTGTGCTAGAAGGCTCAAGCTGCTCAACCCTTGGTGTAACAGTTTTTGCATCCCAACTAGAAACGGAGCCCTTTCTATTTCAGTTGGTATCGATTAAGGCGATCCTGCCTACAACTGGTTCCAGTTGGCGACTGGAGGAAGCATTAGTTCCTAACTTGCAAGATCTGGTGAATCAAGGTGGTGCAGGACACCCCTGGTCTACCGTGCAAAAAACACTATGAACTCGGCAGCGTGGGGGAGGTAATTACGGGTATAACCAGGTCCGGCATACTGAGGGCTTCCAAGCTGAAACGGAATGATCAGGAGGGACCTTTCACTATGCCGTGCAAAGTACCACCACGGAAGGAGCTGGTGTGCCAGGCCCAGAAGTTACAGCAAATGAGATGGCAGGGCTGTACAGCACAGCCTGTAGCTGACCCGGGCCAACCACGCCCCTCAAACGGGGGAGGATGTTGATGAAACGGTCCTCTCCCAATTCGTGTGGTTGTCGACCAGGAGATTTGACCTCGGGTCTGTGACTAACTTTGGGGGAGACATACCCCAGAACTTTATGGGACTATCGATGCATATCCGGTAGCTAAGTGATAGACATTTGGGCACCGCCAGGACGGCGCAGTGAGATCACGGAATGTACGTGCAGTTAGATCGCGGAATGTACGAGTTTTCCGCTAGCGCCGGTATTTAGGGCGGTGACTGCGCTTATTTGTTTATCTCACAACGATCGGTATTCCTCAAAGGAATCTCCTCAAGTCCTGCTGAAGACTAATAATACTCTTTACATTACTTGTAACAGTTTATCGTGTTCAATATCTTCGCCGCCGGCAATCCTTCCGGAATAACAATCAGCGTCAGCCGTCACCGTTGCCTATTCTCCAATAGGTTATGAGCCCCGAGTAGCACCCACAGGTATCGTCCGATTGTTATTTCTATCCCTTATCGACAATGGTCAAGGATAAGCTTGATGAGCCGCTGGACCTTCACAACTACTCCATGTGGCAAATCCGGTTTAGCGTGATGTGCATGGAGCTTGGGCTTGAGCAGTCCTTGCTCGCCGAGCCGTGCAACGAGGAGCAGATTCGTCAATCACAGAAGGTCATCAATCTGCTTATCAAGAACGTCAAGGATCACCATTTGCCGATGGTCACCGGTGCCGCCAACACGAAGAAGGCTTGGGATGCCTTGAACTCGATGTTCACTGCCAACAACAACGCCCGCAAGGTGGCTCTACACCAAAAATTCAGCCGTTTTAAGATGGTCGACGGTGAACCTCTTCCGATGTACTTTGCGCGTGCAAGGCAGCTGCAAACGGACTTATTGGGAGTCGGCCACGTAATAAACGACTCTGAGCTGGCGTACACCGTCCTAGTTGGTCTACCCAGTCGGTACAGCGTGGTGACGACTACATTACTAATGCGTGACGGCGATTTGGACATGGTGAACGTCACATCAAAGCTTCTCGCTATCGAGACGGCAAATGGTGGGTCGAGCAAGCCTACCAAGTCGGCAGCCTTCACGTCTGTCGGTGGTTCGACGTTCAGTGCTTCTAATTCTGGTTATGGCAGCTGGGGGCCGGCTAGCAGCAGCTCAGGACACAGTAGGAAGCAACTCACCTGCTACTACTGCAACAAGCCTGGGCACGTGGTAAAGGACTGCAGGCAGCTTAAAGTGCTCAAGCAGTCATCAATTTCTGGATATAAGGGTGGCTACAACAACAGTGGCAGCGGAGCTAGTGGCAGCAAGCCAGGATCTGGTGGATCAGCTAGGGGGCCAGGTGTTCCACGGCAGGTAGCATTCATGGCATACAACAGCGAGCGTCCGACGGAATGGTTTCTGGACTCAGCCGCCACTCACCACATGACGTATGACCGCTCAGAACTTTTCAATGTGTGGTTGTTGGAGCCATGAGACGCGCTTCAACATCATGGGCATCAAGGGACAGTCTCTTCGGCCGACTGAAGTTGGCACGCTTATGATTCGGTCTAACATCAATGATAAACAGGCCATCACTTTTAAGAAGGTCTACATCGACGAGGAGGCCACCGCCAAAATCCTATCGGTCCACATCATTGATGATCGTGGAGGCAGCATGGTCTTCGGCGGCAGACAGGTGAAAGTATACCTACAGAACCAGTTGGTGCTGACTGGAAAGCGGGATGGGGACTTGTATCCCGTCTGCTACAGCAGTGGAGGTACGGGCGCTCTGAAGTGGACGCAGCATGAAGACAACAGGATACCTTCTGGTGATGATGCAGTGTGTGCTGCCGTGGGTATCAGAGCTGAACGTGCAGCACTTTGGCACCAACGGTATGGCCACTTGGGATACAGCAACCTTGAGGTGTTGCTGCGTCATAACATGGTAACTGGATTCGATGTTGACCGACACAGCATACAATCAGCCAGCGTGTGTGTGTGTGTGTGTTGAGGAAACGGTCCTCTCCCATCTCATGTGGTTGTTGAACAGGGTATTTGACCCAGGGTCTGTGACTTACTATTGGGGAAGTCTTACCCCAGAACTTTATGGGGCTACCGATGCATATCCGGTAGCTAAGTGATAGACATTTGGGCACCGCCAGGACGGTGCAGTGAGATCGCGGAATGTACGTGCAGTTAGATTGCGGAATGTACGAGTTTTCCGCTAGCGCCGGTATTTAGGGCGGTGACTGCGCTTATTTGTTTATCTCACTACGATCGGTATTCCTCAAAGGAATCTCCTCAAGTCCTGCCGAATGCTAATAATACTCTTTACATAACTTGTAACATTTTATCTTGCTAAATATCTTCGCCGCCGGCAATTCTTCCGAGATAAAAATCAGTGTTAGCCGTCACCGTCGCCAATTCTCCAATAGAGGACCCTCTTATGCAGCGGCCGTGATGCCGTCAAGGTGGGGCATGGAGCCAGCCATGGGAGCAGGACCCCAGCTAGCGCCCAACCCGGAGCTGCAGCCATATGTTGCAACCCCACCTGTGCCGCCTGCATCAGCCATCACCACCACTAATGTAGCCAGGGTAACCGCCACCACCATCACCATGGCTGCAAACATCCCAGCCGCCATGGTGGATACCAATCATGCAGCCAGCAACCCTGTGATCCCTGCTCAGCCAGGACAGGCGGCCCCTGCAACTGCTGCAATGGTCCAGCAGGCCTCACCCCAGCTGCAGGCCCCGTCCCAGCTGCAGGCCCTGTCCCAGCTGCAGGCCCTGTCCCAGCTGCAGGCCCCGCCCCAGCGGCGGGCCCTGTCCCAGCTGCAGGCCCCGTCCCAGCTACAGGCCCCAGCCAAGCTGAAGGCCCTGCCCTGGATGCTGGCCCCCCACCCCAGAAGCAGGCCCCGCCCCAGCTGCAGTAGGGATGTGAGTTTCAGCTGAATTGGGATTTGGTAACCTTAATTACGTAAGCTTAAAAGCGTAATATAGTAAATTACTGTAATTTACGGTTTCCACGGCCTGGACCCTGCACCCTTAATTTAAGGTTGCCGTACTAGTGTACGATTTTGGATTTTCAGCACAATTTCAGCGTTTTCACATTCGCAACACCATTCTTTACTTATTTACATATTTTTGACATCAGTTTGGCGCTTGTACAGCCGACTTGGCGACTATCGCCTTTCCAATTTGAACCATGGCTGACGCGGGCACGACCCCCGGCACCGGCGCGTATGGCGGCGTTGAAACTGCAACACCACCTGCTCTTAAGGACCAGCAGCAGCATATGAAAAAGGGCACCACGCTGCTCGCGAGCACAACTGGAGCGTGTTCAGCCGCGTGTGGTCCAACGACCGCAACCGGCTGCTGTCGAGCCGCGTGGGCCTGCTGGTGTACGTGTACTACAACTACCGCGTGCTACAGCGCGACAAGGCGCCCATCTCGCAGCTGGACTGGGAGGAGTTCATTCGGTGGATGGAGGCCCAGCCGGGCCTGGAGCTGCCGGAGCAGTAAACGATTTCAGTCCTGGCAGCTTCCCTTCCTCAGTACCGGCTGTTTTTGCTTGTTGGCTCAGCATGATGGGCTCATGGTTGGGCCCATGGGGATTTCGTTAAGCATTGAAAGCCGTGCATACATACTCGACCACGACACCTAATACCGTTGCAAACCAGGACTACTTGTCGTGTTGACTACTTGACTTGCTCTTTTGCTTGGTTGGGTGGAGGGAATCACGGGTTTCAACCTGCATTGTTGGACTCTTTCACGCTTCCCCCATGGCTGGGTTTGTGGTGTGTTCGGAGGAGTGGACGGGTCAGCGGCACCCTGGTTTGCAGACCGGCGGAACCTGTAAGACCCATGGGTCTGTTAAGCTTTTAAGGTTTCTACCCCTCCTGAGGGACCTTATTACGGCGAGCCCTTAATTCTGTAAATTACGGCCAGGTCCAATCTTAATTACGTAATTATGTAACCTTAATTCCTTAAAACGTAAAAACGTAAAACGTAAATTCGCATCCCTAAGCTGCAGGCCCCACCACCATCATCACCCTTGCTGAGGCAGCTGCCACCACTGGCCCCACAACAGGCGGGCCCCACGGCGGCGGCTGTAACGTGCAAGAGCAGTTACATATCTCTGGATGATTCTCTTCAAAGGGGTTCACGTAGCTATTCTCAAGACCTTCCTTTTTGCGACATCGTACATTAGTGCAGGGTGTACACTGGATCTTCGCTGGTGTATCGCATCTGGTGTCTTTCGACACCACCATGACTGGTTGTGATAAGCCTTAACGTAACAGCGGCAGCAGCTCAAATAGTCCCATGGACACCAGCAGCTCAACAAGGGTTAGGGTTTTGCACAGGCCGGCCCCATGGTGGTGGAAGAGGAAACCACAACCCACAGGGAGCACAACACCACACTGGCAGCACCACGGGAGCAAGAGCCACCAACAGCCATAGTCAATACAGCCCCCACCTTCCTGTTCCCAGCAGGTAGGATGCAGACAGGTGGCAGGCAATGGGCGACCAGGTGCAAAGCTAGGCAGCAGAAGTGCCCTCAGATGAACCAGGATCCTACACCCTCCGAGGCCCCAAAGCAGAAGTGGCAACGGCTGGAGCATCTGTAATGTAATGTTACAGAGTGGGAGGCTTCTGGGCCGCTTTTATCACATTGTCATTTCTACGATTTATCATCTTATAGCACCATCCACCACTACCACACTATACTTCGCCATACGAACTGTAAGTCCAAGGCGGCGGGTCCAGCCGTCTAGGACCCCTCCTCATCCATTCACCCGAACAACCGAAGAGACGGAGGGTTCGGCAATCGCCACCAATCCAGCGTGCGAATCTGGTCCATCAACTGCGACCTCAACTCCACATCTCAGCAGCTAGCCATTATCTCGCGCTCCCGACTAATTCGGGGGTCTCCCCAGGAATCGAACCCAGGACCTTAAACCGCGAATCGCAGTAGTGTCAATCCAGACCAGGGGAGCATCTAACTGCAGAAGAGCGGGCTGAGTGAAACAAAGCCCAGACCTGCAAGGCCTTGGAGGCCCGAAAGAGAAATGTGGAGGTATGGAGGGCAGAGAGGGCAGCAGAGGAGGCCAGAGAGAAGTTAACTGTGCAGCTGCAACTGGCAGCCGGAGACCCGTCCCCCAGTGAACCCCATGCCCAGTGAGCAGCCACCATGCAATGCCAGCAACACCTGAGCACCCACAGCCCAACATCAACACAGGGGGATGAGGAGGAGGATGAATACATCCCTACCACTGTGGAGGCGGAACACTCCGATTAAATGCCAAGCAGGGGGAACAGGAGAAGTCAGCAGCAAAATGTGCAGGGCCATCCACTCCGGATCACCACACACAACAAACACGGACTGCTGATGGCACATGGGAACCGCCTTCAGGCAGCAGTTCGGCAGTGGGCAGAAATGCGCCTGGACGTGGTATGCTTGCAGGAGACACATCTGTAGCAGTCGCTCACCTGGCGGGTCGACTGGCAAAGCGAAAGCGTAGAGTTAGTAGTCCCCACCGAGGCAGGAAGAAGGCCAACCCAGCAAGCACTAGCATACATAGACGTGTACGAAACAATTAGAGACGGCGGCAGTGGAGTTTTGAATTCCGAACACCTAGTACCGTATCGCTATGGCCGATTGGTGACACCGGATTGGTGAAAATCACCAATCCAGTAGCAAAAGATAAATCGGGCTGGGATTGAGCGGCGGCCATCACCAATCCCTGTACGTTTTGGATCCAGGTCGGGTGCCGGACCGCCTAACTCGCAGAAAAGCACACATAAAACAATATTTCCTGCCAAAATTTACATTATATAGTCATTACATTAATAAATTATTACTTGGGCCTGGGGCGCCTCGGAGGGCCCACAGTGAACGGGGGGCAGTCCGGTTGGCGGCTTTCACCAATTCGGTGGCAATGGGAAAATGTGGACGGGGTAACACCAAACCATATCACCAATTCCGGTGTTGGAAAGATTAATTCTAGAAGCGTTTTTTACTTTCACCAATCCAGAAATCACCAATCGGCCATAGCGATACGGTAATGTGATACGTCAGTGTCTGGCCAGAGCACCCCACCCAGGTAGCTTATATCTCGGCCTACCTGCCGTAGATTCCCTACCACGGACTTGCCGTACTAGGATAATGTTGGTGGGGCCCGGGGCCCCAGCCCGTTAGATTCGCTTACGAACAACTGCAAAGTTCGTGACATGTGACGAAACTCGGAACATGTACGAAACTTGAGTCAAATCGTTTAACAAATTAACAGTTATTGTTAACAGTAATTGTTAAAGTATTCTAAGGGAAATGTAGCTTGCTACACATCACACCAACATCCAGCACCAGTGCCTTTTTGAGCGAGGCTTGTGCCAAGCTGCAATGCGGGTGCATACCCAAGGCTGGCGGGTGGTGGCACACTCGTGGTCTGGCTCGACACACACAGCGGTGGTAGTCATCCTCGTCCGGTAGGGCCTTGCAGCAGCCCTGGAGCCGCCACTGAGCACGAGCCATCAAGCATGCATGCAGGGCCGGTTCACAGAGTGTGTACTCCGTTGGCCACTGCCTGCACTGCCTGCACATCTGCAATGTCTACCCACGGGCTCCTCAACAGTGGCTGCAAATGCATGATGCCTTTTGTTTAGCAATGTCCTGGCTGCCACTTCAACGAAAGCTGCCGCTCCAGACAGCAACACAACTCTCATCTGGGCGGGCGACTTCAACTTTGTAGAGAACCCAGAACTGGATTCCTCAGCGGGCCCAGAGGGCCGATGGGGAGACGGACCGATAGCCGACATGAGGAGACAGGTGGGCCCCACCATGGTCGACACCCACCGCCACCTCCACCCCACACGCCAAGACTTCACCTACCTATACTGCGCGCTGTAGTAGCTTGCCGCTGAAAAGGCCTCTCAAGATGCTGGTGGTCGCACTTTGTGTGTATTTGTAGAGCCGTACTGTGCATCAGCTACTACATTCCCCCCCTTTGAAGGGATCTGTCTCACCCACACGCTGTGTTGAAGGGCGGTCCTATCCCAACGTAGATAGTTGGTAGTTAGGCGATGATTCCGCCTTGATAGGCTGTGCCTCGGACGTGCCTCGAATTGCCTCGGCCGTACCTCGACCTTGCCTCGGGTCTCTCGGCTGCGTATCTCTGACGTGTCCTCAGGTCCAGGGATGGTGGACATCTGTACGATACTTCCATTGGTACTGGTATATAAGACACGAGTTGTGCAAGTCTTAGTATCTCATCTTTGTATGGATCGGTATTCCTTAGTAGGAATCTCCTAAAGTCTTCTTGCCGTTTGCCACTCACCTACCGATTGTAATACTTATATCGCAACCAGTCTCCTTGCCTCCTTCATATTTTTAACAGGCTATGAGCCCCGGCTCACGCTAAGCAGCATCTATCTCTAATACTCGTATTCCACAATGGGGAAGGACAAGCTTGACGAGCCTCTGGACTTGAACAACTACGCCACCTGGCAAATTCGGTTCAGTGTGCTGTGTATGGAGCTTGGGCTTGAGCAGTCCTTGCTCGCCGAGCCGGGAAACGAGGAGCAGATTCGACAATCTCGTAAGGTTATCAACCTGCTCATCAAGAATGTTAAAGATCACCATTTGCCGATGGTTACGGGTGCTGCAAACGCGAAGAGGGCATGGGACGCTCTGGCCGTGATGTTTGTCGCCAACAATAACGCACGCAAGGTAGCTCTCCGCCAAGAGTTCAGCCGTTTTAAGATGGTCGACGGTGAGCCGTTACCCAAGTACTTTGCACGTGCGCGGCAACTACAGTCAGACTTGTTGGGAGTTGGGCACGTAACGAGCAACTCGGAGCTGGCGTACACAGTGCTGGTTGGGCTCCCCAGCCGCTTCAACGTGGTATCTGTTGAGGAAACGGTCCTCTCCCAACTCGTGTGGTTGTCGACCAGGGGATTTGACCCCGGGTCTGCATCTGACTAATGGGGAAGACTAACCCCAGAACCCTATGGGGCTACCGATGCATATCCGGTAGCTAAGTGATAGACATTTGGGCACCGTCAGGACGGCGCAGTGAGATCGCGGAATGTACGTGCAGTTAGATCGCGGGATGTACGAGTTTTCCGCTAGCGCCGGTATTTAGGGCGGTGACTGCGCTTATTTGTTTATCTCACTACGATCGGTATTCCTCAAAGGAATCTCCTCAAGTCCTGCCGAACGCTAATAATACTCTTTACATAACTTGTAACATTTTATCGTGTTAAATATCTTCGCCACCGGCAATTCTTCCCAGATAACAATCATAAGGCAGGCGGCTGGCAGAGATTAAGGCCTGACTTCTGCTCCCGGTCGACACGGGTTCAAATCCGCCTGCCGACCTCTCGGGTGTTTGAGAGGTGGTGAAATGGGAGGTGACCCCCCATCTTGTGGACGGTATAGGACGTGATAAAATCAACTTGCGAGCTGACCAGGAACTAAGTTGAGGCGCCGTTGATCCGCTAGATTTGGTTGGATGCTGGTGGTGAGTTGCCAAACTCAAAGAGTACACTCTGAAGTCGGATGGGGTGAATGGCTTAGGGTGCCCCTCTAGCAGGGGAGAGCAGGGAATTGCCTCGGGTTGGGGGCCACTGGTGAAGCTTAACCACCCTGTAACAACATCAACAATCAGCGTTAGCCGTCACCGTCGGCAATTCTTCAATAGTAACAACGTCCCTGCTAGTGCGTGACGGCGATTTGGACATGGCGAGCGTCACCTCCAAGCTTTTGGCTATCGAGGTGGCAAGCGGTGGGTCTAGTAAGCCTACCGAGTCGGCAGCTTTTGCTTCTGTCGGCGGTCTCACGTTTGGCGCCTCTGGTTCTGGTCTTAGGAATCATGGTGCGGCCAGCAGCAGTTCTGGCGGTTCCCCCAAACATTTGTTTTGTCACTATTGGAAAAAGCCCGGGCACGATATTAAGGACTGCAGGAAGTTGAAGGCACTAAAGCAGTTGTCCATTTCCGGCAGTGGACAAGGTAAGGGTAGTGGTGTCAGCGGAGCTAGCGGCAGCAAGCCTGGGCCCGGTGGGTCTGGAAGGGGATCAGATTCCCGCGGCAGGTTGCGTTCACAGCTTACAACGGTGAGCGTCCGGAGGGGTGGTTCCTGGACTCAGCCGCCACTCACCACATAACGTATGACCGCTCAGAACTTCTCAACGTTCGGTTGTTGGAGCCGTGGGAGCGCTTCAACATCATGGGCATCAAGGGACAGTCTCTTCGGCCGACTGAAGCTGGCACGCTTATGATTAGATCTAACGTCAACGATAAACAGGCCATCACTTTTAAGAAGGTCTACATCGACGAGGAGGCCACCGCCAAAATCCTATCGGTTCGCATCATTGATGATCGTGGAGGCAGTGTGGTCTTCGGCGGCGGACAGGTAAAAGTATACGTACAGAACCAGTTGGTGCTGACTGGAAAGCGGGATGGGGACTTGTATCCCGTCTGGTACAGCAGTGGAGGTACAGGCGCTATGAAGGGGACACAGCGTGAAGACAACAGGCAGGCGGCTGGCAGAAGTTAAGGCCTGGCTTCTGCTCCCATCGCGTCCCGGCGCGTCCGGGTTCAAATCCGCCTGCCGACCTCTCGGGGTGTTTGAGAGGTGATGAAATGGGAGGTGGCCCCCCATCTTGTGGACGGTGTAGGACGTGATAAAATCAACTCGCGAGCTGACCAGGAACTAAGTTGACGCGCCGTTGATCCGCTAGATTTGGTTGGATGCTGGTGGTGAGTTGCCAAACTCAAAGAGTACACTCTGAAGTCGGATGGGGTGAATGGCTTAGGGTGCCCCTCTAGCAGGGGAGAGCAGGGAATTGCCTCGGGAAGGAGGCCACTGGTGAAGCTTAACCACCCTGTAACAACATCAACAGGATGCCTTCTGGTGGTGGTGCTGTGTGTGCTGCCGTGGATATTGGAGCTGAACGTGCAGCACTTTGGCACCGACGGTATGGCCACTTGGGATACAGCACCCTTGAGGTGTTGCTGCGTCACAATATGGTAACTAGGTTCGATGTTGACCGACACAGCATACAATATAGGCAGGCGGCTGGCAGAAGTTAAGGCCTGACTTCTGCTCCCAGTCGATCCAGTCGACCCGGGTTCAAATCCGCCTGCCAGCTCCTCGGGTGTTTGAGGAGTGATGAAATGGGAGGTGGCCCCCCATCATATGGACGGTGTAGGACGTGATAATATCAACTTGCGAGCTGACCAGGAACTAAGTTGATGCGCCGTTGATCCGCTAGATTCGGTTGGATGCTGGTGGTGAGTTGCCGAACCCAACGAATACATTCTGAAGTCGGATGGGGTGACGGATTAGGGTGCCCCTCTAGCAGGGGAGAGCAGGGACTGCCCCGGGAAAGGGGGCCGCTGACGAAGTTAACCACCCTGTAACAACATACATACAATCAGCCAGCGTGTGTGTGTGAGATTTGCGTCCTTGCTAAGCATACACGTGGTCCTTTTCCGTTATCTGGGCATAAGGCAGCACAGCCTCTCGCGCTCATTCACATGGATGTGTGTGGCCCTATGCCTGAACCTTCACCAGATGGTTCGTGTTACGTGACCACCCTTCTTGATGACCACACCGGTCTGTCAGCTGTTGCGTTTACGGCAACCAGGGAGGAGATATATCAGAAGGTGGTGGTGATGATAGCGGACCTGGAACGGGCATCTGGTCGGCAGGTAAAGGAGGTGCACACAGATCGTGGCGGGGAATTTGTGAATACGCGCACGAAAAGCTACTTCGCGTCAAGGGGTATTTTGCACGGAACTACGGCGGGCTACACTCCTGAGCAGAACGGTGCAGAACGCCTGAACCGCATTCTCCTAGACAAGGCCAGGTCAATGCTCATAGAGTCTGGACTCCCAAAATCACTGTGGGAAGCGTTGGCGACTGCAAACTACCTCAGGAACGTGTCGCCAACTGCTGGGTCAACCGTCACGCCACATCAAGCCTTTTTTGGTGTTCGTCCGAATGTCAGCCATCTGCGGGTCTTTGGATGCGCTGCATACGTTCACGTGCCCAACGTCAAGCGAGACAAACTCGATCCGGTAAGCAGGAGTAGTCGGATATGGTAATGGAGGACAGTACCGCGTGCTGTACGAGGACGGCATCGTCGCCGTTGTCTCCAGTGTCCGCTTTGACGAGTCTAATGTCGGCCGGCGGTGTAATGCCGGGGACTCCGATTATGGGTCCGATGCCGATGTGGAGGAGGACGTTCCCACTAACTTGCCTGGTGAGGGGTCGCTGCCTAGGGCTGGCGAAGGAACATCAGGCAATACTGTCGGCGAGGGATCGCCGCATTTGGGTGGCGAGGGGGCGCCGGCTGGGGCTGGACCTTCCAGCAGTGCAAACGTGCAAGATAACAATCAGCCTGATGTGGAAATGGCAGGGACCCGGTACCCAGTTAGACAGTGTAAACGCCCTGGCGAGTGGTGGCGAAACGTTACTGGTCGCACTGTTACTGGTCGCATTTATGCTGCTATTTCTGCTGTTATTCCTGAACCGAATTCGGTTGCGGAAGCAATTGCAAGTCCACATGCAGACGATTGGCGGCGTGCGATGGACGAGGAGATCGCCGCCCAGATGGCTAACAGTACTTGGGAGCTGAAGACGCCACCTCCAGGTACTCATTTATTGCCGTGTCGTTGGGTGAATAAGGTTAAGTAAACGATGACGGCAGCGTGGAGCGTTTTAAGGCGCGATTGGTTGCAAAGGGTTTCGAGCAACGCGAGGGGATTGATTATGGGGAGTTGTTTGCCCCTACCTCACGTGGTTCGTCATTACGTGCTTTATTAGCAGTTGCCGCAGCGCGGAACATGACGGTGCACCAGCTTGACGTGTCTACTGCATTTTTGTAATGTAATTGTAATTTGTAATGTTACAGAGTGGGAGGCTTCTGGCCCGCTTTATCACATTGTCAGTTCTAGATCATTCCCTTAAGCGACTTAGGGACCACTTCGGGATTTGCTTCCCCGAAGGGTGACAGACAAGATTAGGGGCAAAGCCCCTAGTACAAAGGATCTCCGGCATGCCGTGCTCTGCATCTAGCCTCACAATAGGCTCCACCGTGACTAACGGCCATTGGCCCACGTTAACTATCGTGAACCACAAGGCTTCGTAAGACAATTTTATGGCAACTAAACTGTTCCCAAAATTTAGCCAAGGTCTAGCACAAGACCCTACAACACGTAGAATATGGTACGGGCTTGCAATGGCTCATGATTTTGAAAGCCATGATGGTATGACAGAAGAAAATCTTTATCAAAAGATATTTGCTTCACACTTTGGTCAATTATTTATCACTTTATAGCACCATCCACCACTACCACACTGTACCACACTGTACTTAGCCATACGAACTGTAAGTCCAAGGCGGCGGATCTTCAGGGACCCCTCCTCATCCATTCACCCGAACAACCGGAGAGACGGAGGGTTCGGCAATCGCCACCAATCCAACTAGCCATAATTTCGCGCTCCCGTATAATTCGGGGGTCTCCCCAGGAATCGAACCCAGGACCTTAAACCGCAAATTGCAGAAGTGTCAACCCAGACCAGACCTGCATTTTTGAACAGTGAGTTGAAGGAGGAGTTGTGGATGGAGCAACCACCTGGGTATGAATCCAGTGACCGGTCGCTTGCGTGCAAGCTGGAGAGGTCTATTTACGGTTTGAAGCAGGCACCCCGTTGCTGGTATGAAAAGCTATCAGCAGAGTTCGCCAAGCTGGGTCTTTATCCTTCGAAGTCTGATCCGGCGATGTTCGTTAAGACGGACGAGCGTGGGGTTGTTATTGCTTTGGTGCACGTAGATGACACCATTGTTGCGTCAGAAGACCCGGAAATGGTCCGGGCAATTAAAGCCGCAATTGCGAAGGTCTTCAAGGTGCGTGACCTTGGAGAAGCGAAGGTGTTTTGGGGCATGGAAATTAGGAGGGAGAAGTCGGGTGAGATAGTGTTGTCGCAGCATAGGTATATTGAGCAGCTGTTGGAGCGTCATAGGATGGTTGACGCCAAGCCGAGGTCTACCCCTTTGCCTCCGGGCTTTAGGTACACTCCTAAGGGGGACGGAGAGGAGCTGCTGGGCAATCCCACCGAGTATAGGGCTTTGGTGGGAGAATTGAACTATCTGGCGACGAACACGCGGCCTGACATTTCATATGCATTGAGCGTTTTGTCCCGGCATATGGCCGCACCTACGAAGTGTGCCATGAACCTGGCAACTGGCGTTCTGCGTTACCTGGCGGGGACTCGCGAACTAGGATTGCGTTTTGGGGGTGTTGGCGATGTTGCTATGTCCGGGTACAGTGATTCGGACTGGGCAGGAGACCCAGTTACGCGGCGTTCTACGTCCGGTTACGTATTCACTCTTAATGGGGCTGCGATTAGCTGGAGCAGCCAACTTCAACGTACTGTGGCGGCTTCGTCGGTGGAGGCTGAGTACCAAGCTACTGCGGCGGCTGTTGGTGAAGCTTTGTGGCTTCACAAGCTGATGGTCGATTTGGGCTTGCCTGAGAGCGCGGTGAAAATCCAGATAGACTCCCAGGGGGCGCTTAGCTTAGGAAATAACCCGATTACGTCTGCTCGGTCGAAGCACATCGACGTGCAGCACCACATAGTGCGTGAGAGGGTGAATAGCGGGGAGGTGCAGTTGGAGTACTGCCCTACAGAGTGGATGGTAGCGGATGCGCTCACGAAGGCACTGGGAGAAGTGAACTTCAAACTGTGCAGAGAAGCTATGGGCGTTGTGTGAAGTGCCCGTTGGCAGAGCAAATGTGCTAATGCGAGTTGGGATATGTCCCGAGGGGGCGTGTTGAAGGGCGGTCCTATCCCAACGTAGATGTTAGATGTTAGGGTGTGGTTAGGCGATGATAACGCCTTGATAGGCTGTGCCTCGGACGTGCCTCGACTTGCCTCGTCCGTACCTCGACCTTGCCTCGGGTCTCTCGGCCGCGTATCTCGGACGTGTCCTCAGGTCCAGGGATGGTGGACATCTGTACGATACTTCCATTGGTACTGGTATATAAGACACGAGTTGTGCAAGTCTTAGTATCTCATCTTTGTATGGATCGGTATTCCTTAGTAGGAATCTCCTAAAGTCTTCTTGCCGTTTACCACTCACCTACCGATTGTAATACTTATATCGCAACCAGTCTCCTTGCCTCCTTCATATTCTTTACACGCTGAGACTTCACCTACCTATACTGCGCACTGTAGTAGCTGGCCGCTGAAAAGGCCTCTCAAGATGCTGGTGGTCGCGCTTCGCGCGTATTTGTAGAGCCATACTGTGTACCAGCTACTACATCCTCCCTCTTTGACGGGTAGTCCGGACTCGACAAGCATAGCCCTGGTTTTGTCTAGGAGGGTGCGATTCAAACGTTCGGCTGCTCCGTTTATTGAAGAATTGGCGACGGTGACGGCTAACGCAGATTGTTATCTCGGAAGAATTGCCGGTGGCGAAGATATTTAGCAAGATAAAATGTTACAAGTTATGTAAAGAGTATTGTTAGCGTTCGGCAGGACTTGAGGAGATTCCTTTGAGGAATACCGATCGTTGTGAGATAAACAAATAAGCGCAGTCACCGCCCTAAATACCGGCGCTAGCGGAAAACTCGTACATTCCGCGATCTAACTGCACGTACATTCCGCGATCTCACTGCGCCGTCCTGATGGTGCCCTAATGTCTATCACTTAGCTCCCGGATATGCATCAGTAGCCCCATAACGTTCTGGGGTAAGTCTTCCCCTAGTCACAGACCCTGGGTCAAATCCCCTGGTCGACAACCACACGAGTTGGGAGAGGACCGTTTCCTCTGCTCAGGGGTGTAGCCTACCGTAGTTCCATGAACAATACCCCTGGACGCGAAATAGCCCTTCGTGCGAGCATTAATGAACACCCTACAACGATCCGTAAGCACCTCCTTAACCTGGCGGCGGTGCACGTTGTACCACGTCCAAACGGTTGTCCGTTGTCATTGTACTTAGTAGTCTGCATCCACCTGATTGTACCTGTATATCCACCATCGTAGCAGATGGGGTATAAGTCGCCATCACGCTCACCGGTCAATGGTCCTGCACATAAACCTTTACCTATCCGCCACAGAAGACGATGCTACTGTTGAGGAAACAGTCCTCTCCCAACTCGTGTGGTTGTCTATCAGGGGATTAGACCCCGGGTCTGCGCCTGACTGTTGGGAAGACTTACCCCAGAACTTAATGAGGCTTCCGATGCAAATCCGGTAGTTAAATGGTAAGCATTTGGGCACCGTCAGGACGGTGCAGTGAGATCGTGGAATGTACGAGTAGTGAGATTGCGGAATGTACTAGTTTTCTGCTGTATTTAGGGCGGTGACTGCGCTTATTTTTTTATCTCACTTTCAACGAGCGGTAATCCTCATAGGAATCTCCTAAAGTCTCCTAAAGAACGCAATTTACAGTCTTACTTTACTTTACTTTTATATCTTCGCCGCCGGCATTCCTTCCGGAATAACAGTCAGCATCAGCCGTCACCGTCACCAGTTCTCCAACAGCTACCACCGCGGTCGTCGATGATATGGACTGACAGAACCTTGACCATCGCCTCCTTGTCAACGTCGACCTTCTTGAAAGTGATGGCCTGTTTATCGCTGACGTTAGTATTGAAGAATTGGCGACGTTGACAGCTAACGCTAATTGTTATTCCGGAAGGATTGCCGGTGGCGAAGATATTTAGCACGATAAACTGTTACAAGTAATGTAAAGAGTATTGTTAGCGTTCGGCAGGACTTGAGGAGATTCCTGGTAGGAATACCGATCGTTGTGAGATAAACTAATAGGCGCAGTCACCGCCCTAAATACCGGCGCTAGCGGAAAACTCGTACATTCCGCGATCTAACTGCACGTACATTCCGCGATCTCACTGCGCCGTCCAGACGGTGCCCTAATGTCTATCACTTAGCTACCGGATATGCATCGGTAGCCCCATAAGGTTCTGGGGTAAGTCTTCCCCATTAGTCAGGCGTAGACCCGGGGTCAAATCCCCTGGTCGACAACCACACGAGTTGGGAGAGGACCGTTTCCTCAACACGCCCCCTCGGGCCGTATCCCAACGAGTACCAAGTTCATCTGCACACTTCACACAAGGCCCATAGCATCTCGGCAACGTTTGAACTTCACCTCGCCCAGAGCCTTTGTTAGTACATCCGCAACCATCCACTCCGTAGGGCAGTATTCCAACTGCACCTCACCGCTATTCACCCTCTCACGCACTATGTGATGCTGCACGTCGATGTGCTTCGACCGAGCAGACGTAATCGGGTTGTTTCCCAAGCTAAGCGCCCCCTGGGAGTCTATCTGGATTTTCACCGCGCTCTCAGGCAAGCCCAAATCAACCATCAGCTTGCGAAGCCACAAAGCCTCACGAACAGCCGCCGCTGTAGCTTGGTACTCAGCCTCCACCGAAGAAGCCGCCACAGTACGTTGAAGTTGGCTGCTCCAGCTAATCGCAGCCCCATTAAGAGTGAATACGTAACCGGACGTAGAACGCCGCGTAACTGGGTCTCCTGCCCAGTCAGAATCGCTATACCCGGACATAGCAACGTCGCCAACACCCCCAAAACGCAATCCTAGTTCGCGAGTACCCGCCAGGTAACGCAGAACGCCAGTGGCCAAGTTCATGGCAGTCTTCGTAGGTGTGGCCATATGCCGGGACAAAACACTCAATGCATATGAAATGTCAGGCCGCGTGTTCGTCGCCAGATAGTTCAATTCTCCCACCAAAGCCCTATACTCGGTGGGATTGCCCAGCAGCTCCTCTCCTTCTACCTTAGGAGTGTACCTAAAGCCCGGAGGCAAAGGGGTAGACCTCGGCTTGGCGTCAATCATCCTATGACGCTCCAACAGCTGCGCAATATACCTATACTGCGACAACACTATCTCACCCGACTTCTCCCTCCTAATTTCCATGCCCAAAAACACCTTCGCTTCTCCAAGGTCGCGCACCTTGAAGACCTTAGCAATTGCAATTTTAATTGCCCGGACCATTTCCGGGTCTTCCGACGCAACAATTGTATCATCTACGTGTACCAAAGCAATAACAACCCCACGCTCGTCCGTCTTAACAAACATCGCCGGATCAGACTTCGAAGGATAAAGACCCAACTTGGCGAACTCTGCTGATAGTTTCTCATACCAGCAACGGGGTGCCTGCTTTAAACCGTAAATAGACTTCTGCAGCTTGCACGCAAGCGACCGGTCACTGGATGCATACCCAGGCGGTTGCTCCATCCACAACTCCTCCTTCAGCTCACCATTCAGAAACGCAGTAGACACATCGAGCTGATGTACCGTCATTTCCGGGCTGCGGCAACTGCTAATAAAGCACGTAATGACGAACCACGAGAGGTAGGAGCAAACAACTCCCCATAATCAATCCCCTCGCGTGC
>NW_003307545.1:5785962-5788881 GCF_000143455.1 Volvox carteri f. nagariensis | reverse complement strand
CAACTGCACCTCACCGCTATTCACCCTCTCACGCACTATGTGATGCTGCACGTCGATGTGCTTCGACCGAGCAGACGTAATCGGGTTGTTTCCCAAGCTAAGCGCCCCCTGGGAGTCTATCTGGATTTTCACCGCGCTCTCAGGCAAGCCCAAATCAACCATCAGCTTGCGAAGCCACAAAGCCTCACGAACAGCCGCCGCTGTAGCTTGGTACTCAGCCTCCACCGAAGAAGCCGCCACAGTACGTTGAAGTTGGCTGCTCCAGCTAATCGCAGCCCCATTAAGAGTGAATACGTAACCGGACGTAGAACGCCGCGTAACTGGGTCTCCTGCCCAGTCAGAATCGCTATACCCGGACATAGCAACGTCGCCAACACCCCCAAAACGCAATCCTAGTTCGCGAGTACCCGCCAGGTAACGCAGAACGCCAGTGGCCAAGTTCATGGCAGTCTTCGTAGGTGTGGCCATATGCCGGGACAAAACACTCAATGCATATGAAATGTCAGGCCGCGTGTTCGTCGCCAGATAGTTCAATTCTCCCACCAAAGCCCTATACTCGGTGGGATTGCCCAGCAGCTCCTCTCCTTCTACCTTAGGAGTGTACCTAAAGCCCGGAGGCAAAGGGGTAGACCTCGGCTTGGCGTCAATCATCCTATGACGCTCCAACAGCTGCGCAATATACCTATACTGCGACAACACTATCTCACCCGACTTCTCCCTCCTAATTTCCATGCCCAAAAACACCTTCGCTTCTCCAAGGTCGCGCACCTTGAAGACCTTAGCAATTGCAATTTTAATTGCCCGGACCATTTCCGGGTCTTCCGACGCAACAATTGTATCATCTACGTGTACCAAAGCAATAACAACCCCACGCTCGTCCGTCTTAACAAACATCGCCGGATCAGACTTCGAAGGATAAAGACCCAACTTGGCGAACTCTGCTGATAGTTTCTCATACCAGCAACGGGGTGCCTGCTTTAAACCGTAAATAGACTTCTGCAGCTTGCACGCAAGCGACCGGTCACTGGATGCATACCCAGGCGGTTGCTCCATCCACAACTCCTCCTTCAGCTCACCATTCAGAAACGCAGTAGACACATCGAGCTGATGTACCGTCATGTTCCGGGCTGCGGCAACTGCTAATAAAGCACGTAATGACGAACCACGAGAGGTAGGAGCAAACAACTCCCCATAATCAATCCCCTCGCGTTGCTCGAAACCCTTGGCAACAAACGCGCCTTAAAACGTTCCACGCTGCCGTCATCGCTGTACTTAACCTTATAAACCCAACGACACGGCAACAAACGAGTACCAGGAGGTGGCTTCTTCAGCTCCCAAGTACTATTAGCCATCTGGGCGGCGATCTCCTCGTCCATCGCACGCCGCCAGTCGTCTGCATGTGGACTTGCAATTGCTTCCTCAAACGAATTAGGCTCAGGAATACCAGCAGAGAAAGCAGCATTAACGCGACCAGTGACAGTGCGACCAGGTTCGTTTCGCCACCATTCGCCAGGGCGTTTACGCTCTCTAACTGGGTACCTAGTTCCCGCCATTTCCACATCAGGCTGATTGATTCCTTGCCCGTTCGCACTGCTGGAAGGTCCAGCCCCAGCCGGCGCCCCCTCGCCACCCAAATGCGGCGATCCCTCGCCGACGGTGCTACCTGGTGTCCCTTCGCCAGCCCTAGGCAGCGATCCCTCACCAGATAAACTAGTGCGAAACTCCTCCTCCTCGTCAGCATCGGACTAATAATCGGAGTCCCCGGCATTACGCCGCCGGCCGACATTAGACTCGTCAAAACGAACGTTAGAAACTACGGCAATAATGCCGTCCTCGTATAGTACACGATACTGTCCACCGTTCCCGTATCCGACAAGTATTCCACGCCTGCTCACCGGGTCGAACTTGTCGCGCTTGACGTCGGGTACGTGGACGTAGGCAACGCATCCAAAGACTCGCAGGTGACTGACGTTCGGACGAACATTAAAGAAAGCTTCGTACGGAGTGACGGTTGACCCAGCAGTTGGCGACACATTCCTAAGATAGTTGGCTGTCGCTAACGCCTCCGCCCATAATGATTTAGGCAGTCCAGACTCAACTAGCATAGCCCTAGTCTTGTCCAAAAGAGTGCGATTTAAACGTTCTGCAGCTCCGTTCTGCTCAGGGGTGTAGCCTACCGTAGTTCCGTGTAGAATACCCCTGGAAGCGAAATAGGCCTTCGTGCGAGTATTAACGAACTCCCCGCCACGATCTGTACGCACCTCCTTAACCTGCCTGCCAGTAGCGAGCTCCAGTTCCGCTATCATTACCACCATCTTCTGGTAGACCTCCTCCTTGGTCGCTGTAAACGCAACAGCTGAAAGATCAGTATGGTCGTCAAGCAGGGTTGTCACGTAACGCGAACCACTAGGTGAAGGTTCAGGCATAGGCCCACACACATCCATGTGAATGAGCGCGAGAGGCTGAGCTGCCTTATGCCCAGATAACGGAAAAGGACCACGTGTATGTTTAGCAAGGACGCAAGTCTCACACACACACGTGCTGGCTGATTGTATGCTGTGTCGGTCAACATCAAATCCAGCTACCATATTATGACGCAGCAACGTCTCAAGGTTGCTGTATCCCAAGTGGCCATACCTTCGGTGCCAAAGTGCTGCACGTTCAGCTCCGATACCCACGGCAGCACAACACTGCATCACCACCAGAAGGTTTCCTGTTGTCTTCACGCTGCGTCCTCTTCAGAGCTCCCGTACCTCCACTGCTGTAGCAGACGGGATACAAGTCCCCATCCCGCTTTCCAGTCAGCACCAACTGGTTCTGTACGTATACTTTCGCCTGTCCGCCACCGAAGACCACACTGCCTCCACGATCATCAATGATGCGTACCGATATGATTTTGGCGGTGCTTCCTCGTCGACG
>NW_003307545.1:5782021-5785498 GCF_000143455.1 Volvox carteri f. nagariensis | reverse complement strand
ATCCGCGACTCATCAAGCTTGTCCTTAACCATTGTTGATGAGGGATAGAAATAACAATTGGGCGATAACTGTCGGCGCTAACCGGGGCTCATAACCTATTGAAGAATTGGCGACGTTGACAGCTAACGCTAATTGTTATTCCGGAAGGATTGCCGGTGGCGAAGATATTTAGCACGATAAACTGTTACAAGTAATGTAAAGAGTATTGTTAGCGTTCGGCAGGACTTGAGGAGATTCCTGGTAGGAATACCGATCGTTGTGAGATAAACAAATAGGCGCAGTCACCGCCCTAAATACCGGCGCTAGCGGAAAACTCGTACATTCCGCGATCTAACTGCACGTACATTCCGCGATCTCACTGCGCCGTCCAGACGGTGCCCTAATGTCTATCACTTAGCTACCGGATATGAATCGGTAGCCCCATAAGGTTCTGGGGTAAGTCTTCCCCATTAGTCAGGCGCAGACCCGGGGTCAAATCCCCTGGTCGACAACCACACGAGTTGGGAGAGGACCGTTTCCTCAACAGTTAGACCGAATAAGGAGCGAGTCAACCTCCGTTGGACGCAACGACTGCCCCTTGATGCCCAGTATGCTGAAGCGCTCTCACGGCTCCAGCACATGTACGTTTAGTAGTTCTGAACGGTCATAAGTGACGTGATCTGTAGACGCGGAGTCCAGGAACCATCCGTCGGACGCTCACCATTGTATTCCATGAACACGACCTGCTCGGAACTCCCGGTCCCCTGGCTGATCCACCATACCCAGGCTTGATGCCACTAGCTCCGCCGCCACTGCGGCTGTTACGACCAGCAAAGCGCCGAACCCCCATTAGGTCTTATTACTGTGGCCGAACCCCCATTAGGTCTTATCACTGGTATATGAGTGTCGGTCATTTCCAACACCCCCCCGTGAGCGACACTCTCTCGCTACGGGCCATCCCATGCCTCATCCCAGTCTCCCATTCTCTGGGCAACAGCCAGTGGGTATCAATCCGGAGACCTCTCGGCAGCGCAATGCGCCATTCGGGGCTCATAATCTATTGGAGAATAGGCGACGGTGACGGCTGACGCTGATTGTTATTCCGGAGGGATTGCCGGTGCTGTCACGATACATGCAGCTCGACCCGTCCTGATTGGTGCTCCAGTACCTTCCATTGTTATCGGATACAAGATTGGCGGTAGCAGGCCAGGTGGTGCAGCTCGGAACCCAGGAGCCTAACAGGTGGCGATGGGCATGATGGGCTTGGCGGGGGGCCCCAGCGCTACGGTCTTGTTTCCGATGAGGAGTGACCGCGGTGGCAATAGCAGCGTTGGCGGGGCCTATGGCAGCTGCGTCTGCGTAGGCAGTGGCGATAGCCATACGAGCCCCCAGATGCTGACCTCCCGACGCGGCGGATAATCTGCGCAGCTGGCGCACGTTGACGCTTCGCACGATCCGTCGATGGGTGGTGTTAAGAATATGAAGGCAAGGCGACTGGTATTGAAGAATTGTCGACGGTGACAGCTAACGCTAATTGTTATTCCGGAAGGATTGCCGGTGGCGAAGATATTTAGCACGATAAACTGTTACAAGTAATGTAAAGAGTATTGTTAGCGTTCGGCAGGACTTGAGGAGATTCCTGGTAGGAATACCGATCGTTGTGAGATAAACAAATAGGCGCAGTCACCGCCCTAAATACCGGCGCTAGCGGAAAACTCGTACATTCCGCGATCTAACTGCACGTACATTCCGCGATCTCACTGCGCCGTCCAGACGGTGCCCTAATGTCTATCACTTAGCTACCGGATATGAATCGGTAGCCCCATAAGGTTCTGGGGTAAGTCTTCCCCATTAGTCAGGCGCAGACCCGGGGTCAAATCCCCTGGTCGACAACCACACGAGTTGGGAGAGGACCGTTTCCTCAACACGCCCCCTCGGGCCGTATCCCAACGAGTACCAAGTTCATCTGCACACTTCACACAAGGCGCATGGCATCTCGGCAACGTTTGAACTTCACCTCGCCCAGAGCCTTCGTTAGTACATCCGCAACCATCCACTCCGTAGGGCAGTATTCCAACTGCACCTCACCGCTATTCACCCTCTCATGCACTATGTGATGCTGCACGTCGATGTGCTTCGACCGAGCAGACGTAATCGGGTTGTTTCCCAAGCTAAGCGCCCCCTGGGAATCTATTTGAATCTTGATAGCGCTCTCAGGCAAACCCAAATCAACCATCAGCTTGCGAAGCCACAAAGCCTCACGAACAGCTGCCGCTGTCGCTTGATATTCTGCCTCCACCGACGAAGCCGCCACAGTACGTTGAAGTTGGCTGCTCCAGCTAATCGCAGCCCCATTAAGAGTGAAAACGTAGCCGGACGTAGAACGCCGCGTAACTGGGTCTCCTGCCCAGTCAGAATCACTGTACCCGGACATAGCAACGTCGCCAACACCCCCAAAACGTAATCCTAGTTCGCGAGTCCCCGCCAGGTAACGCAGAACGCCAGTTGCTAAGTTCATGGCAGTCTTCGTGGGTGCGGCCATATGCCGGGACAAAACGCTCAATGCATATGAAATGTCAGGCCGCGTGTTCGTCGCCAGATAGCTCAATTCTCCCACCAAAGCCCTATACCCTGTGGGATTGCCCAGCAGCTCCTCTCCGTCCCCCTTAGGAGTGTACCTAAAGCCCGGAGGCAAAGGGGTAGACCTCGGCTTGGCGTCAATCATCCTATGACGCTCCAACAGCTGAGCAATATACCTATGCTGCGACAACACTATCTCACCCGACTTCTCCCTCCTAATTTCCATGCCCAAAAACACCTTCGCTTCTCCAAGGTCGCGCACCTTGAAGACCTTCGCAATTGCAGCTTTAATTGCCCGAACCATTTCCGGGTCTTCCGACGCAACAATAGTGTCATCTACGTGTACCAAAGCAATAACAACCCCACGCTCGTCAGTCTTAACGAACATCGCCGGATCAGACTTCGAAGGATAAAGACCCAACTTGGCGAACTCTGCTGATAGTTTTTCGTACCAGCAACGGGGTGCCTGCTTCAACCCGTAAATAGACTTCTGCAGCTTGCACGCAAGCGACCGGTCACTGGATGCATACCCAGGCGGTTGCTCCATCCACAACTCCTCCTTCAGCTCACCATTCAGAAACGCAGTAGACACATCGAGCAGATGTACCGTCATGTTCCGGGCTGCGGCAACTGCTAATAAAGCACGCAATGACGAACCACGAGAGGTAGGGGCAAATAACTCCCCATAATCAATCCCCTCACGTTGCTCGAAACCCTTGGCAACTAAACGCGCCTTAAAACGCTCCACACTGCCATCATCGCTGTACTTAACCTTATATACCCAACGACACGGCAACAAACGAGTACCAGGAGGTGGCTTCAGCTCCCAAGTACTATTAGCCATCTGGGCGGCGATCTCCTCGTCCATCGCACGCCGCCAGTCGTCTGCATGTGGACTTGCAATTGCTTCCTCAACGA
>NW_003307545.1:5774855-5778669 GCF_000143455.1 Volvox carteri f. nagariensis | reverse complement strand
TATGAAGGCAAGGCGACTGGTATTGAAGAATTGTCGACGGTGACAGCTAACGCTAATTGTTATTCCGGAAGGATTGCCGGTGGCGAAGATATTTAGCACGATAAACTGTTACAAGTAATGTAAAGAGTATTGTTAGCGTTCGGCAGGACTTGAGGAGATTCCTGGTAGGAATACCGATCGTTGTGAGATAAACAAATAGGCGCAGTCACCGCCCTAAATACCGGCGCTAGCGGAAAACTCGTACATTCCGCGATCTAACTGCACGTACATTCCGCGATCTCACTGCGCCGTCCAGACGGTGCCCTAATGTCTATCACTTAGCTACCGGATATGAATCGGTAGCCCCATAAGGTTCTGGGGTAAGTCTTCCCCATTAGTCAGGCGCAGACCCGGGGTCAAATCCCCTGGTCGACAACCACACGAGTTGGGAGAGGACCGTTTCCTCAACACGCCCCCTCGGGCCGTATCCCAACGAGTACCAAGTTCATCTGCACACTTCACACAAGGCCCATAGCATCTCGGCAACGTTTGAACTTCACCTCGCCCAGAGCCTTCGTTAGTACATCCGCAACCATCCACTCCGTAGGGCAGTATTCCAACTGCACCTCACCGCTATTCACCCTCTGACGCACTAATTGATGCTGCACGTCTATGTGCTTCGACCGAGCAGACGTAATCGGGTTGTTTCCCAAGCTAAGCGCCCGCTGGGAGTCTATCTGGATTTTCACCGCGCTCTCAGGCAAGCCCAAATCAACCATCAGCTTGCGAAGCCACAAAGCCTCACGAACAGCCACCGCTGTAGCTTGGTACTCAGCCTCCACCGACGAAGCCGCCACAGTACGTTGAAGTTGGCTGCTCCAGCTAATCGCAGCCCCATTAAGAGTGAATACGTAACCGGACGTAGAACGCCGCGTAACTGGGTCTCCTGCCCAGTCCGAATCACTGTACCCGGACATAGCAACGTCGCCAACACCCCCAAAACGCAATCCTAGTTCGCGAGTACCCGCCAGGTAACGCAGAACGCCAGTGGCCAAGTTCATGGCAGTCTTCGTAGGTGTGGCCATATGCCGGGACAAAACACTCAATGCATAAGAAATGTCAGGCCGCGTGTTCGTCGCCAGATAGTTCAATTCTCCCACCAAAGCCCTATACTCTGTGGGATTGCCCAGCAGCTCCTCTCCGTCCCCCTTAGGAGTGTACCTAAAGCCCGGAGGCAAAGGGGTAGACCTCGGCTTGGCGTCAATCATCCTATGACGCTCCAACAGCTGCGCAATATACCTATGCTGCGACAACACTATCTCACCCGACTTCTCCCTCCTAATTTCCATGCCCAAAAACACCTTCGCTTCTCCAAGGTCGCGCACCTTGAAGACCTTCGCAATTGCAGCTTTAATTGCCCGAACCATTTCCGGGTCTTCCGACGCAACAATAGTGTCATCTACGTGTACCAAAGCAATAACAACCCCACGCTCGTCAGTCTTAACGAACATCGCCGGATCAGACTTCGAAGGATAAAGACCCAACTTGGCGAACTCTGCTGATAGTTTTTCGTACCAGCAACGGGGTGCCTGCTTCAACCCGTAAATAGACTTCTGCAGCTTGCACGCAAGCGACCGGTCACTGGATGCATACCCAGGCGGTTGCTCCATCCACAACTCCTCCTTCAGCTCACCATTCAGAAACGCAGTAGACACATCGAGCAGATGTACCGTCATGTTCCGGGCTGCGGCAACTGCTAATAAAGCACGCAATGACGAACCACGAGAGGTAGGGGCAAACAACTCCCCATAATCAATCCCCTCACGTTGCTCGAAACCCTTGGCAACTAAACGCGCCTTAAAACGCTCCACACTGCCATCATCGCTGTACTTAACCTTATATACCCAACGACACGGCAACAAACGAGTACCAGGAGGTGGCTTCAGCTCCCAAGTACTATTAGCCATCTGGGCGGCGATCTCCTCGTCCATCGCACGCCGCCAGTCGTCTGCATGTGGACTTGCAATTGCTTCCTCAAACGAATTAGGCTCAGGAATACCAGCAGAGAAAGCAGCGTTAACGCGACCAGTGACAGTGCGACCAGGTTCGTTTCGCCACCATTCGCCAGGGCGTTTACGCTCTCTAACTGGGTACCTAGTTCCCGCCATTTCCACATCAGGCTGATTAATTCCTTGCTCGTTCGCACTGCTGGAAGATCCAGCCCCAGCCGGCGCCCCCTCGCCACCCAAATGCGGCGATCCCTCGCCGACGGTGCTACCTGGTGTCCCTTCGCCAGCCCTAGGCAGCGATCCCTCACCAGATAAACTAGTGCGAAACTCCTCCTCCTCGTCAGCATCGGACTAATAATCGGAGTCCCCGGCATTACGCCGCCGGCCGACATTAGACTCGTCAAAACGAACGTTAGAAACTACGGCAATAATGCCGTCCTCGTATAGTACACGATACTGTCCACCGTTCCCGTATCCGACAAGTATTCCACGCCTGCTCACCGGGTCGAACTTGTCGCGCTTGACGTCGGGTACGTGGACGTAGGCAACGCATCCAAAGACTCGCAGGTGACTGACGTTCGGACGAACATTAAAGAAAGCTTCGTACGGAGTGACGGTTGACCCAGCAGTTGGCGACACATTCCTAAGATAGTTGGCTGTCGCTAACGCCTCCGCCCATAATGATTTAGGCAGTCCAGACTCAACTAGCATAGCCCTAGTCTTGTCCAAAAGAGTGCGATTTAAACGTTCTGCAGCTCCGTTCTGCTCAGGGGTGTAGCCTACCGTAGTTCCGTGTAGAATACCCCTGGAAGCGAAATAGGCCTTCGTGCGAGTATTAACGAACTCCCCGCCACGATCTGTACGCACCTCCTTAACCTGCCTGCCAGTAGCGAGCTCCAGTTCCGCTATCATTACCACCATCTTCTGGTAGACCTCCTCCTTGGTCGCTGTAAACGCAACAGCTGAAAGATCAGTATGGTCGTCAAGCAGGGTTGTCACGTAACGCGAACCACTAGGTGAAGGTTCAGGCATAGGCCCACACACATCCATGTGAATGAGCGCGAGAGGCTGCGCTGCCTTATGCCCAGATAACGGAAAAGGACCACGTGTATGTTTAGCAAGGACGCAAGTCTCACACACACACGTGCTGGCTGATTGTATGCTGTGTCGGTCAACATCAAATCCAGCTACCATATTATGACGCAGCAACGTCTCAAGGTTGCTGTATCCCAAGTGGCCATACCTTCGGTGCCAAAGTGCTGCACGTTCAGCTCCGATACCCACGGCAGCACAACACTGCATCACCACCAGAAGGTTTCCTGTTGTCTTCACGCTGCGTCCTCTTCAGAGCTCCCGTACCTCCACTGCTGTAGCAGACGGGATACAAGTCCCCATCCCGCTTTCCAGTCAGCACCAACTGGTTCTGTACGTATACTTTCGCCTGTCCGCCACCGAAGACCACACTGCCTCCACGATCATCAATGATGCGTACCGATATGATTTTGGCGGTGGCTTCCTCGTCGACGTAGACCTTCTTGAAAGTGATGGCCTGTTTATCGTTGACGTTAGACCGAATCGTAAGTGTGCCAACTTCAGTCGGTCGAAGAGATTGTCCCTTGATGCCCATGATGTTGAAGCGCTCCCACGGCTCCAACAACCGCACGTTGAAAAGTTCTGAGCGGTCATACGTTATGTGGTGAGTGGCGGCTGAGTCCAGAAACCATTCCGTCGGACGATTGCTGTTGTATGCCACGAATGCTACCTGCCGCGGACTCCTGGCCCCCTAGCTGATCCACCGGATCCTGGCTTGCTGCCGCTAGCTCCGC
>NW_003307545.1:5760166-5774805 GCF_000143455.1 Volvox carteri f. nagariensis | reverse complement strand
TCGACCATCTTAAAACGGCTGAATCTTGACGTAGAGACACCTTGGGGGCGTTGTTGTTGGCAGCAAACATAGATCCCAAGGCGTCCCAGGCCTTCTTCGCGTTGGCAGCACCGGTAACCATCGGCAAATGATGATCCTTGACGTTCTTGATGAGCAGATTGATGACCTTCCGTGACTGTCGAATTTGCTCCTCGTTGCACGGCTCGGCGAGCAGGGATTGCTCAAGCCCAAGCTCCATGCACATCGCGCTGAACCGAATTTGCCAGGTAGAGTAGTTGTTGAGATCCAGCGACTCATCAAGCTTGTCCTTAACCATTGTTGATGAGGGATAGAAATAACAATTGGGCGATAACTGTCGGCGCTAACCGGGGCTCATAACCTATTGAAGAATTGGCGACGTTGACAGCTAACGCTAATTGTTATTCCGGAAGGATTGCCGGTGGCGAAGATATTTAGCACGATAAACTGTTACAAGTAATGTAAAGAGTATTGTTAGCGTTCGGCAGGACTTGAGGAGATTCCTGGTAGGAATACCGATCGTTGTGAGATAAACAAATAGGCGCAGTCACCGCCCTAAATACCGGCGCTAGCGGAAAACTCGTACATTCCGCGATCTAACTGCACGTACATTCCGCGATCTCACTGCGCCGTCCAGACGGTGCCCTAATGTCTATCACTTAGCTACCGGATATGAATCGGTAGCCCCATAAGGTTCTGGGGTAAGTCTTCCCCATTAGTCAGGCGCAGACCCGGGGTCAAATCCCCTGGTCGACAACCACACGAGTTGGGAGAGGACCGTTTCCTCAACAGTTAGACCGAATAAGGAGCGAGTCAACCTCCGTTGGACGCAACGACTGCCCCTTGATGCCCAGTATGCTGAAGCGCTCTCACGGCTCCAGCACATGTACGTTTAGTAGTTCTGAACGGTCATAAGTGACGTGATCTGTAGACGCGGAGTCCAGGAACCATCCGTCGGACGCTCACCATTGTATTCCATGAACACGACCTGCTCGGAACTCCCGGTCCCCTGGCTGATCCACCATACCCAGGCTTGATGCCACTAGCTCCGCCGCCACTGCTGCTGTTACGACCAGCAAAGCGCCGAACCCCCATTAGGTCTTATTACTGTGGCCGAACCCCCATTAGGTCTTATCACTGGTATATGAGTGTCGGTCATTTCCAACACCCCCCCGTGAGCGACACTCTCTCGCTACGGGCCATCCCATGCCTCATCCCAGTCTCCCATTCTCTGGGCAACAGCCAGTGGGTATCAATCCGGAGACCTCTCGGCAGCGCAATGCGCCATTCGGGGCTCATAATCTATTGGAGAATAGGCGACGGTGACGGCTGACGCTGATTGTTATTCCGGAGGGATTGCCGGTGCTGTCACGATACATGCAGCTCGACCCGTCCTGATTGGTGCTCCAGTACCTTCCATTGTTATCGGATACAAGATTGGCGGTAGCAGGCCAGGTGGTGCAGCTCGGAACCCAGGAGCCTAACAGGTGGCGATGGGCATGATGGGCTTGGCGGGGGGCCCCAGCGCTACGGTCTTGTTTCCGATGAGGAGTGACCGCGGTGGCAATAGCAGCGTTGGCGGGGCCTATGGCAGCTGCGTCTGCGTAGGCAGTGGCGATAGCCATACGAGCCCCCAGATGCTGACCTCCCGACGCGGCGGATAATCTGCGCAGCTGGCGCACGTTGACGCTTCGCACGATCCGTCGATGGGTGGTGTTAAGAATATGAAGGCAAGGCGACTGGTATTGAAGAATTGTCGACGGTGACAGCTAACGCTAATTGTTATTCCGGAAGGATTGCCGGTGGCGAAGATATTTAGCACGATAAACTGTTACAAGTAATGTAAAGAGTATTGTTAGCGTTCGGCAGGACTTGAGGAGATTCCTGGTAGGAATACCGATCGTTGTGAGATAAACAAATAGGCGCAGTCACCGCCCTAAATACCGGCGCTAGCGGAAAACTCGTACATTCCGCGATCTAACTGCACGTACATTCCGCGATCTCACTGCGCCGTCCAGACGGTGCCCTAATGTCTATCACTTAGCTACCGGATATGAATCGGTAGCCCCATAAGGTTCTGGGGTAAGTCTTCCCCATTAGTCAGGCGCAGACCCGGGGTCAAATCCCCTGGTCGACAACCACACGAGTTGGGAGAGGACCGTTTCCTCAACACGCCCCCTCGGGCCGTATCCCAACGAGTACCAAGTTCATCTGCACACTTCACACAAGGCCCATAGCATCTCGGCAACGTTTGAACTTCACCTCGCCCAGAGCCTTCGTTAGTACATCCGCAACCATCCACTCCGTAGGGCAGTATTCCAACTGCACCTCACCGCTATTCACCCTCTGACGCACTAATTGATGCTGCACGTCTATGTGCTTCGACCGAGCAGACGTAATCGGGTTGTTTCCCAAGCTAAGCGCCCGCTGGGAGTCTATCTGGATTTTCACCGCGCTCTCAGGCAAGCCCAAATCAACCATCAGCTTGCGAAGCCACAAAGCCTCACGAACAGCCACCGCTGTAGCTTGGTACTCAGCCTCCACCGACGAAGCCGCCACAGTACGTTGAAGTTGGCTGCTCCAGCTAATCGCAGCCCCATTAAGAGTGAATACGTAACCGGACGTAGAACGCCGCGTAACTGGGTCTCCTGCCCAGTCCGAATCACTGTACCCGGACATAGCAACGTCGCCAACACCCCCAAAACGCAATCCTAGTTCGCGAGTACCCGCCAGGTAACGCAGAACGCCAGTGGCCAAGTTCATGGCAGTCTTCGTAGGTGTGGCCATATGCCGGGACAAAACACTCAATGCATAAGAAATGTCAGGCCGCGTGTTCGTCGCCAGATAGTTCAATTCTCCCACCAAAGCCCTATACTCTGTGGGATTGCCCAGCAGCTCCTCTCCGTCCCCCTTAGGAGTGTACCTAAAGCCCGGAGGCAAAGGGGTAGACCTCGGCTTGGCGTCAATCATCCTATGACGCTCCAACAGCTGCGCAATATACCTATGCTGCGACAACACTATCTCACCCGACTTCTCTCTCCTAATCTCCATGCCCAAAAACACCTTCGCTTCTCCAAGGTCGCGCACCTTGAAGACCTTCGCAATTGCGGCTTTAATTGCCCGGACCATTTCCGGGTCTTCCAACGCAACAATTGTATCATCTACGTGCACCAAAGCAATAACAACCCCACGCTCGTCCGTCTTAACAAACATCGCCGGATCAGACTTCAAAGGATAAAGACCCAACTTGGCGAACTCTGCTGATAGTTTTTCATACCAGCAACGGGGTGCCTGCTTTAAACCGTAAATAGACTTCTGCAGCTTGCACGCAAGCGACCGGTCACTGGATGCATACCCAGGCGGTTGCTCCATCCACAACTCCTCCTTCAGCTCACCATTCAGAAACGCAGTAGACACATCGAGCTGATGTACCGTCATGTTCCGGGCTGCGGCAACTGCTAATAAAGCACGCAATGACGAACCACGAGAGGTAGGGGCAAACAACTCCCCATAATCAATCCCCTCACGTTGCTCGAAACCCTTGGCAACTAAACGCGCCTTAAAACGCTCCACGCTGCCGTCATCGCTGTACTTAACCTTATATACCCAACGACACGGCAACAAACGAGTACCAGGAGGTGGCTTCTTCAGCTCCCAAGTACTGTTAGCCATCTGGGCGGCGATCTCCTCGTCCATCGCACGCCGCCAGTCGTCTGCATGTGGACTAGCAATTGCTTCCTCAAACGAATTAGGCTCAGGAATACCAGCAGAGAAAGCAGCGTTAACGCGACCAGTGACAGTGCGACCAGGTTCGTTTCGCCACCATTCGCCAGGGCGTTTACGCTCTCTAACTGGGTACCTAGTTCCCGCCATTTCCACATCAGGCTGATTGATTCCTTGCCCGTTCGCACTGCTGGAAGGTCCAGCCCCAGCCGGCGCCCCCTCGCCACCCAAATGCGGCGATCCCTCGCCGACGGTGCTACCTGGTGTCCCTTCGCCAGCCCTAGGCAGCGATCCCTCACCAGATAAACTAGTGCGAAACTCCTCCTCCTCGTCGGCATCGGACTCATAATCGGAGTCCCCGGCATTACGCCGCCGGCCGACATTAGACTCGTCAAAACGAACGTTAGAAACTACGGCAATAATGCCGTCCTCGTATAGTATGTTGAAAATGACCGACACTCATATACCAGTGAATGGTAGCCACAGTAATAGGACCCAACGGGGGTCCGGCGCTTTGCTGGTCTTAACAGGTTATGAGCCCCGAATGGCGCATTGCGCTGCCGAGAGGTCGCCGGATCGATACCCACTGGCTGTTGCCCAGAGAATGGGAGACCGGGATGAGGCACGGGAAGGCCCGTAGCGAGAGAGTGTCGCTCACGGGGGGGTGTTGGAAATGACCGACACTCATATACCAGTGAATGGTAGCCACAGTAATAGGACCCAACGGGGGTCCGGCGCTTTGCTGGTCTTAACAGGTTATGAGCCCCGAATGGCGCATTGCGCTGCCGAGAGGTCGCCGGATTGATACCCACTGGCTGTTGCCCAGAGAATGGGAGACCGGGATGAGGCACGGGAAGGCCCGGAGCGAGAGAGTGTCGCTCACGGGGGGGTGTTGAAAATGACCGACACTCATATACCAGTGAATGGTAGCCACAGTAATAGGACCCAACGGGGGTCCGGCGCTTTGCTGGTCTTAACATAGTACACGATACTGTCCACCGTTCCCGTATCCGACAAGTATTCCACGCCTGCTCACCGGGTCGAACTTGTCGCGCTTGACGTCGGGTACGTGGACGTAGGCAACGCATCCAAAGACTCGCAGGTGACTGACGTTCGGACGAACATTAAAGAAAGCTTCGTACGTAGTGACGGTTGACCCAGCAGTTGGCGACACATTCCTAAGATAGTTGGCTGTCGCTAACGCCTCCGCCCATAATGATTTAGGCAGTCCAGACTCAACTAGCATAGCCCTAGTCTTGTCCAAAAGAGTGCGTTTTAAACGTTCTGCAGCTCCGTTCTGCTCAGGGGTGTAGCCTACCGTAGTTCCGTGTAGAATACCCCTGGAAGCGAAATAGGCCTTCGTGCGAGTATTAACGAACTCCCCCCCACGATCTGTACGCACCTCCTTAACCTGCCTGCCAGTAGCGCGCTCCAGTTCCGCTATCATTACCACCATCTTCTGGTAGACCTCCTCCTTGGTCGCTGTAAACGCAACAGCTGAAAGACCAGTATGGTCGTCAAGCAGGGTTGTCACGTAACGCGAACCACTAGGCGAAGGTTCAGGCATAGGCCCACACACATCCATGTGAATGAGCGCGAGAGGCTGCGCTGCCTTATGCCCAGATAACGGAAAAGGACCACGTGTATGTTTAGCAAGGACGCAAGTCTCACACACACACGTGCTGGCTGATTGTATGCTGTGTCGGTCAACATCAAATCCAGCTACCATATTATGACGCAGCAACGTCTCAAGGTTGCTGTATCCCAGGTGGCCATACCTTCGGTGCCAAAGTGCTGCACGTTCAGCTCCGATACCCACGGCAGCACACACTGCATCACCACCAGAAGGTATCCTGTTGTCTTCACGCTGCGTCCTCTTCAGAGCTCCCGTACCTCCACTGCTGTAGCAGACGGGATACAAGTCCCCATCCCGCTTTCCAGTCAGCACCAACTGGTTCTGTACGTATACTTTCGCCTGTCCGCCCCCGAAGACCACACTGCCTCCACGATCATCAATGATGCGTACCGATATGATTTTGGCGGTGGCCTCCTCGTCGACGTAGACCTTCTTGAAAGTGATGGCCTGTTTATCGTTGACGTTAGACCGAATCGTAAGCGTGCCAACTTCAGTCGGCCGAAGACATTGTCCCTTGATGCCCATGATGTTGAAGCGCTCCCACGGCTCCAACAACCGCACGTTGAAAAGTTCTGAGCGGTCATACGTTATGTGGTGAGTGGCGGCTGAGTCCAGAAACCATTCCGTCGGACGATTGCTGTTGCATGCCACGAATGCTACCTGCCGCGGAACTCCTGGCCCCCTAGCTGATCCACCGGATCCTGGCTTGCTGCCGCTAGCTCCGCTGCCACTACCTCCGTTACCACTGTTGCTGTAGCCACCCTTGTAGCCAGAATTTGACGACTGCTTCAGCGCCTTAAGCTGCCTGCAGTCCTTAACCACGTGCCCAGGTTTATTACAGTAGTAGCAGATGACTTGCTTCCGACTATGTCCCGAGCTGTTGTTAGCCGGCCCCCGGCTACCATAACCAGAAGTAGAAGCGCCGAACGTCGAACCGCCGACAGACGCGAAGGCTGCCGACTCGGTAGGCTTGCCCGACCCACCGTTAGCCGTCTCGATAGAGAGAAGCTTTGCTGTGACGCTCGCCATGTCCAAATCGCCGTCGCGCATAAGTAATGTAGTCGTCACCACGCTGTACCGACTGGGTAGACCAACTAGCACGGTGTACGCCAGCTCGGAGTCGTTAACTACGTGGCCGACTCCCAATAAATCTGTTTGCAGCTGCCTTGCACGCGCAAAGTACATCGGAAGAGATTCGCCGTCGACCATCTTAAAACGGCTGAATTCTTGACGTAGAGACACCTTGCGGGCGTTGTTGTTGGCAGCAAACATAGATCCCAAGGCGTCCCAGGCCTTCTTCGCGTTGGCAGCACCGGTAACCATCGGCAAATGATGATCCTTGACGTTCTTGATGAGCAGATTGATGACCTTCCGTGACTGTCGAATTTGCTCCTCGTTGCACGGCTCGGCGAGCAGGGATTGCTCAAGCCCAAGCTCCATGCACATCGCGCTAAATCGAATTTGCCAGGTAGAGTAGTTGTTGAGGTCCAGCGACTCATCAAGCTTGTCCTTAACCATTGTCGATGAGGGATAGAAATAACAATTTGACGATAGCTGTCTGCGCTAAGCGGGGCTCATAACCTATTGAAGAATTGGCGACGGTGACGGCTAACGCTGATTGTTATTCCGGAAGGATTGCCGGTGGCGAAGATATTTAGCACGATAAACTGTTACAAGTAATGTAAAGAGTATTGTTAGCGTTCGGCAGGACTTGAGGAGATTCCTGGTAGGAATACCGATCGTTGTGAGATAAACAAATAGGCGCAGTCACCGCCCTAAATACCGGCGCTAGCGGAAAACTCGTACATTCCGCGATCTAACTGCACGTACATTCCGCGATCTCACTGCGCCGTCCAGACGGTGCCCTAATGTCTATCACTTAGCTACCGGATATGAATCGGTAGCCCCATAAGGTTCTGGGGTAAGTCTTCCCCATTAGTCAGGCGCAGACCCGGGGTCAAATCCCCTGGTCGACAACCACACGAGTTGGGAGAGGACCGATTCCTCAACAGTGGCCACTTATAGGCAGGCGGCTATAGGCGGCTGGCAGAGGTTAAGGCCTGACTTCTGCTCCCGGTCGACCCGGGTTCAAATCCGCCTGCCGACCTCTCGGGTGTTTGAGAGGTGGTGAAATGGGAGGTGGCCCCCCATCTTGTGGACGGTGTAGGACGTGATAAAATCAACTCGCGAGCTGACCAGAAACTAAGTTGAGGCGCCGTCGATCCGCTAGATTTGGTTGGATGCTGGTGGTGAGTTGCCAAACTCAAAGAGTACACTCTGAAGTCGGATGGGGTGAATGGCTTAGGGTGCCCCTCTAGCAGGGGAGAGCAGGGAATTGCCTCGGGAAGGAGGCCACTGGTGAAGCTTAACCACCCTGTAACAACATCAACTTATAGTGGTTCGTATCTTGCAGCAAACAAATACACGGCATCACTGCACTGCCGCCACCGCCTGTCTGATGAGGCATGCTACCCTACCTGCCACGAGTGGGTGCCAAGACCACCTCCACTCCTTCCCTGCGCGTTAGGCTGCGGCTCTCTCTGCAACTCCGAGCTATACGGCCCATCTCCTGGTAGTTGCAGCAAATGATCGCCCGCTGCAATCCACGCTGTCCAGTTGGGTCAACCGGATACAGAATTTTCGCGGCACTCACGGCCGCCAGTCGTCTGCATGTGGGCCTGAGATGCCTTCGGCATAAATGTTAGGCTCTAGATCTCAGCAGAGACTGCAGCAATGACTCGGCCTGTAGCACTACGACCAGGTACACTCCGTCACCACTCGCCAGGACGTTTGCTTTCCCTAACTGAATACCGAGCCCCCAGCATTTCGACACCAGGGTGTGTATTTCCTTGCACACTCACACTTCTGGGAGGTCCAGCCCCAGCCGGCGCCTCCTCGCCACACAAAGGCGGCGGTCCCTGGCTGACGAAATTGCCTGATGTCCATTCGCCAGCCCTAGGCAACGACCCCTCACCAGGCAAACTAGTGTGCAACCCTCGTCAGTAACGGACCCATCATCGGAATACCTGGCATTGGCTGAGATTAAACTCATCAAGGCGGACATTGGGGACGTACATAACACGATACTGTCCTCCATTCCCATATTCGGCCAGGATCCCTCAGACGCTTACTGTTGTAAGCTACAAACGCAACCTGCCTCGGGAAAACTGATCCCTTGGTAGACCCACCGGGCCCAGGCTTGTTGCAATAGAAGCAAATCACCTCTTTGACAGGAACGCCAGAAGTGCTGCTGGCCGCGCCACGATTCCCAAGACCAGATCCAGAGGCGCCAAATGTTGAGGAAACGGTCCTCTCCCAACTCGTGTGGTTGTCGACCAGGGGATTTGACCCCGGGTCTGCACCTGACTAATGGGGAAATCTTACCCCAGAACCTTATGGGGCTACCGATGCATATCCGGTAGCTAAGTGATAGACATTAGGGCACCGTCTGGACGGCGCAGTGAGATCGCGGAATGTACGTGCAGTTAGATCGCGGAATGTACGAGTTTTCCGCTAGCGCCGGTATTTAGGGCGGTGACTGCGCCTATTAGTTTATCTCACAACGATCGGTATTCCTACCAGGAATCTCCTCAAGTCCTGCCGAACGCTAACAATACTCTTTACATTACTTGTAACATTTTATCGTGCTAAATATCTTCGCCACCGGCAATCCTTCCGGAATAACAATCAGCGTTAGCCGTCACCGTCGCCAATTCTCCAATACCAAACGGAAAACTGCCGACAGAAGCAAAAGCTGCCGACTCGGTAGGCGTATCAGACCCACCGCTTGCCACCTCGATAGTCAAGAGCTTCGAGGTGACGATAGCCATGTCCGAATAGCCGTCACGCACCAGTAGGGATGTCGTTACCATGCTAAAGCGGCTAGAGGGTAGGACACACTGTCGGGCAGAGCAATTCTTTTGGCTGCCCCGGTCGCACAATTCCCGTGCTTCCCTAATTAGACACCCTGAACACGCTAATTCTGACTGTCCGAATGTCCCTGCTGTTGAAGGGGCGGTCCTATCCCAACGTAGATAGGTGGTAGTTACGCGATGGATCCGCCGTGATAGGCGATGCCTCGGACGTGCCTCGACCTTGCCTCGGCCGTGCCTCGACCTTGCCTCGGCTGTGCCTCGGCCGTGCCTCGGGTGTCTCGGCCGCGTATCTCTGACGTGTCCTCAGGTCCAGGGATGGTGGACGACTGTACGATACTTCCGTTGGTATCGGTACATAAGACCAGAGTGGTGCATGTCTTTCTATCTCATCTTCGGATGGATCGGTATTCCTTCATAGGAATCTCCTAAAGTCTTCTTGCCGTTCACCACTAACCCACAGACTGTAACCCTTATATCGCGACCAGTCGCCTTGCCTTCATATTCTTAACAGGTTATGAGCCCTGGCTCACGCTAGTAGCTTACATAGCTAGCGTGAAGAAGGCATAGGACGCCTGCAAGCAGTTACAGTCGGACTTGTTTGGGAGTAGGACACGTTATCAGCGATTCTGAGCGGGCACACACTTTGCTTGTTGGTTTGCCCAGCCTGGCGAGTGGTGATGAAATGAACGCAGTCGTACTCTTACAGGCCGAGTCAATGCTGCAATCTGCTTGGACTAACGTTTATGCCGAAGCCATCTCAGGCCCACATGCAGACGACTGACGGCCGTGAGTGCCGCGAAAAATTTGTATCCAGTCGACCCAACTGGACAGCGTGGATTGCAGCAGGCGATCATTTGCTGCAACTACAAACAGACGGGCCGTGTAGCTCGGAGTTGCAGAGAGAGCCGCAGCGTAACGTGTTGGGAAGGAGTGGAGGTGGTCTTGGCTTCCACACGTGGCAGGTGGGGTAGCATGCCTCAACAGACAGGCGGTAGCTGCAGTGCAGTGATGCCGTGTAGTTGTTTTGCTGCAAGATAAGAACCACTAGCTATTGTCTGACTCCGAAGCGGCTAGTATTGGTGTACCTGAGTCAAGGCCTCTGCCAAGCTCTGGTAGACTTAAGAAACACAGTCGGCTAGGCACCACTGTCACCTGTGGATGGTGAAGGAATGCCGGATGAAGCCGGAACATCCAGTGGTGCACGCCAGCGCAGGAGTACAGAGGACAGGGAACATGAGGATACAGTATGGCCTTCGGAGTGGTGATGCAGGAAGGAGGATAGGAGGTCGCATGTATGTGGCTGTCACTGATCCGAACTCTGCTGTGTTTTTGCTGAGTAATACTTTCACTGAAGCCATTTCAGGAGCAAGGGCAAATGAGTGGCGCATAGTGATGGTCAACTGCACTTGTGTGCTGTGTGTACAGCCTTATGCTATGCATGTGCCACCCACGGTGGCTGTACAAGTCGAAAACACTGGAAACTTACAGTGTCAAGCACTCTTTTGCATGGCTAGTTGCAAAGATGTACGAGAAGTACGACACCTTGGAGAAGCGCAGGTATTTTCGGGCATGGAATAAGAGGAAGAAGCCGGGCGAATTGTTGTTGTCGCAATATTGAGCAGCTATTGGAACGTCACCAGAAGGTGGACACCAAGCCACGATCTACCCTTTGCCTCCGGGTTTTAGGTGCACACCTACGGGGGATAGAGGTGAGCTGCTGGGTAATCCCACGGAGGGCTTTGGTGGCCCATGGGAGAGTTGAACTACCTAGCGACGAACACACGGCCTGACATTCCTTATGCATAGAGTGTTTTGTCCCGGCATATGGCCACACCTACGAAGACTGCCATGAACTTGGCAACCGGTGTTTTGCGTTACCTGGCGGGTACTCGCAAACTAGTCTTGTCCAAAAGACGTCGGTGCTTTGGCACGCGAACAAGACGTTCAGCTCCGATACCTACGGCAGCACACACACTGCATCTCCACCAGAAGGTATCCTGTTGTCTTCACGCTGCGTCCTCTTCAGAGCTCCTGTACCTCCACTGCTGTAGCAGACGGGATACAAGTCCCCATCCCGCTTTCCAGTCAGCACCAACTGGTTCTGTACGTATACTTTCACCTGTCCGCCGCTGAAGACCACACTGCCTCCACGATCATCAATGATGCGGACCGATATGATTTTGCGGTGGCCTCCTCGTCGACGTAGACCTTCTTAAAAGTAATGGCCTGTTTATCGTTGACGTTAGACCGAATCATAAGCGTGCCAACTTCGGTCGGCCGAAGAGACTGTCCCTTGATGCCCATGATGTTGAAGCGCTCCCATGGCTCCAACAACCGCACGTTGAAAAGTTCTGAGCGGTCATACGTTATTTGGTGAGTGGCGGCTGAGTCCAGAAACCATTCCGCCGGACGATTGCTGTTGTATGCCACGAATGCTACCTGCCGCGGAACTCCTGGCCCCCTAGCTGATCCACCGGATCCTGGCTTGCTGCCGCTAGCTCCGCTGCCACTACCTCCGTTGCCACTGTTGTTGTACCCACCCTTATAGCCAGAATTTGACGACTGCTTCAGCGCTTTAAGCTGCCTGCAGTCCTTAACCACGTGCCCAGGTTTATTACAGTAGTAGCAGATGAGTTGCTTCCGACTGTGTCCCGAGCTGTTGTTCGCCGGCCCCCGGCTACCATAACCAGAAGTAGAAGCGCCGAACGTCGAACCGCCGACAGACGCGAAGGCTGCCGACTCGGTAGGCTTGCCCGACCCACCGTTAGCCGTCTCGATAGAGAGAAGCTTTGCTGTGACGCTCGCCATGTCCAAATCACCGTCGCGCATTAGTAATGTGGTCGTCACCACGCTGTACCGACTGGGTAGACCAACTAGAACGGTGTACGCCAGCTCGGAGTCGTTAACTACGTGGCCGACTTTCAATAAATCTGTTTGCAGCTGCCTTGCACGCGCAAAGTACATCGGAAGAGGTTCGCCGTCGACCATCTTAAAACGGCTGAATTCTTGACGTAGAGCCACCTTGCGGGCGTTGTTGATGTTGTTACAGGGTGGTTAAGCTTCACCAGTGGCCTCCTTCCCGAGGCAGTTCCCTGCTCTCCCCTGCTAGAGGGGCACCCTAAGCCATTCACCCCATCCGACTTCAGAGTGTACTCTTTGAGTTTGGCAACTCACCACCAGCATCCAACCAAATCTAGCGGATCAACGGCGCGTCAACTTAGTTCCTGGTCAGCTCGCGAGTTGATTTTATCACGTCCTACACCGTCCACAAGATGGGGGGCCACCTCCCATTTCATCACCTCTCAAACACCCCGAGAGGTCGGCAGGCGGATTTGAACCCGGACGCGCTGGGACACGTCGGAAGCAGAAGCCAGGCCTTAACTTCTGCCAGCCGCCGTCTTGTTGGCAGCAAACATAGATCCCAAGGCGTTGTTGTTGGCAGCAAACATAGATCCCAGCCGGGCGTTGTTGTTGGCAGCAAACATAGATCCCAAGGCGTCCCAGGCCTTCTTCGCGTTGGCAGCACCGGTAACCATCGGCAAATGATGATCCTTGACGTTCTTGATGAGCAGATTGATGACCTTCCGTGACTGTCGAATTTCCTCCTCGTTGCACGGCTCGGCGAGCAGGGATTGCTCAAGCCCAAGCGCCATGCACATCGCGCTAAACCTGATTTGCCAGGTGGAGTAGTTGTGGAGGTCCAGCGGCTCATCAAGTTTATCCTTAACCATTGTCAATAAGGGATAGAAATAACAATCGGACGATAGCTGTCGGCGCTAGCCGGGGTTCATAACCTATTGAAGAATTGGCGACGGTGACGGCTAACGCAGATTGTTATCTCGGAAGAATTGCCGGTGGCGAAGATATTTAGCACGATAAAATGTTACAAGTTATTAGCGTTCGGCAGGACTTGAGGAGATTCCTTTGAGGAATACCGATCGTAGTGAGATAAACAAATAAGCGCAGTCACCGCCCTAAATACTGGCGCTAGCGGAAAACTCGTACATTCCGCGATCTAACTGCACGTACATTCCGCGATCTCACTGCGCCGTCCTGACGGTGCCCTAATGTCTATCACTTAGCTACCGGATATGCATCGGTAGCCCCATAACGTTCTGGGGTAAGTCTTCCCCATTAGTCAGGCGCAGACTCGGGGTCAAATCCCCTGGTCGACAACCACACGAGTTGGGAGAGGACCGTTTCCTCAACACGCCCCCTCGGGCCGTATCCCAACGAGTACCAAGTTCATCTGCACACTTCACACAAGGCCCATCGCATCTCGGCAACGTTTGAATTTCACCTCGCCCAGAGCCTTCGTTAGCACATCCGCAACCATCCAATCCGTAGGGCAGTATTCCAACTGCACCTCACCGCTATTCACCCTCTCACGCACTATGTGATGCTGCACGTCGATGTGCTTCGACCGAGCAGACGTAATCGGGTTATTTCCTAAGCCAAGCGCCCCCTGGGAATCTATTTGGATCTTGATAGCGCTCTCAGGCAAACCCAAATCAACCATCAGCTTGCGAAGCCACAAAGCCTCACGAACAGCTGCCGCTGTCGCTTGATACTCGGCCTTTACCGACGAAGCCGCCACAGTACGTTGAAGTTGGTATTGAAGAATTGGCGACGGTGACGGCTAACGCTGATTGTTATTCCGGAAGGATTGCCGGTGGCGAAGATATTTAGCACGATAAACTGTTACAAGTAATGTAAAGAGTATTGTTAGCGTTCGGCAGGACTTGAGGAGATTCCTGGTAGGAATACCGATCGTTGTGAGATAAACAAATAAGCGCTGTCACCGCCCTAAATACCGGCGCTAGCGGAAAACTCGTACATTCCGCGATCTAACTGCACGTACATTCCGCGATCTCACTGCGCCGTCCAGACGGTGCCCTAATGTCTATCACTTAGCTACCGGATATGCATCGGTAGCCCCATAAGGTTCTGGGGTAAGTCTTCCCCATTAGTTAGGCGCAGACCCGGGGTCAAATCCCCTGGTCGACAACCACACGAGTTGGGAGAGGACCGTTTCCTCAACAAAAGTAAGCTTCGTACGGAGTGACGGTTGACCCAGCAGTTGGCGACACATTCCTAAGATAGTTGGCTGTCGCTAACGCCTCCGCCCATAATGATTTAGGCAGTCCAGACTCAACTAGCATAGCCCTAGTCTTGTCCAAAAGAGTGCGATTTAAACGTTCTGCAGCTCCGTTCTGCTCAGGGGTGTAGCCTACTGTAGTTCCGTGTAGAATACCCCTGGAAGCGAAATAGGCCTTCGTGCGAGTATTAACGAACTCCCCGCCACGATCTGTACGCACCTCCTTAACCTGTCTGCCAGTAGCGCGCTCCAGTTCCGCTATCATTACCACCATCTTCTGGTAGACCTC
>NW_003307545.1:5758886-5760116 GCF_000143455.1 Volvox carteri f. nagariensis | reverse complement strand
TCCACATGCAGACGACTGGCGGCGTGCGATGGACGAGGAGATCGCCGCCCAGATGGCTAACAGTACTTGGGAGCTGAAGACGCCACCTCCTGGTACTCGTTTGTTGCCGTGTCGTTGGGTATATAAGGTTAAGTACAGCGATGACGGCAGCGTGGAGCGTTNTAAGGCGCGTTTAGTTGCCAAGGGTTTCGAGCAACGTGAGGGGATTGATTATGGGGAGTTGTTTGCCCCTACCTCTCGTGGTTCGTCATTGCGTGCTTTATTAGCAGTTGCCGCAGCCCGGAACATGACGGTACATCAGCTCGATGTGTCTACTGCGTTTCTGAATGGTGAGCTGAAGGAGGAGTTGTGGATGGAGCAACCGCCTGGGTATGCATCCAGTGACCGGTCGCTTGCGTGCAAGCTGCAGAAGTCTATTTACAGGATTGAAGCAGGCACCCCGTTGCTGGTATGAAAAGCTATCAGCAGAGTTCGCCAAACTAGGTCTTTATCCTTCGAAGTCTGATCCGGCGATGTTTGTTAAGACGGACGAGCGTGGGGTTGTTATTGCTTTGGTGCACGTAGATGATACAATTGTTGCATCGGAAGACCCGGAAATGGTCCGGGCAATTAAAGCTGCAATTGCTAAGGTCTTCAAGGTGCGCGACCTTGGAGAAGCGAAGGTGTTTTGGGGCATGGAAATTAGGAGGGAGAAGTCGGGTGAGATAGTGTTGTCGCAGCATAGGTATATTGCGCAGCTATTGGAGCGTCATAGGATGATTGACGCCAAGCCGAGGTCTACCCCTTTGCCTCCGGGCTTTAGGTACACTCCTAAGGGGGACGGAGAGGAGCTGCTGGGCAATCCCACCGAGTATAGGGCTTTGGTGGGAGAATTGAACTATCTGGCGACGAACACGCGGCCTGACATTTCTTATGCATTGAGCGTTTTGTCCCGGCATATGGCCGCACCCACGAAGTGTGCCATGAACCTGGCAACTGGCGTTCTGCGTTACCTGGCAGGAACTCGCGAACTAGGATTGCGTTTTGGGGGTGTTGGCGATGTTGCTATGTCCGGGTATAGCGATTCTGACTGGGCAGGAGACCCAGTTACGCGGCGTTCTACGTCCGGTTACGTATTCACTCTTAATGGGGCTGCGATTAGCTGGAGCAGCCAACTTCAACGTACTGTGGCGGCTTCGTCGGTGGAGGCTGAGTACCAAGCTACAGCGGCGGCTGTTCGTGAGGCTTTGG
>NW_003307545.1:5741918-5746408 GCF_000143455.1 Volvox carteri f. nagariensis | reverse complement strand
TTGCCCGTTCGCACTGCTGGAAGGTCCAGCCCCAGCCGGCGCCCCCTCGCCACCCAAATGCGGCGATCCCTCGCCGACGGTGCTACCTGGTGTCCCTTCGCCAGCCCTAGGCAGCGATCCCTCACCAGATAAACTAGTGCGAAACTCCTCCTCCTCCTCGGCATCGGACTCATAATCGGAGTCCCCGGCATTACGCCGCCGGCCGACATTAGACTCGTCAAAACGAACGTTAGAAACTACGGCAATAATGCCGTCCTCGTATAGTACACGATACTGTCCACCGTTCCCGTATCCGACAAGTATTCCACGCCTGCTCACCGGGTCGAACTTGTCGCGCTTGACGTCGGGTACGTGGACGTAGGCAACGCATCCAAAGACTCGCAGGTGACTGACGTTCGGACGAACATTAAAGAAAGCTTCGTACGGAGTGACGGTTGACCCAGCAGTTGGCGACACATTTCCAACATTCCTAAGATAGTTGGCTGTCGCTAACGCCTCCGCCCATAATGATTTAGGCAGTCCAGACTCAACTAGCATAGCCCTAGTCTTGTCCAAAAGAGTGCGATTTAAACGTTCTGCAGCTCCGTTCTGCTCAGGGGTGTAGCCTACCGTAGTTCCGTGTAGAATACCCCTGGAAGCGAAATAGGCCTTCGTGCGAGTATTAACGAACTCCCCGCCACGATCTGTACGCACCTCCTTAACCTGCCTGCCAGTAGCGCGCTCCAGTTCCGCTATCATTACCACCATCTTCTGGTAGACCTCCTCCTTGGTCGCTGTAAACGCAACAGCTGAAATACCAGTATGGTCGTCAAGCAGGGTTGTCACGTAACGCGAACCACTAGGCGAAGGTTCAGGCATAGGCCCACACACATCCATGTGAATGAGCGCGAGAGGCTGCGCTGCCTTATGCCCAGATAACGGAAAAGGACCACGTGTATGTTTAGCAAGGACGCAAGTCTCACACACACACGTGCTGGCTGATTGTATGCTGTGTCGGTCAACATCAAATCCAGCTACCATATTATGACGCAGCAACGTCTCAAGGTTGCTGTATCCCAGGTGGCCATACCTTCGGTGCCAAAGTGCTGCACGTTCAGCTCCGATACCCACGGCAGCACACACTGCATCACCACCAGAAGGTATCCTGTTGTCTTCACGCTGCGTCCTCTTCAGAGCTCCCGTACCTCCACTGCTGTAGCAGACGGGATACAAGTCCCCATCCCGCTTTCCAGTCAGCACCAACTGGTTCTGTACGTATACTTTCGCCTGTCCGCCGCCGAAGACCACACTGCCTCCACGATCATCAATGATGCGTACCGATATGATTTTGGCGTTGGCCTCCTCGTCGACGTAGACCTTCTTGAAAGTGATGGCCTGTTTATCGTTGACGTTAGACCGAATCGTAAGCGTGCCAACTTCAGTCGGCCGAAGAGATTGTCCCTTGATGCCCATGATGTTGAAGCGCTCCCACGGCTCCAACAACCGCACGTTGAAAAGTTCTGAGCGGTCATACGTCATGTGGTGAGTGGCGGCTGAGTCCAGAAACCATTCCGTCGGACGATTGCTGTTGCATGCCACGAATGCTACCTGCCGCGGAACTCCTGGCCCCCTAGCTGATCCACCGGATCCTGGCTTGCTGCCGCTAGCTCCGCTGCCACTACCTCCGTTACCACTGTTGCTGTAGCCACCCTTGTAGCCAGAATTTGACGACTGCTTCAGCGCCTTAAGCTGCCTGCAGTCCTTAACCACGTGCCCAGGTTTATTACAGTAGTAGCAGATGACTTGCTTCCGACTATGTCCCGAGCTGTTGTTAGCCGGCCCCCGGCTACCATAACCAGAAGTAGAAGCGCCGAACGTCGAAACGCCGACAGACGCGAAGGCTGCCGACTCGGTAGGCTTGCCCGACCCACCGTTAGCTGTCTCGATAGAGAGAAGCTTTGCTGTGACGCTCGCCATGTCCAAATCGCCGTCGCGCATAAGTAATGTAGTCGTCACCACGCTGTACCGACTGGGTAGACCAACTAGCACGGTGTACGCCAGCTCGGAGTCGTTAACTACGTGGCCGACTCCCAATAAATCTGTTTGCAGCTGCCTTGCACGCGCAAAGTACATCGGAAGAGATTCGCCGTCGACCATCTTAAAACGGCTGAATTCTTTACGTAGAGACACCTTGCGGGCGTTGTTGTTGGCAGCAAACATAGATCCCAAGGCGTCCCAGGCCTTCTTCGCGTTGGCAGCACCGGTAACCATCGGCAAATGATGATCCTTGACGTTCTTGATGAGCAGATTGATGACCTTCCGTGACTGTCGAATTTGCTCCTCGTTGCACGGCTCGGCGAGCAGGGATTGCTCAAGCCCAAGCTCCATGCACATCGCGCTAAATCGAATTTGCCAGGTAGAGTAGTTGTTGAGGTCCAGCGACTCATCAAGCTTGTCCTTAACCATTGTCGATGAGGTATAGAAATAACAATTGGGCGATAGCTGTCGGCGCTAAGCGGGGCTCATAACCTATTGGAGAATTGGCGACGGTGACGGCTAACGCTGATTGTTATTCCGGAAGGATTGCCGGTGGCGAAGATATTTAGCACGATAAACTGTTACAAGTAATGTAAAGAGTATTGTTAGCGTTCGGCAGGACTTGAGGAGATTCCTTTGAGGAATACCGATCGTTGTGAGATAAACTAATAGGCGCAGTCACCGCCCTAAATACCGGCGCTAGCGGAAAACTCGTACATTCCGCGATCTAACTGCACGTACATTCCGCGATCTCACTGCGCCGTCCAGACGGTGCCCTAATGTCTATCACTTAGCTACCGGATATGCATCGGTAGCCCCATAAGGTTCTGGGGTAAGTCTTCCCCATTAGTCAGGCGCAGACCCGGGGTCAAATACCCTGATCGACAACCACACGAGTTGGGAGAGGACCGTTTCCTCAACAAACTCTGCTGTGTTTTTGCTGAGTAATACTTTCACTGAAGCCATTTCAGGAGCAAGGGCAAATGAGTGGCGCATAGTCATGGTCAACTGCACTTGTCAACATCATGGGCATCAAGGGACAATCTCTTCGGCCGACTGAAGTTGGCACGCTTACGATTCGGTCTAACGTCAACGATAAACAGGCCATCACTTTCAAGAAGGTCTACGTCGACGAGGAGGTCAACGCCAAAATCATATCGGTACGCATCATTGATGATCGTGGAGGCAGTGTGGTCTTCGGCGGCGGACAGGCGAAAGTATACGTACAGAACCAGTTGGTGCTGACTGGAAAGCGGGATGGGGACTTGTATCCCGTCTGCTACAGCAGTGGAGGTACGGGAGCTCTGAAGAGGACGCAGCGTGAAGACAACAGGATACCTTCTGGTGGTGATGCAGTGTGTGCTGCCGTGGGTATCGGAGCTGAACGTGCAGCACTTTGGCACCGAAGGTATGGCCACTTGGGATACAGCAACCTTGAGACGTTGCTGCGTCATAATATGGTAGCTGGATTTGATGTTGACCGACACAGCATACAATCAGCCAGCACGTGTGTGTGTGAGACTTGCGTCCTTGCTAAGCATACACGTGGTCCTTTTCCGCTAACTGGGCATAAGGCAGCGCAGCCTCTCGCGCTCATTCACATGGATGTGTGTGGACCTATGCCTGAACCTTCGCCTAGTGGTTCGCGTTACGTGACAACTCTGCTTGACGATCATACTGGTCTTTCAGCTGTTGCGTTTACAGCGACCAAGGAGGAGGTCTACCAGAAGATGGTGGTAATGATAGCGGAACTGGAGCGCGCTACTGGCAGACAGGTTAAGGAGGTGCGTACAGATCGTGGCGGGGAGTTCGTTAATACTCGCACGAAGGCCTATTTCGCTTCCAGGGGTATTCTACACGGAACTACAGTAGGCTACACCCCTGAGCAGAACGGAGCTGCAGAACGTTTAAATCGCACTCTTTTGGACAAGACTAGGGCTATGCTAGTTGAGTCTGGACTGCCTAAATCATTATGGGCGGAGGCGTTAGCGACAGCCAACTATCTTAGGAATGTGTCGCCAACTGCTGGGTCAACCGTCACTCCGTACGAAGCTTACTTTTGTTGAGGAAACGGTCCTCTCCCAACTCGTGTGGTTGTCGACCAGGGGATTTGACCCCGGGTCTGCGCCTAACTAATGGGGAAGACTTACCCCAGAACCTTATGGGGCTACCGATGCATATCCGGTAGCTAAGTGATAGACATTAGGGCACCGTCTGGACGGCGCAGTGAGATCGCGGAATGTACGTGCAGTTAGATCGCGGAATGTACGAGTTTTCCGCTAGCGCCGGTATTTAGGGCGGTGACTGCGCCTATTAGTTTATCTCACAACGATCGGTATTCCTCANAGGAATCTCCTCAAGTCCTGCCGAACGCTAACAATACTCTTTACATTACTTGTAACAGTTTATCGTGCTAAATATCTTCGCCACCGGCAATCCTTCCGGAATAACAATCAGCGTTAGCCGTCACCGTC
>NW_003307545.1:5737591-5741868 GCF_000143455.1 Volvox carteri f. nagariensis | reverse complement strand
CCGTTATCTGGGCATAAGGCAGCGCAGCCTCTCGCGCTCATTCACATGGATGTGTGTGGGCCTATGCCTGAACCTTCGCCTAGTGGTTCGCGTTACGTGACCCCCCTGCTTGACGACCATACTGGTCTTTCAGCTGTTGCGTTTACAGCGACCAAGGAGGAGGTCTACCAGAAGATGGTGGTAATGATAGCGGAACTGGAGCGCGCTACTGGCAGGCAGGTTAAGGAGGTGCGTACAGATCGTGGCGGGGAGCTCGTTAATACTCGCACGAAGGCCTATTTCGCTTCCAGGGGTATTCTACACGGAACTACAGTAGGCTACACCCCTGAGCAGAACGGAGCTGCAGAACGTTTAAATCGCACTCTTTTGGACAAGACTAGGGCTATGCTAGTTGAGTCTGGACTGCCTAAATCATTATGGGCGGAGGCGTTAGCGACAGCCAACTATCTTAGGAATGTGTCGCCAACTGCTGGGTCAACCGTCACTCCGTACGAAGCTTTCTTTAACGTTCGTCCGAACGTCAGTCACCTGCGAGTCTTTGGATGCGTTGCCTACGTCCACGTACCCGACGTCAAGCGCGACAAGTTCGACCCGGTGAGCAGGCGTGGAATACTTGTCGGATACGGGAACGGTGGACAGTATCGTGTACTGTACGAGGACGGCATTATTGCCGTAGTATCTAACGTCCGCTTTGATGAGTCTAATGTCGGCCGGCGGCGTAATGCCGGGGACTCCGATTATGAGTCCGATGCCGACGAGGAGGAGGAGTTTCGCACTAGTTTATCTGGTGAGGGATCGCTGCCTAGGGCTGGCGAAGGGACAACAGGTAGCACCGTCGGCGAGGGATCGCCGCACTTGGGTGGCGAGGGGGCGCCGGCTGGGGCTGGACCTTCCAGCAGTGCGAACGGGCAAGGAATCAATCAGCCTGATGTGGAAATGGCGGGAACTAGGTACCCAGTTAGAGAGCGTAAACGCCCTGGCGAATGGTGGCGAAACGAACCTGGTCGCACTGTCACTGGTCGCGTTAACGCTGCTTTCTCTGCTGGTATTCCTGAGCCTAATTCGTTTGAGGAAGCAATTGCAAGTTCACATGCAGACGACTGGCGGCGTGCGATGGACGAGGAGATCGCCGCCCAGATGGCTAATAGTACTTGGGAGCTGAAGAAGCCACCTCCTGGTACTCGTTTGTTGCCGTGTCGGTGGGTTTATAAGGTTAAGTACAGCGATGACGGCAGCGTGGAGCGATTTAAGGCGCGTTTAGTTGCCAAGGGTTTCGAGCAACGCGAGGGGATTGATTATGGGGAGTTGTTTGCTCCTACCTCTCGTGGTTCGTCATTACGTGCTTTATTAGCAGTTGCCGCAGCCCGGAACATGACGGTACATCAGCTCGATGTGTCTACTGCGTTTCTGAATGGTGAGCTGAAGGAGGAGTTGTGGATGGAGCAACCGCCTGGGTATGCATCCAGTGACCGGTCGCTTGCGTGCAAGCTGCAGAAGTCGATTTACGGTTTGAAGCAGGCACCCCGTTGCTGGTATGAGAAGCTATCAGCAGAGTTCGCCAAGCTGGGGCTTTATCCTACCAAGTCTGATCCGGCGATGTTTGTTAAGACTGACGAGCGTGGGGTTGTTATTGCTGTGGTGCACGTAGATGATACCATTGTTGCGTCGGAAGACCCGGAAATGGTCCGGGCAATTAAAGCTGCAATTGCGAAGGTCTTCAAGGTGCGCGACCTTGGAGAGGCGAAGGTGTTTTTGGGCATGGAAATTAGGAGGGAGAAGTCGGGTGAGATAGTGTTGTCGCAACATAGGTATATTGCGCAGCTATTGGAGCGTCATAAGTTGGTTGACGCCAAGCCGAGGTCTTTGCCTCCGGGCTTTATGTACACTCCTAAGGGGGACGGAGAGGAGCTGCTGGGCAATCCCACAGAGTATAGGGCTTTGGTGGGAGAATTGAACTATCTGGCGACGAACACGCGGCCTGACATTTCATATGCATTGAGCGTTTTGTCCCGGCATATGGCCGCACCCACGAAGTGTGCCATGAACCTGGCAACTGGCGTTCTGCGTTACCTGGTGGGGACTCGCGAACTAGGATTGCGTTTTGGGGGTGTTGGCGACGTTGCTATGTCCGGGTACAGTGATTCGGACTGGGCAGGAGAGACCCAGTTACGCGGCGTTCTACGTCCGGTTACGTATTCACTCTTAATGGGGCTGCGATTAGCTGGAGCAGCCAACTTCAACGTACTGTGGCGGCTTCGTCGGTGGAGGCTGAGTACCAAGCTACAGCGGCGGCTGTTCGTGAGGCTTTGTGGCTTCGCAAGCTGATGGTTGATTTGAGCTTGCCTGAGAGCGCGGTGAAAATCCAGATAGACTCCCAGGGGGCGCTTAGTTTGGGAAACAACCCGATTACGTCTGCTCGGTCGAAGCACATCGACGTGCAGCATCACATAGTGCGTGAGAGGGTGAATAGCGGTGAGGTGCAGTTGGAATACTGCCCTACGGAGTGGATGGTTGCGGATGTACTAACGAAGGCTCTGGGCGAGGTGAAGTTCAAACGTTGCCGAGATGCTATGGGCCTTGTGTGAAGTGTGCAGATGAACCTGGTACTCGTTGGGATACAGCCCGAGGGGGCGTATTGAGGAAACGGTCCTCTCCCAACTCGTGTGGTTGTCGACCAGGGGATTTGACCCCGGGTCTGCGCCTAACTAATGGGGAAGACTTACCTCAGAACCTTATGGGGCTACCGATGCATATCCGGTAGCTAAGTGATAGACATTAGGGCACCGTCTGGACGGCGCAGTGAGATCGCGGAATGTACGTGCAGTTAGATCGCGGAATGTACGAGTTTTCCGCTAGCGCCGGTATTTAGGGCGGTGACTGCGCCTATTAGTTTATCTCACAACGATCGGTATTCCTACCAGGAATCTCCTCAAGTCCTGCCGAACGCTAACAATACTCTTTACATTACTTGTAACAGTTTATCGTGCTAAATATCTTCGCCACCGGCAATCCTTCCGGAATAACAATCAGCGTTAGCCGTCACCGTCGCCAATTCTTCAATAGAGTTCGGATCAGTGACAGCCACATACATGCGACCTCCTATCCTCCTTCCTGCATCACCACTCCGAAGGCCATACTGTATCCTCATGTTCCCTGCCCTCTGTACTCCTGCGCTGGCGTGCACCACTGGATGTTCCGGCTTCATCCGGCATTCCTTCACCATCCACAGGTGACAGTGGTGCCTAGCCGACTGTGTTTCTTAAGTCTACCAGAGCTTGGCAGAGGCCCTGACTCAGGTACACCAATACTAGCCGCTTCGGAGTCAGACAATAGCTAGTGGTTCTTATCTTGCAGCAAAACAAATACACGGCATCACTGCACTGCAGCTACCGCCTGTCTGTTGAGGCATGCTACCCCACCTGCCACGTGTGGAAGCCAAGACCACCTCCACTCCTTCCCAACACGTTACGCTGCGGCTCTCTCTGCAACTCCGAGCTATACGGCCCGTCTGTTTGTAGTTGCAGCAAATGATCGCCTGCTGCAATCCACGCTGTCCAGTTGGGTCGACTGGATACAAATTTTTCGCGGCACTCACGGCCGTCAGTCGTCTGCATGTGGGCCTGAGATGGCTTCAGCATAAACGTTAGTCCAAGCAGATTGCAGCATTGACTCGGCCTGTAAGAGTAAGACTGCGTTCATTTCATCACCACTCGCCAGGACGTTTGCATTCTCTAACTGAATACCGAGCCCCCAGCATTTCCACATCAGGGTGTGTATTTCCTTGCTCATGCACACTTCTGGGAGGTCCAGCCCCAGCCAGCGCCCCCTCGCCACACAAAGGCGGCGATCCCTCGCTGACGGTATTGCCTGATGTCCATTCGCCAGCCTTAGACAGCGGCCCCTCACCAAGCAAACTAGCGTGCAACCCTCGTCGGCATCGGACCCATCATCAGAATCCCTAGCATTATGCCGCCGGGCACTAGACTCGTCAAAGCGGACGTTGGAGACCACGGCGATGATGCCGTCCTTGTACATCACATGATACTGTCCTCCACTCCAGTATCCGACCGGGATCCCTCAGACGCTTACTGTTGTAAGATACAAACACAACCTGCCTCGGGAATCCCAATCCCTTGCCAGACCCACCGGGCCCAGGCTTGCTGAAATAGAAGCAAATCACCTCTTTGAGAGGAACGCTAGAACTGCTGCTGGCCGCGCCACGTTTCCCAAGACCAGAACCAGAGACGCCAAACGAAAAACTGCCGACAGAAGCAAAA
>NW_003307545.1:5723590-5736903 GCF_000143455.1 Volvox carteri f. nagariensis | reverse complement strand
CTTGCAGGCGTCCTATGCCTTCTTCACGCTAGCTATGTAAGCTACTAGCGTGAGCCAGGGCTCATAACCTGTTAAGAATATGAAGGCAAGGCGACTGGTCGCGATATAAGGGTTACAGTCTGTGGGTTAGTGGTGAACGGCAAGAAGACTTTAGGAGATTCCTATGAAGGAATACCGATCCATCCGAAGATGAGATAGAAAGACATGCACCACTCTGGTCTTATGTACCGATACCAACGGAAGTATCGTACAGTCGTCCACCATCCCTGGACCTGAGGACACGTCAGAGATACGCGGCCGAGACACCCGAGGCACGGCCGAGGCACAGCCGAGGCAAGGTCGAGGCACGGCCGAGGCAAGGTCGAGGCACGTCCGAGGCATCGCCTATCACGGCGGATCCATCGCGTAACTACCACCTATCTACGTTGGGATAGGACCGCCCCTTCAACACGCCCCCTCGGGACATATCCCAACTCGCAGTAGCACATTTGCTCCGCCAATGGGCACTTCACACAACACCCATAGCTTCTCTGCACCGTTTGAACTTCACTTCTCCCAGTGCCTTCGTGAGTGCATCCGCTACCATCCACTCTGTAGGGCAGTACTCCAACTGCACCTCCCTGCTATTCACCCTATCACGCACTATGTGGTGCTGCACGTCGATGTGTTTCGACCGAGCAGACGTAATCGGATTATTTCCCAAGCTATGCGCCCCCTGGGAGTCTATCTTGATATTCACCGCGCTCTCAGGCAAGCCCAAATCGACCATCAGCTAGCGAAGCCACAAAGCTTCACGAACAGCCGCCGCTGTAGCTTGGTACTCGGCCTCCACCGACGAAGCCGCCACAGTACGTTGAAGTTGGCTGCTCCAGCTAATCGCAGCCCCATTAAGAGTGAATATGTAGCCAGATGTAGAATGCCACGTAACTGGGTGGGTCTCCTGCCCAGTCCGAATCACTGTACCCGGACATTGCAACACCGCCAACACCCCCAAAACGCAATCCTAGTTCGCGAGTACCCGCCAGGTAACGCAAAACACCGGTTGCCAAGTTCATGGCAGTCTTCGTAGGTGTGGCCATATGCCGGGACAAAACACTCCATGCATAAGGAATGTCAGGCCGTGTGTTCGTCGCTAGGTAGTTCAACTCTCCCATGGGCCACCAAAGCCCTCCGTGGGATTACCCAGCAGCTCACCTCTATCCCCCGTAGGTGTGCACCTAAAACCCGGAGGCAAAGGGTAGATCGTGGCTTGGTGTCCACCTTCTGGTGACGTTCCAATAGCTGCTCAATATTGCGACAACAACAATTCGCCCGGCTTCTTCCTCTAATTCCATGCCCGAAAATACCTGCGCTTCTCCAAGGTGTCGTACTTCTCGTACATCTTTGCAACTAGCCATGCAAAAGAGTGCTCGACACTGTAAGTTGTCCCGCTCAGAATCGCTGATAACGTGTCCTACTCCCAAACAAGTCCGACTGTAATTGCTTGCAGGCGTCCTATGCCTTCTTCACGCTAGCTATGTAAGCTACTAGCGTGAGCCAGGGCTCATAACCTGTTAAGAATATGAAGGCAAGGCGACTGGTCGCGATATAAGGGTTACAGTCTGTGGGTTAGTGGTGAACGGCAAGAAGACTTTAGGAGATTCCTATGAAGGAATACCGATCCATCCGAAGATGAGATAGAAAGACATGCACCACTCTGGTCTTATGTACCGATACCAACGGAAGTATCGTACAGTCGTCCACCATCCCTGGACCTGAGGACACGTCAGAGATACGCGGCCGAGATACCCGAGGCACGGCCGAGGCACAGCCGAGGCAAGGTCGAGGCACGGCCGAGGCAAGGTCGAGGCACGGCCGAGGCAAGGTCGAGGCACGTCCGAGGCATCGCCTATCACGGCAGATCCATCGCGTAACTACCACCTATCTACGTTGGGATAGGACCGCCCAACACACTCTGCGCCTCTCGTTTGCATTTGCACCTCAAATGGCTTACTCAGCAAAAGCGCAGCAGGGTTCGGATCAGTGACAGCCACGTTAAATGCGACCTCCTATCCTGTATCACCACACCACCACTCCGAGGGCAATAATATATCCTCATGCTCCCTGCCCTCTACTTCTGAACTCCTGCGCTGGCTTGCCGCTGGCAAAGGCCCTGACTCAGGTACACCAATACTAGCCGCTTCGGAGTCAGACAACTTATAGTGGTTCGTATCTTGCAGCAAAAATATGCACGGCATCACTGCACTGCCGCCACCGCCTGTCTGTTGAGGCATGCTACCCCACCTGCCACGTGTGGTCGCCAAGACCACCTCCCTTTCTTCCCTGCACGTTAGGCTGCGGCTCTATGCAACTCCGAGCTATACGGCCCGTCTGTTTGTAGTTGCAGCAATTGATCGTCTGCTGCAATCCACGCTGTCCAGTTGGGTCGACTGGATACAAACGTTTTTTACGGCACTCACGTCGTCTGCATGTGGGCCTGAGATGGCTTCGGCATAAACGTTAGGCTCTGAATCCCAGCAGATACTGCAGCAATGACTCGGCCTGTAGCACTACGACCAGGTACACTCCGTCACCACTCGCCAGGACGTTTGCATTCCCTATCTGATTACCGAGCCCCCAGCATTTTCACATGAGGGTGTATTACCAGGCACACGAGCACTGCTGGAAAGTTCAACCCCAGCCAGCGCCCCCTCGCCACCCAAATGCGGCGATCCCTCGCTCACGGTATTGTCTTGTGTCCATTCGCCAGCCCTAGGCAGCGACCGCTCACCAGGCAAACTAGTGGGCAACCCTCGTCGGCATCGGACCCATCAACGGAATCCCTGGCATTATGCCGCTGACCGTCACTAGGCTCATCAAAGAGGACATTGGAGACCACGGAGATGATGCCGTCCTCATACATAACACGATACTGTCCTCCATTCCCATATTCGGCCAGGATCCCTCAGATGCTTACTGTTGTAAGCTACAAACGTAACCTGCCTCGAACAACGCGAGGGATTGATTATCGGGAGTTGTTTGCCCCAACCTCTCGTGGTTCATCTTTACGTGCTCTATTACGTCTGTAATTTTTCCACGTGACTATAGACGAACTGTTTTGAGTTTTAGACGGCTCGTCTATAGAAGAGTTTTTTAGACGATATAGACGACCGTCTAATAGACGACCCATAGACGACCGTCTATACCCAGTCGTCTATAGACAGGTCGTCTATAGATTACGTCTATAGACGAAGCGGATATAGACGGTTATCTATAGACAAGTCGGATATAGACACTGTCTATAGACAGTCGGGTATAGGCTATTATCTTTTAGACGGCAGTAGATGGCGGGCATCGTTCCTTATTCATGTGTTACAATCTCAAATCGTTTCCTCTATGAGCTTCCACCAGGGCTTCACCCACCATGTTATTCAGGTTCCGGGTCCAGGTTTGTCATTGCCATTGACACTAGCAAACCAGTGGTTGTCATCAACCTTGGCTGATGAAACCTCAACCTTGGTTGTCATCAACGACATCAATATCCACAGTATCTAAATCCATGTCTCCTTTAGGCATACACAAGGCATGCGCTTCCAGGCTCCACCCATCCCAGCATCGCAAGTACTGAGTACTACTTAAACCATGAGTGCTTCTCCTTTTCCTTTTCCATAAGGACCCTGGTAAGCTCTTCCCAAGCCGCCGAGGGCTGCAAATCCTTCCGTGCCCTCACCTCATCCATCACCTCCTCACTCACAACAGGAATCAGGTCATCTGGGGGCAACCCCACCAGGTCATTCAAGACAAACTTAGGGTTCAGCTCGGCAGCTGTGCTGTTGCCAGTCGCAACCCTGCATGACTTCCCACCCTTCCCACTGGCACTGGGTGCCTGTGCCCCCTTGCCCTTTGGGGGCACATGGACAATGCAAACCCGCTGCAGCACTGTCTCCAGCGGTATGCAGCCGAATGATGCGGCTGGCTGGCCACTCCGCCTGTCAAGGGTCACGAGTGGGTGCAAATGTGGGATTAGTGTTTGTGGGGCTGTCAGTGATAGTGATAGTCAGTGACAACACCCTGCATTTGTGAGTACTTTTCGCCCCCGCCCCTCATGCTTCATTCATGTGCTCTGCAAAATGTTGGGCATGAATGCAAGAAAGCTTTTGACCCATGCTTAACCAAGAAGGGAGAAAGAAAATAAGATACACCCACCATACGTACCTAAACCAGACGAGGGGCCGCAAGTTCAGGGAACGATTCCATCCGTCACCGGAGGCATCAAACCACCGCACATACACCAGGTCGGCATCATACTCGCCACATGCGACACTGAGCAGCAAGAGCACCTGTAAAGAGCACCTCAGCATCAAAAGCAATACCATTTTTCGTGATAAACACTGCCTGCTCTTCAAAAGCCGACCAATTTTCATCGAGAAGGTTCAAAATAAAAGTGGAGTCCATAATTTTAAATTAAGCAGATAAACCGAGGCCTGATGGGCAATGCTGACAACCTTCCCTGATAGACGAATCTTCTTCAATTTCAATCTGCCGTACTCGCGTCCCTCGTAAGGGACGCGAGTACAACACAGCTGCTCAAGACCACCGACAAAAATGATAAAAGCTCTGCGGTTGCTCATAAGCTATCATAGAATTTCGTAGCATATCCAACTGCATATGCTGATGTCGTGGCACCAAAATGGATGTCAGCAATGCTGTGGTCAGATTTGTGCAACTCGGCAGGAAGCAGAAGGATATTAAACAACAGCTTTTATTGTCAGCTAATGATCTTGCATTGACTTGCGGGTTATGGGTGGTGTTACACCACGCATCCATGCATACATGGCAAGGGTGGTGGAGTTGGAATGGCTGTTCATCACAGCCTGTGCTGGTGAGAGTTTTCAAAACCAGCCGGCCTGTGCTGGGAAGTTGCCAGACATTGCAGTTATAAAGGACCATGACGAGCCTTTGTTGTGGGCTTGTCGATGAGGGATGGGCTTCACTGAAGTCTGCCCAATTATCTCAAACTGCTACAGTTTTGTGGTAAGGAAGTGGGAGAGGCTGGGCACTGCCTGGTCCCCACAGCATGTGCTGGGGTTTTGTAAGTATGGCGATAATCGTTACATGCCAGGCAGTGTTAGCCTGCCAGAACCTTGCCAACATTGATGCAGAACAGACATCAGCTCAGCGGCATGGTTTAACCCAAGCAGACACTCTCCAGCATATTGAACTCCTCTCACCGTCTACCCATCGTCTATCCTTCGTCTACAATAGATGAATCGACTATAGACGACATGCATAGACGACTCGACTTTAGACGAACTATTGTAGATGACTCGTCTAATAGACGGGTCTTCAGGATATAGACGACCGAAAAAAATACAGACGTAGCAGTTGCCGCAGCGCGGAACATGACGGTGCACCAGCTCTTTCTGAATGGTGAGCTGAAGGAGGAATTGTGGATGGAGCAACCGCCTGGGTATGCATCCAGTGACCGGTCGCTTGCGTGCAAGCTGCAGAAGTCGATTTACGGTTTGAAGCAGGCACCCCGTTGCTGGTATGAGAAGCTATCAGCAGAGTTCGCCAAGCTGGGGCTTTATCCTACCAAGTCTGATCCGGCGATGTTTGTTAAGACTGACGAGCGTGGGGTTGTTATTGCTGTGGTGCACGTAGATGATACCATTGTTGCGTCGGAAGACCCGGAAATGGTCCGGGCAATTAAAGCTGCAATTGCGAAGGTCTTCAAGGTGCGCGACCTTGGAGAGGCGAAGGTGTTTTTGGGCATGGAAATTAGGAGGGAGAAGTCGGGTGAGATAGTGTTGTCGCAACATAGGTATATTGCGCAGCTATTGGAGCGTCATAAGTTGGTTGACGCCAAACCGAGGTCTACCCCTTTGCCTCCGGGCTTTAGGTACACTCCTACAGGGGACGGAGAAAAGCTGCTGGACAATCCCACGGAGTATAGGGCTTTGGTGGGGGAATTGAATTACCTAGCGACGAACACGAGGCCTGACATTTCGTATGCATTGAGCGTTTTGTCCCGGCATATGGCCGCACCCACGAAGAGTGCTATGAACTTAGCAATTGGCGTTCTGCGTTACCTGGCGGGTACTCGCGAACTAGGATTGCGTTTTGGGGGTGTTGGGGTGTTGGTGACATTGAGATGTCCGGGTATAGCGATTCTGACTGGGCAGGAGACCCAGTTACGCGGCGTTCTACATCCGGTTACGTGTTTACTCTTAATGGGGCTGCGATTAGCTGAAGCAGCCAACTTCAACGTACTGTGGCGGCTTCGTCGGTGGAGGCCGAGTATCAAGCGACAGCGGCAGCTGTTCGCGAGGCTTTGTGGCTTCGCAAGCTGATGGTTGATTTGGGTTTACCTGAGAGCGCTATCAAGATTCAAATAGATTCCCAGGGGGCGCTTAGCTTAGGAAATAACCCGATTACGTCTGCTCGGTCGAAGCACATCGACGTACAGCATCACATAGTGCGTGAGAGGGTGAATAGCGGTGAGGTGCAGTTGGAATACTGCCCTACGGAGTGGATGGTTGCGGATGTGCTCATGAAGGCTCTAGGCGGTGAAGTTCAAACGTTGCCGAGATGCGATGAGCCTTGTGTGAAGTGTACTTGAACTTGGTACTCGTTGGGATACGGCCCGAGGGGGCGTGTTGAGGAAACGGTCCTCTCCCAACTCGTGTGGTTGTCGACCCCGGGTCTGCGCCTAACTAATGGGGAAGACTTACCCCAGAACCGTATGGGCTACCGATGCATATCCGGTAGCTAAGTCATAGACATTTGGGCACCGTCTGGACGGCGCAGTGAGATCGCGGAATGTACGTGCAGTTAGATCGCGGAATGTACGAGTTTTCCGCTAGCGCCGGTATTAAGGGCGGTGACTGCGCTTATTTGTTTATCTCACAACGATCGGTATTCCTCAAAGGAATCTCCTCAAGTCCTGCCGAACGCTAATAATGCTCTTTACATAACTTGTAACATTTTATCGTGCTAAATATCTTCGCCACCGGCAATTCTTCCGAGATAACAATCAGCGTTAGCCGTCACCGTCGCCAATTCTTCAATAGGATGTATGTGGACCTATGCCTGAACCTTTGCCTAGCGGTTCACGTTACATGACAACTCTGCTTGACGACCATACTGGTCTTTCAGCTGTTGCGTTTACAGCGACCAAGGAGGAGGTCTACCAGAAGATGGTGGTAATGTTAGCGGAACTGGAGCGCGCTTCTGGCAGGCAGGTTAAGGAGGTGCGTACGGATCGTGGCGGGGAGTTCATTAATGCTCGCACGAAGGGCTATTTCGCGTCCAGGGGTTCATGGAACTATGGTAGGCTACACCCCTGAGCAGAACGGAACAGCTGAACGTTTGAATCGCACTCTCCTAGACAAAACCAGGGCTATGCTTGTCGAGTCCGGACTACCTAAGTCATTATAGGCGGAAGCGTTTGCAACAGCCAATTATCTCAGGAATGTGTCGCCAACTGCTGGGTCAACTGTCACGCCGTATGAAGCTTTCTTCAACGTCCGTCCTAACGTCAGTCATCTTCGAGTTTTGGGTGCGTCACCTACGTCCACGTACCTGACGTCAAACGCGACAAGTTCGATCCGGTGAGCAGGCGTGGAATACTTGTCGGATACAGGAACGGAGGACAGTACCGTGTGCTGTACGAGGACGGCATTATTGCCGTAGTTTCTAATGTTTGCTTTGTTGTCGGCCGGCGGCGTTATGCCGGGGACTCCGATTACGAGTCTGATGCCGATGAGGAGGAGGACGTTCACACTAACTTGCCTGGTGAGGGATCGCTGCCTAGGGCTGGCGAAGGGATACCAGGTAGCACCGTCGGCGAGGGATCGCCGCATTTGGGTGGTGAGGGGGCGCCGGCTGGGGCTGGACCTTCCAGCAGTGCGAACGGGCAAGGAATTAATCAGCCTGATGTGGAAATGGTGGGAACTAGGTACCCAGTTAGAGAGCGTAAACGCCCTGGCGAGTGGTGGTGAAACGAGCCTGGTCGCACTGCTACTGGTCGCGTTAATGCTGCTTTTTCTGGTGGTATACCAGAACCTAATTCGCTTGCGGAAGCCATTTCGAGTCCACATCCCGATGACTGGCGGTGCACGATGGACGAGGAGATCGCCACCCAGATGGCTAAGTGTACTTGGGAGCTGAAGAAGCCACCTCCCGGTACTCGTTTGTTGCCGTGTCATTGGGTATACAAGGTCCAGTTCAATGATGATGGCAGTGTGGAGCGTTTTAAGGCGCGTTTGGTTGTGAAGGGGTTTGAGCAATGTGTGGGGATAGATTATGGGGAATTGTTTGCCCCTACCTCTTGTGGTTCATCATTACGTGCTTTGTTAGCAGTTGCAGCTGTACATACCCTTAAAATATTTCAACTATTACTGTTAACAATAACTGTTAATTCGTTAACAATTCGACTTAAGTTTCGTACATGTTACGACTTTCATCACATGTCTTGAACAAGGCAGTTGTTTGTAAGTGTGTGGCCGTGTGGCTGTGTGGCTGTGTGGCCATGTGGCCGTGTGTGTGGCCGTGTGACTGTGTGGCCGTGTGGCCGTGTGGCCATGTGGCCGTGTGGCCGTGTGGCCATGTGGCCGTGTGGCCGTGTGGCCGTGTGGCGGTGTGGCGGTGTGGCCGTGTGGCCATGTGGCCGTGTGGCCATGTGGCCGTGTGGCCGTGTGGCAGTGTGGCGGTGTGGCGATGTGGCCGTGTGGCGGTGTGGCCGTGTGGCCGTGTGGCCGTGTGGCGGTGTGGTGGTGTGGCCATGTGGCCGTGTGGCGGTGTGGCCGTGTGGCCGTGTGGCGGTGTGGCCGTGTGGACGTGTGGACGTGTGGACGTGTGGCGGTGTGGCCGTGTGGCCGTGTGGCCATGTGGCCGTGTGGCCGTGTGGCCCAGCTGAAATGCGCTATTGCTACTGTAGAATTCTTTATTGCAAGGTATCTTGCCTGTAGCCAACAAAAACTATGTGGCTGGCAAGGTTGAGGCCTGACTTCCGCTCCCGGAGTGTCAGGGTTCACATTCGCCTGCTGACTCCTCGGGTGTGTGTGGTGTGATGAAATGGGAGGTGGCCCCCCATCTTGTGGACGGTATAGGACGTGATTACATCATCTTGCGAACTGATCAGGAACTATGTTGAGGCGCCGTTAATCCGCTAGATTTGGTTGGATGCTTGTGGTGAGTTGCTGAACCCAACGAATATATTCTGAAGTTGGATGGGTTGAATGGATTAGGGTGCCCCTCTCACAGGGGAGAGCAGGGAACAGCCTCGGGGAAGGGGGCCACTGGTGAAGCTATACCAGCCTGTAAAAACATTCATATAATGAAATCGTATGAGCACAAACAAGTTTGGCTGCCTCCATTGACCGAGGCCAAAGTCACATCAACGCTTCTCGGGCTAAATTTAATCTCAAAAGGTGCCGCGTATCTCATAATTCAATTCTGAGATTATGGCGTATGATAACTCGAACACCCAGCTTGTGTTACCATTTGCCCGCCCGACTTGCCCTCAGCAGGCCGACAAATTTGTTTTCATTTCTCTATGAAGTACGCTTGCTGTTCGTTTGTACAATTACTTTGGAATGGCAGTGTGCCGCGGCTTATGAGGTGCTGTTAGTTCTAGAACACATCCATCTTTGCCACTCAAGCAAGGGGCTGTCAGTGGCAGGTCGCGGACCTCCAGACTGCGTGTAATGGCCAATGACTCTTAGCCGTGTCTGCTAGGTTCCAGAAAGACACCGTCTCTTCAATAGGTTATGAGTCCCGGCTTCCTGCCACCCGCGCTCTGACAAGCATAGCTGCCACAGCATCAGCACTGCTGCCACAGCATCAGCACTGCTGCCACAGCATCAGCACTGCTGCCACAGCATCAGCACTGCTGCCACAGCATTAGCACTGCTGCCACAGCATCAGCACTGCTGCCACAGCATCAGCACTGCTGCAACAAGCACAGCTCCCACCACGTCGACACTACCCTAGCTACCGGCCTGTACGGATGCAGGGGGCCCCCGCCATTTTTCCGGCTTCGAGGAAGCCGACACCCGACTTGTCGTCGTCTACGGCTTAGAGCTCGCAAGACTTGCATATCCTCTTCTCACTCGTGATCCCCCACAAGATCTACTTTTCCTCCTAGCGGCCAGCAGCTTAAACCCCAGCCTGTCCTCCTAGAAGCCACCCCTATGCTAATCTGGTTACTTCCCCTCCGAGGGGGAACCATGGGGGTGGTACTGCAGACAGCATCTCGGGGTGCCATGGCGGCATGAACTGTAGTTCGGGTAAATTGCTGTACCTCTATTGCGACATGAAGGGGATTTATCTTCGGGACATCTTACTGATGTGTCTCAATTACATACAAACGGATTGACATCAATATGAAGGGGACATGAAGTGCTGAGGAGGGATGTCAAGTGATCCGGCCAACAGTTGCGGACCAAGTCATCAATGCCGCCCACAAACGCCAATAAGCTTCCCAGTGACCTCTCATGCCCCTCTACCAGCTACACCGAACACCGCCGGAAGTTACATACATACATGCATACATGCCTACATGCACACACCCTGTTGTTGTCAACATTTTAGGATTGCCCCGTGTTTACCCCGTGTTAACCCCAACACATCTAGAACACATCCATCCACAGGTTCCTAATTATGGGTAAAGACCCTGTCGCGGGCCGTGTGTCGCCAATAGGTGTAGGTAGGTAGGTAGGTAGGTAGGTAGGTAGGTAGGTAGGTAGGTAGGTAGGTAGGTAGGTAGGTAGGTAGGTAGGTAGGTAGGTAGGTAGTGCACAAGGGTGCACGCAGCTTCCAATTTGCGATGACACATCACTACATCCAGTTCGGGCATCTGTGAAGGCAGAGTCCAGGATCCAGAGGGCAGGAAGGAGAGAAGATCCAGAATCCAGAGGGCAGAGTCCAAAATCCAGAGGGCAGAGTCCAGAATCCAGAGGGCAGAGTCCAGAATCCAGAGGGCAGGAAGGAACACAAACAAGCAATGGTGCAATGACGCGAGCTACCCCATGGCACAGCCTCATTCAGCTGGCCGACCAACTACTGGAAATCCAACTAACAAGACCGGACATGCATATGACCGGACACACACAACCGCCTGTCTACTTCTCTATGTAAGGGCAACGGCCGTGAAGCATGCATGGGATCAATCCATTACCGGGCATCTAACGGGCCCGATACCGTGCATACCGTCGGACACAGGATGCACAAACAGCATCATCATCAATGCTGGTAGGTGGGCGAGGTGGGCCCCTGGGGTGGGGTGCTCCTCCCCCTCAGGACAATGAGGACGCACGCAACAAAATTCCGCATTCTGAGCTGTAGCTACATCTCCAACAATACGCCCATAAGCCTCTGCACGCAGTCATCTGCCAGGCTGCTCTGCTACTGCGATAATGAAACAGTCATCGAGAGATACGCGCAGTGGCGGCGGCCCTCACTAGACGAAACACCGTCACTAGACGGAACCCGGCCCCCGAGCTGCTGCTGCTTCTGCTGCTTCTGCGGCTGCTGCTGCAGCTGCTGCTGCTGCCTGGCCCCTGCTGACTGGTGAAGGTGTTGGAGGCGCTGGCAGCCAAGCCGTTGTGCTGGTCCCCGAGGCTGGTCCTCCTAGCGAGCTAGCCGGCGCTGCCAGTGGTGAGTAACTGCCGCCCAGTGGGTAGTAGCTGCCCGGGTGGCCCGGAGGCGCCCGTGGAGGGGTGGCGCTGATGAACTCGGGGGAGACGTCCATTTCCTGCAGACAGACAGACAGACAGACAGACAGACAGACAGACAGACAGACAGACAGACAGACAGACAGACAGACAGACAGACAGACAGACAGACAGACAGACAGACAGACAGACAGACAGACAGACAGACAGACAGACAGACAGACAGACAGACAGACAGACAGACAGACAGACAGACAGACAGACAGACAGACAGACAGACAGACAGACAGACAGACAGACCGGCACACCCATAGACTGGCGCCTACATATCATTGGTTAGTCCTGGGGTGGGGTGGGGTGAGGCGGGTGGATGAGGACGGGAACCCTACACGCCTAGTTGCACTGGATGCGGTCATGTCGCTCAATAACGCAACACCCCTATCCCGACCCCAATATCCGGTCACACTGCTGCTGGTCATTTACCAGCACACTGCAGTATATGGGGAGCAATATGGGCAAAGCGCACATACAGAAAAGCTGTCCCAGCCACCCAGTCCTCTCCAGCGTTTTTTAACGTTTTTCCCCGTGGTAATGTTTTAGTGACCAAGTGGTTACTGTGGGAGACTGGAGTTTCCCTCCTGTAGGTAACCGCCTTACAGAATGTTTTCCCCAGTGAGTATGCTGAACAGGAGGCCCACTAGAACCATGCATCCGAAGATCCGACTTCACTTGAAGAGATTATACTAAACAAGCCGTCTGAGCAAGCTTTTATCAACTTTGACGCTATGTACGGCAACGCGTTCCCGAGCCGAGCTCGCTGAAGCATCACTGCTCCCATTTAAGCGTCAGAATCATTTCTAGGTTGTCACTACTACCGGGGGGGTCTGTGGCCCCCAATTTCCTGGCGACCACCACCTGGTTCTATATAATACTGGCAGGTGACTCGAAACATTTCCTAGTGACCACCTTCTGAAAGGGGATTATTTTCTCAGTAACCACTTGGTCACTAGTAACCACTTTTAAAAACACTGGTTCTCTCGGGGCTCCCACCCCTATCCATGTCCCCAGCCACCTATCCTGTAACCAACTGGTCGTCTGAGGTCCGCCTGCGACAACCTGCCCGCCTGCCCGCCTGCCTGCCCGCCTGCCCACCTCGGGATTGACCACCAACGGGTTGTACTCGGGCCCCAGTCGCGCTCTGAGCGCTCCAGGAAGGGGCAGCTTGTCCAGCAGAGTGGTGCGCATGTGGTGAAGAGCACGGGTAACCTTTACCAGGAAGAGGAAAACAGGAGGCGAAAAAACGCAGCAAATGCGCATGAGAGGCGGAACAGCAGAGCCGAACTTACGGCTCCCCAAAGATGCATCTTCTGCAGCGCTCATCCCCTGCCTAACCGAACGAGATGACAGTACGGCTAGATGACCAGTGGTATATGGGGAGGGGACATACCTACCTACCTACATACATACTAGGGTTTTGCAGCTAGGCAGGGATAACTAGCAACACTCATTGGGTATGGCCGCGAGCGCACAGCCACATCACATCACATCACATCACCTCACCTCACCTCATCTCACCTCACCTCACCTCACCTCACCTCACCTCACCTCACCTCACCTCACCTCACCTCACCTCACACCTCACCTCTCACCTCACCT
>NW_003307545.1:5717627-5719103 GCF_000143455.1 Volvox carteri f. nagariensis | reverse complement strand
TTTTCGAAACCACGAATCCCGCTAGCAGGACGATGGACACCACCCCAGTGACAGCCAGAGCAGTGGCAAAGCCCGAACCAGCTCGACGTGTTGTCCCGCCGCCGCCAGTCGGCTGGCCGCCAGCACCTCCTCCTGCCGACCCACGGCCACTACTGTCCGTGCTGGGCGGCAAGCTGCCGGGTTCTGGCTGACCAGGGTTGGGCGGCGCCGGTTGGGGCGGCTGCGGTCCGGGCTGCGGTGGTCGCGGTGCGGGTGCGGGTGCAGGTGCAGGTGCGGGGGGCTGTGGTTCCTCTCCGGCCGCTGCCGACTTGGGCATGCAGGTAGACCTTGGCCTGCCCGTACACACCCAGCCTGGCTCCACACGGCATGTGGACGAGCAACCGTCTCCGTCGGTTATGTCCCCGTCATCGCATTCCTCCGACCCCTCCACCACCGCATTCCCGCAGCTGCTCAGCCACCGCGTCACCTGGCGGTCGGGCCGGGTGGTCGGGAGGGCAGCAGACAGGGGGGAAAGGGGGAGGGGCGAACCACACGCGATTGAAGCTGCTGCCAGGGCAAGAGGCAAAGGGGGAGGGGCGACGATGATGATGACGAAGATGATGGAAATCCTTCCTTCCGTGGACGATTGGGCGAGTTGCACAGAGGTGTTGCAAAACCCTCTAGGAGCCCTCATTCATTCATTCATTCATTCACTCATTATTATTGCCGGAATGGGCTGTTTGCGCTGCGAGTGTGACAGCGAGCGCCACACGCGCCACCACGGAATGCTCATTTGTCTTCGCCCAGCCATCATGATCCGTCCTCCCTCGACAAGGTCGACCATCATTACGTCCAACTCACCACCCACTGCGGCTCCTGCAGCATCACCAGATCGTGCCCCCGCCCGGTGACGTCACGGACCCGGTACCCGCTGCCCTCGTCGAAGCGCCAGTACGCCACCAGCCCGGAGGAGGCCGGGTCCATGCCGGGGTTGTCGAATCCGCCTGGGGTGGGGGTGGGGGTGGGGGTGGGGGGACAACAAGGACGGCGAAAGGTGAAGAGGACGATGGCGCAGCAAAGCAATACACACACACACACAAGTGTCGGCCTAAGAGGTGTGTTCATGCCGCCATCGCCTCCCGCACCCCTGCTGTGTGCTGTGTGATGATGCGAAAGTGATGTGTTACGACGCATTGCGGTCTGGTTTGGTCTGGTCTGGCCTGGTCTGGTCTGGGTAGCGCTATTGTCTTAAACTGTTTTCAAGGCCCTGGGTTCGATTCCTGGGGAGGTCCCCGACGTTGTCGGGAGCGTGAGGTTATATGGCTAGCTGCTAAGATGAGGAGTCGATATCACAGTTGGTGGATCGAGATTCGCACGCTGGATTGGTGGCGATTGCCGAAACCTCTGTCTCTGCGGATGTTCGGGTGAATGGACGAGGAGTGATCCTAGAAGGCAGAATCAACCGCCTTTGACTGCCAGTTCGTATGGCGTAGTACA
>NW_003307545.1:5712602-5713516 GCF_000143455.1 Volvox carteri f. nagariensis | reverse complement strand
GGTCGACTCTGAGGATCCCCCTGCTCTCATGCCGCTAGGTGGCAGAAGTGCGCTCGTGTTCTCGAACATGCGGCACAGCGCGCTACTACTACCTACCTCGATCACCCTTTTCCCTTCCTGACTTGCAGCGACCTGCTACTCACCAGCTGTTGTAGTTGAAGAGCAGGAAGGCGTTGTCTCCGTTGTTGTAGTCGCCCACCGCGTAGCTGAAGGGCACCCCGGGCCGGCAGCGGTCGATGCTGGTCATCCAGAACTCCAGGGTCAGCGAGCTGGACGGGAAGTCAAGGAAGTTGGGCAGCAGAAGAACCTGCAGCGGCAACAAGCACAGCAGCGACAATATCGCACCGGTCTGTCTGTCGGTCTGTCTGTCGGTCGGTGTGTCTGTCGGTCTGTCGGTCTGTCGGTCTGTTGTATATAATTGCTCCCTTCCCCGGGCCCCGAGCAACAGCAACAGCAGGCGCACGACACTTGTGGCGGATCTCCCTGTCCCATCCCGATTGCACATACGGACGGCTGTTGGCATCAGAGAGCACTATCTTACTTTCACATGTAGAGGTGCCATACATACGCGCGCGCGCGTGTGTTTGTGTTTGTGTGTGTATGTGTGTACATGCAACCATGCAGGCAGGACACCCAACATTACACATCATGATGCACTCCTGCTGCCTGCCTGTCTGTCTGTCTGTCTGTATACGCGGCCTACCCCAGCCAGCCAGGAAGCACAATAGTCGTACAGCACAAATAGCTCTGCTACTCGTGTAGTCGACCCTGCCTCGGCCCCCCCCCCACCCCCACCCCCACCTGGCGGTCACTCAACGCGAGGGAGTAGCCCCCAGACCCGGGACTGGGCCCCGGCAGCGGTCTGCCGTCCGCAGCCGCCAGAGGTGCAGTGGAGTAGACGTACAGCGGCGCGT
>NW_003307545.1:5709400-5712306 GCF_000143455.1 Volvox carteri f. nagariensis | reverse complement strand
CGAATGTGATAGATACTCGACATGGTCGGTGTTTGTTCCTATGACGGCATGCGCGGTCCCGCCCTGCAGCACCCCCACCCCCCTACAGCCACCCACCCACCACTATACCTACCTCCTTACCACAGTTGAACCCAACTCCCTTTCCGTTTTACCATCCCCTCCCCCTTCCTCCCTTCGCCCATCCCCCTCCCCCTTTCTCTTCCCCCTTTCTCCCTGGACTCTTCCCCGCCCCCTACCTGTCCCAGCACCAGCGCCCCGCCCCCGTCCCTGGAGCTCCCCGCCGCCAGCCGGGACCCCACCCCGCCCTCCAGGGGGGACCGCTCCTCCACAGCGCCGAAGTCCGACTTGTAGAAGGGCACTCGGGGCTGGCCGTCGAGGTACAGAGCTGCAGTACCCGTGTCGTACTCCCACGTAACGGCCACGTGGTGCCACTGGTCGTCAGTCCTAGCAAGGGAAGGTGGTGTTGAGTTTAGGGGGGAGGTGGGGGAGGGGGGAAAAGACGAAGAACCACGAACGAGTGAAGCTGCTGCCAGGGCAAGTGTGTACCAAGAGGAGAAATGACCAAAAGGCGTTCTTCTCAAAAGGCGGCGACCTAGGGATGATGTAGGACACCTACCTACCTACCTACCTAGCCGCCAAGACTAAAAAAGCGCGGAAGAAACGCAGTTGTGCCAAGCCGTAAAAAAGTAAAGGTAGGAGTAGAGGCGGCGAAAGAGTAGTAAAAAAACTGCTGACGTGAAGCTGTAATAATGTCGCCAGGCCGGCGGTATTGACGAGGTTTGGCGAAGAACTGGCTGATTAGCTGGTCATAAGCTGCTGGTGATATGCAAGTGCTCCTCCCAATCCCCCAAACAAACGCGCGACCAACCCGACCGACCCGACTATCCTACTCCGGCTAGCCGACCGACGCAACGCGATATGCACCGACAAAGCTCAAACCTCCTTCGGACTCACCTGGCCAGGCAGCAGAAGCGGCGGGCAAGGAGGGTACATGCGAGGAGGCAGAGAGGTATCAAGGTTGTGAGCAGGGTGCAATGAAAAACAAAAATACGTGCGAGTGCCGCTGCAAGACGTTTTGGCTGGCGGGCTGAGGAAAAAGAAGAAACTAAGTGAAAGGGGAAGAAAAAAAGGGGGGAGGGGGAAACCATGAACGAGAGGGATGGGGGAGGGGGGAAAGACGAATCACGAACGAGTGAAGCTGCTGCCAGGGCAGGAGGGGGATGGGGGGAGGGGGGAGGGGCGGGTAGATGCAGGCAGCTAGCGCAGGCAGGTAGGTGCTATGCTACCCGCGCGCAGCCATCCCCGCAGCCAGTTATCCCCGCAGCCAGTTATCCCCGCAGCCATCCCAGTCCCCCACCGCCCCCCAGTCCCCCCAGTAGCGCACCACTTGGCATCGAACATGATGACCGCCTCTCGGCCCGGGTTGTCCGTGTTCTCGTTGCTGTTCACGTGGAGGGCCACCGCGCCTGCGCCAGGTGGGGCGGCGGGACCGAGGCAGACAGACAGACAGGCAGGCAGACAGACAGACATGCAGACATGCAGGGGGATAAGCATAAGCCCCAGCGACCGCTGGCCATTCGTAACACAATACCTACCTACCTACCTACATACATACATACATATATGCTCTGGCTATCATTGCTTGGCTAACTACCGTGCCTGTATTGTGTGTATGTGCACACCCTATGGGCCCCCCCGATCCCATTGGGAGGTCCCCCAGCAGCAGTAGCAGCCGCAGCAGCAACACCAGCGGCCAGGAGGCCATCCCTGACCCCACTACTGAGCACTACGGTGGTCCCTCATCAGTCGCACATTAGGTGGAGACCATGAAGGCGGCCGCCGCGAGGTGGCCATAAAGGTGCGCCGTACACTAACGTACGGCCGGAATGGATGTACGGCGCTAGCTACGGCACCAAACAGAGCTCGTCACACCTGCCGGCTGCCAAGCGGAGCGAATACAGCACCCACCCACCCACCTAGCTGTAGCCCCTGCACTCCCATCCCCCCCCCACTATCACCCTCTCTCCCCCCCACACACACACACACATACACAATGACGACCCACCCCCGGTATTGTCGATCCAGGAGGGTGCGCCGTACTTGCTGCGCCGCTGTACACTGGAAGCCAGGAGACGTTCTATCCGTACGGCATCGTCCAGGAAACCTGGGGCCTGGTAGCCGTCTGAAGCACGTACGAGGATTTGGTACGAACGGGTTACGTACGGGAAAGGCCTTACATTACCAGGGTGCTCAGCAGGTGGGGCTTCGCACAGCCACCCCGGCTCGTGTCGGCCCCATACATACATACATACATACATACATACATACATACATACATACATTGGCAGGTGGCTGGCAGGCGGCTGGCAGAGGTTAAGGCCTAACTTCTGCTCCCGGAGGTCCCGGGTTCAAATCCGCCTGCCACCCCCTCGGTGAGTGAGGATGTTGAATTGGGAGGTGGCCCCCCCCATCTTGTGGACGGTGTGGACGTGATTATATCAACATGCGAGCTGACCAGGAACTAAGTTGAGGCGCCGTTGATCCGCTAAATTTGGTTGGATGCTGGTGGTGAGTTGCTGAACCCAACGAACACGTTCCGAAGTCGGATGGGGTGAATGGATTAGGGTGCCCCTCTCGCAGGGGAGAGCAGGGACTGCCCCGGGGTGAAGCTATACCACCCTGTAACAACATCATACATACACACATACACACGTGCATCTACTCGTGCATGTCAGCAAGCAGACAGGCAGGTCGTCAGCCCGCCGCCCCCCCCCCCTGGGCCCCCCCCACCACCACCACATACCCACCCGACGTGGTCTTCTGCGCGGCGTAGCTGAACAGCTGTGTGGCGCGCTGCTGCAGGTTGTCCAGGGACTTGGGTTGGGTGAGTGTGGGTGGGTGTGGGT
>NW_003307545.1:5708537-5709246 GCF_000143455.1 Volvox carteri f. nagariensis | reverse complement strand
CACTGTACTGCACTGGTGCGCCATTCATACATCCGCCCATCGTGTATGTATGTGTGTGTGCACAGCCAGCACCAGGAGGTGGTGTGGTGATGCGTACGACATTGCCAATACCAGCTGTCCGGTTAATTACACGTTTCGCCACGTGGTCGCGATCATTGAATTGCGGTGGCGGTGGCGGTGGGGGTGGCGGTGGGGGTGGCGGTGGCGGTGGCGGTGGCGGCAGTGGGTACGATGCGACAGCGGCCGAGTCGGAGTACCAGGTACCAGTACCAGCTCCACCCGCCAGCCGCCCATCCTGCTGAGACACAATCCGCCATCCAGCATATCTTCCAGCCCCTCCCCCTCCCGCCCCGCCATCCCCCTCCCTCTTTCCCTCTTCCCCTCCCCCTCCCGCCCCGCCATCCCCCTCCCGCCCCGCCATCCCCCTCCCCTTCCGGCCCCGCCCCACCTGCACCTTCGCCCCCTTGGCCCACATCTCAACGGTGAACGACCTCGACGGGAAGCCCTGCACTCGCTTGTTGATGGCCAGGCCGTTGCGGAACTCGAGGGCGCCCGTACGGAGGGGAGTACGGGAACCAGGCTGGGGGCAGCACCCGAGGGGGCCCGAGGGGGAAAGGGGGGGCCCGAGGGGTATTCTACTCCGGCAGTAGCAGGGGCGGTGGCGGGTCGGTCCCGTCCCGTGCGAACGGAACCGAGGGCTGGTTGGGGG
>NW_003307545.1:5706496-5707730 GCF_000143455.1 Volvox carteri f. nagariensis | reverse complement strand
CTAGGCCGCCCCTCCCCAGGCCGCCCCTCCCTAGGCCGCCCCTCCCTAGGCCGCCCCTCCCTAGGCCGCCCCTCCCCAGGCCGCCCCTCCCCAGGCCGCCCCTCCCTAGGCCGCCCCTCCCTAGGCCGCCCCTCCCTAGGCCGCCCCTCCCTAGGCCGCCTCCCACCGAACCCCACCACGGGGATGTCCACTCCACTCCGGGGCCGCGGCGGGGTCTCCAGCTGCAGGTCGTTGCCGTGTCCCGAGGCGTCCCGAGCCGCCGTGTGGTGGCGGAATATCCCCGGGTCGCTGTTGGGCTCGTCGAACTTCCACCACCCCACCAGGTCGGGGAAGCCCTCCAGACCGCTGGACCCTGAGGGGGCCGCAACAACCACCCACCCAGAGGCCGGAAAGGGGGGGAAAGACGAACCACACACGATTGAAGCTGCTGCCAGGGCAAGAGTATCAAACGTAGAACTGACCGAAAGGCGTCCGTGGCGACCTCGAGATGAAGAAGTGAAGAAGATGTCGGAAAGACTACCCACCTAAGCCGCCAGAACTAAAAAAGAAGAAATAGTATTGCCAAGCCGTAACGAAGTAGGTGTAGAAAAGTAGTTGTGAAGGCGGCGGAAAAGTAGTGAAGTAGTGCTGTCGTAAAGCTGGCATAAAGTTGCTATCCTGGACAAATAGCTGATTCGCTGATACTGAAAGGCTGTCGGTATGCAAGTGCTCCTCCCAACCCCCCAAACTAAAACGCGCGACCGACCGCGCGACCGAAGGGGGTGATGTCAGTGGGCACATAGGCCCCTCTGCAGCACCTGCGGTTCCAGCATCAGTCAAATAACCCACCAGTACATACAGACGCACACGCCCGCCCACCTCCCCACTCACATCTCATTCGCCGTACAATCTCCTCCTGGCCCAGGGCCGTCTTCCACAGCCGAACCTCGTCCATCAGGCCGTGGAAGCCCTGACCCGGGTCCACGCAGCCGCCGAAGCAGTCCTGCACGGGCGGGGGGAGGGGGAGGGGGAGAGAGGTAGGGACTGACTCACATACAGACGCCTGCAGGCAGTATGGCGAACCACAAGGCAAGGAGAGCTATACGCCGTACATATACCACTGGGACAAGATGCCGTACAGGTACCACTGGGACAAGATGCCGTACAGCTGCCACGTGGCAAATGGATTGTCTCGATACTGCCGCCCCCCACCCCCNCAAAACACCCCACCCCACCCNCAACACCCACCCCCACC
>NW_003307545.1:5705685-5706446 GCF_000143455.1 Volvox carteri f. nagariensis | reverse complement strand
GGTGGGCGGGTGTGGGTGGGGGTGGGCAGGTGCGGGGTGCGGGTGGGGGGAGATGGGACTGACTGCAGCTCGCTGTACATCGGAGCAGCCGCGACACAACATCATTATCATTGTCCGGAGCAGTGGCAGTAGCAGCAGTGGCAGTAGCAGCAGTGGCAGACGTCTCGTGCGTATGAGCTCTCACTATCGTCGTGCCCGTCGGCCCTCCGCCGCTGTGTCTATGTCCCCCGTATGTATGTCTTTCGTCGATCTAACTTAGCCGCCAGAAGTGCACATGGCTTGGAAGGGCTCCAAGGGCCAGCCGAGCCGAAGGCTGGCCGAAATAGACACATTCCATAAATACGCATGTGGCTAAATCCATGAGGCTACTACCCCCCTGTCGCTCGAAAAGGAAAGCTATGTCCAACAGGCTAGGCTAGGCTAGGCTCATACCAGCCCGGGGCCCCAGGGCCGGCCGAGTACTGCCCTAGGGCATACAGAGTCACATCATACAGCGGCACAAGGAAGCTACTGGTACGGCGCAGCAGTGCGCCTGCTAATTGATATGCTCCCTGAGACCCCCTCAGCCAGTTCGGTGCTGTGGGTACTCTTGGCCAACTTCAGCTGCTCATCATCCGCCGCTTCCATCGCACCACACCACCACCCGGAGTCCGATCCATCTGAACGCTGACAGAAAGCCGTTACGAGCTAACGAGTTACGACAGATCTCAGGAAGGATACGTGTATATCTGTATGCATGACCGTATGCCCATGTCGTGCAC
>NW_003307545.1:5704585-5705433 GCF_000143455.1 Volvox carteri f. nagariensis | reverse complement strand
GNAGGGGGAGGGGACGGGGATTACTTACTCCTGGGGCCGATTAGTACTGCAGAGACTGTGAGCCTCTTTCGGGCTGGCTTGTCATCCCCCCCGGATAGCTAATCAAAATTGCCGAACTGCTGTCGGATGAAATACATCAGGAGTTAGCGGCAGTATTGGCAGAGCAATAACAAACAAACTACATGACTTTGGAGCTCATGTATTTATAAGCGGCAGTAATGACGAGAAATTAGTACTAGGGAAATAGGGAAAGACAAGGCAGTCTTCTGCGCCGCTGTGTTGCCTAGCCAAGAGCTGGGAGAGCGTCCCGGTCGGCCTGAGCGAAGGAGTGAGGCGCGTGAGTGATTATCTGAGGTGCAAGTGGAGGAACAAACGGACGTGGAGCCGCGGCCCCCCCCCCTGTGTTTCGGCCCCCGGTCAGGGCCCCCGACGGTGCTCTCGGTCCTTTCTCGGGACGAGCCGCCCACAGCGCGTGTAACACCCCATCACTACCACCACCACAACAACAGCTTTGGCGACAGCAACAGCAGCAATAATAACCTGACCCCAGTCAGCTCGTACGTGTACATAGTAATGCCGTACAACCGGCAAATCGAACTGCGCGTACCCACATCTCGGCTTCCCCCCGCCGCCTGGGCGTACGCCGCGTGGCAGGACACGTTGCCGGGGTCGGGCTGCAGGTCGATGAACTGGAAATCATGGCAGGCCAGGAGAGCCTGCGGGCGGACAGACAGACATGCGCACGTGCGGTACGGAAATGTGGAGATGTGGAGGGAGGAGCTCTATGTGGAGTCCCGGTGCACCACCGGGGTGGTGTGGCAGGTACGGACCACCCACTCCCAACAGGT
>NW_003307545.1:5703338-5704535 GCF_000143455.1 Volvox carteri f. nagariensis | reverse complement strand
GGCCCGCCCCGTCCCGCCCCGCCACGCCCCGATCCGCCCCGCCCCGCCCCGCCCCGCCCCGCAAGCAGGGTGATGCGAGCGATGCGAAATACACCAAACGCGACCGCACCTCCCCCACCTCCCCCAGACGGCGATGTCGTACGACCGCACGCCTGACTCGGCCTACCTCCCATCCAGCAAGTCCTTACACAGACATACGACGTCGGCAAATACAACAACATAGCAGACGTGAACCTTCCTACGGCTAATTCAAGATCCTGCCGTACTATCGTACCCGAGTGTCGAAGATGACAAAATGGTTGAAGTCCGCGATCCGCTGCGCCTTGTCTAGTGCTTTGCTATCCTTCGCGTACGACATGACCGTACCTGGGGTTGAGTACGATTCTTATGTTACTTCTTCATGAAGGGTCAATCTTCGTGAAAGCTACGGAATGCAGTGACAGCGAGGTGGTGGCAGTCTCTTGAAAAGGAGGAAAAGAATAAAGGGTAATCATAATCCGTCCGTACACTGTCCGTCCGTACGTACGTACGTGGCCAACAAAGAGATTGCCAGCAACAGCTCGGGTATACCCCTACCCCACCCCCAGCCACACCCCTCCCCTAAGCCCCCCCTCTCCCCCCCAGCCCAGCCCAGCCCAGCCCAGCCCAGCCCAGCCCTCACCGGCATGGCAGTAATCGCTGGTGCTGATCCAAGCCTCGAACGTCAAGGCGGTCGTGGGGAAATCCTGCACCATGCGCATGCACGCGACAGACAAACATACAGACGCCCCTGGGTGAACGATTTCCAGGTCGGGTCGGGTCGGGTCAGGTCGGTCCGTGATGTTGACACACATTTCAACACAGCCACCCCCGCCACCACCACCACAGAGCCACCACCACCACCACCACCACCACAATCCCCCGGGTACGGCTTTCCACGTTACTGAGCCCAAAGCTGCTGACAAGACCCCCTCCGACTCGCCCCACACGGTAGCGATCCCTCGCTCGGCGGCTGCAGCTGCAGCTGCACCCCGGCGGGGACCCCCACGGCGAGTGAGTGGCTGAGTGAGTGGGTGGTGAGTGCCTCATTCGACCCGACCTGACTGACCCACGTCAATACCCCGTGGGACCCAACACCTCACGTCACTGCCATCCGCACGTCCCCCTCGGTAACCCATGTACCTGTCCCAGCCCCTTCCCCCCTCCCCCTCCCCCCCC
>NW_003307545.1:5699886-5702947 GCF_000143455.1 Volvox carteri f. nagariensis | reverse complement strand
GCAGGAGGGAGGGAAATCACAAGAGGAAGAAACAACTGCTCTGGATTCCAAAGCAAGTCAGCACGTACACACGTGCAGCCCGCAGCAGCACCTTGCGAGCGAGAGATGGGAATGGCTAGCTAGCAGGCGCGGTTGGCGCAGACGTGAGCGGCTCCGAAGAGCGGGGGCCCTAACAGCTTGCAGTTGATAAGGCAAGCTATCAAGAGCGCGCATGAACTTGGGACGAACGTTAAGTGCTGTGGGATGTCAATATCCGACAGGACAGGCTTGGAGGCGACAGTCCGACAGCAGCAGGTCATGTGCCGCCGGTGGCGGTTGCGCGACCCCCAGCCACAGTGGTAGGTGATAGAGGAACCAACTGCTACTGGTTTGGAGGTGTTGCTCATGGTGGGATCCAGCTGGTGTGTTATATGTTTGGCGGAAAATAAACCGCCAAAGCCTTTCCTTGGAGCAGCTGAGCGAATACTTTGCACGCTCAGAACGTAGCTTAATTCGAAAACATAAGATAAGAAAAACTATCTGAACATAGCAAGCTCATCATATTCAGCATGTTGGTAACAGGGCAAGAGGAAAGGATGGCAACCCTCGGAAACTCGCACGAACTTGCAAAAGCGATCCTCGAGCCTATGCCTCGCTTACGTAATAGCTATTCAGTCCAGTGTTATTCCGCTACCCACTGCTGACATATTCAGACGCGCTGCACCAACGACCCGCGGGGCCGCTGAGCCCTCGAGCGTGGTGACAGGTGCCCCCGCTTGCATGCGGCAGCGGTCCTCACCTGGTACTGCTTTGACTTGCTGGTTGTTTGCAGCAACAAATAGCAATAGACACAGCCACAAGAAGTAAGGAGGCAAATGCGCCAGAGCACAGCGTCCGGCAATTGTCGCTGCCGACCGCGCTGCTGGGCGCGGAGCGCTGGCTCGGCTTCGGTAGGGCAGCCCGGGATGCATGTCGACTGACCCCTGTTGCAATGTCCAAGATGAGATCAACCTTATGCAGTTCACGTCGCTGCTGCGCGGGCTCTATCGATGTGCCTCTGTCTCTGGAAATCAACCTAGGCAGGTGTGACAGCCATCAATGGCCTCTCAGACGTCTACCGACCCCAGATGTCTTTCCTCGTTCTGAAGGTTTGTTTCTTATGCTAAAAAAAGTACATCGGGGCTGAGGCTAGCAACTGTGGCCATGTGGAAGGGCGGTGCGCTGGGGCCAGACCAAGCTTATTTGATGTACGATGGGTACAGGTCGGATTTCCTCGGATGGCGCCACGCCTTCTTCCCTTGATGATGAACCGTCCCTCCAATTTGAGTTTCTTCCTGCATGCAGTCCATGGCATCGCACAGCTTCAGTCACTGGGCCCCAGCGGTGTTCCTTGCGCGCCACACACCCGTTAATTGTTCTTCGGCCGGCTGTTGGCTGCCAACCGAAGCTGGCTCCTTATGCGCTGCTGCTACTCGTTCACATGCACAGCTTAGCGCATAATGTATTCCAGGATTATGATGCTGCCTCGGAGCGGCGTTGACGATTTTGCTCTGACTCCTTCGCGCCGGGCGGTGTACCCTTAGCAGCTATCAGAACACACAGGACACAACCTGCCGCTGTATCAATGTATTAAGGAAGGAACGCAACGTGCTGGCAGAGCTGCTGGTGAGAATCTATGGTGTACTTGCTCAATTCTTCCCTAAGTTTTTTTTCCCGAGGCCAAGCTGCCTCCCTCCTTCATACCATGCACAGCTTTCAACAGTGTGCACGTCGGTCCCTCCAAGAAAGGCACCCATGTACCAAATAAAATAGCGGTGGTTGAGAATTCCTCTCGAGATGCTGTGCATCAAGATTTCCTCCTAAATGGCCTCATACTGGCAGTTTCTTCCCCTGGCTGCCACTACCACTATACCAAGGTGCTAGATCAGCGGGTGGCACCGCTCGCCCTTGGGGGCCCAACCTCCCCCAGATACAAGCAACGCGATACCGACTGTTAAATATTACGTCAAAACAACCATGTGGTGTATGCATATGTCCATCTATCTGCTGCTCCTCACCTATAGATTTGCCGCACAGACCCGTGGGTCATCTTTAGACCAGAGGACGGTGCAACCCACTTACGTATACATGAGCCATGACGAACAGCAAGGACAAGTGCTCTTGATGTGTGAGAATAGTAATAGTATGCTTACCTACGTTCACCAGTCCGTGGAGTTCAGTACCTACCAGCCCTTGCAGGGGCGCCTACACGCACGCATGTCCCTACCACTACCACTACCACTACCACTACCACTACCACTACCACTACCACTACCACTACCACTACCACTACCACTACCACTACCACTACCACTACCACTACCACTACCACTACCACTACCACTACCACTACCACTACCACTACCACTACCACTACCACTACCACTACCACTACCACTACCACTACCACTACCACTACCACTACCACTACCACTACCACTACCACTACCACTACCACTACCACTACCACTACCACTACCACCTACGTACCACACCAATCTAAAGTAACCCAAAGCTGGCTACTGCCACCACCACCACCACCACAGTGATCCAGTGGTGAATAACAGCAGTGAGGGGGTTCGCAATCCGCCTTCCGCAGAGATACACACATACCTACGCACGAACACTCAATAAACAACTTAAATTCAGCCATTGTGATTGTGTGTAGTAGGGGGTTACAGCGTCACCCGTGGCCACTAGCCTGCTGGTAGTGCCTACCTTCCCCGACGTTTCGGGCCACTCTCATCATCATCATCATCATCATCACCCATGAGTGCCGACTCCTGCCGGGTCACAGCGACTTTTTCAGGTGCAGCACCACCACCACCATCACCACTTGAAAGCTAGTAACCCGTCTCGCAACATAGCTGGCCACGTCCCGCCAAGGCTACTGAAGTTATCACTGGTCAGCAAGTATTCCCTGAAGAGCCCCTGAAGGGCGGCCACCCTCACTGCACCAGGGGTCCCAGCCTTGCGTGTTCACCACCCGCATCCTGCTGCCGCCCCTCAACCCCAGCAGCAGCAGCAGCAGCAGCAGCAGCAG
>NW_003307545.1:5691117-5699836 GCF_000143455.1 Volvox carteri f. nagariensis | reverse complement strand
TGCTGCTGCTGCTGCCTAGGGCCCACCCCGCGCGCGGTGAGGACCCGCAGCAACGTGAAGGCGGGGTGCTGCGGGATGGGCCCACCTGACATGACCCTCAACACCGCTTCCACCCCCTCCGCCTCAGCTTGCTGCAGCTGCCGCATCTCACCTGGTGACATGGGCATAGACATAGACCCCCCCCCTCCCGCCTCATAAGCAAGGGCGCTGTCCCCTCCACCGGAACGGGACGGCGGGTTCCGCCCTCGTGCCGCTCCCCGGGGCCCCTCCCAAACCTGCGAACCCGGAGGTCCGAAGGGTGGAAGTGGAGATGGAGGTGTGGCGGCTTCGTCGCCGGTCTCAGATCTGCCCCCCGGGGTGAGCGACCTACCGGGCGGATGGCTACCACGCGGCGGGTCCCAGGAAGCACCGGGCTGGCTGGCGGTGCCAGTGGCCGTGGCGGTGGCGGTGGCGGTGGCGGCTTCATGTGCTAGGGCCCAGTCCGGCGGCCACTCCTCCTGAAGTAAAGGGGCTCCATCCGCTACTTGGCTAAGCACCCTCCTGCTGGGGCCCCTACTGCCGGTGCCACGGCCATTGCCTGCCCCTCCCGGCATCCCGCTATTACCCACAGACCCGGTGGCCGCCCCCCGCTGCTGCGGCTGCTGCGGCTGCGGCTGGTGGCCGCCTGCCATCCTGCTGCCTGCTGCTACTGCCGCTGAGTTAGCTGCGGGGCTGTCCTGCAGCTGCCAGCGCGGAGCTTGTTGACCTGGGCGGGGAGTCCGGTGCGGTCCCGGAGCCAGGGCCCGCCGCGGCGGCTGCGGCTGCTTGACCCAGATACCTGAATCCCTGAGAGAGCCTTGATGTGCGGCAGCGCCGCCGGCAGCTCCATGCCCCGGAGGGGGGCGGGCTAATGGGTCTCCGCCGCGGCTGCTGGTGCTGGTGGCCCGGGGCAAACGTGGGGTTGGGCTGGGGCCGCTGGCAGGTGCCGCCACGGCCGCGGGCTGACCGCCACCGGGATAAGCCTGAAGCCGTGGCGTAGCTGCAGCTGCAGCACCGCCTGAAGGCGCACTGGGGGCCCTGGCATCCGCGGATATGCTCCGACCAACGCCACTCGCACCGCCGCCTCCACCACCAGCCAGCAATGCCGGGGCCGCCCTGTCCTGCCCGGATTCCGTGGGACCATGTGGGGTGCTGGGGTCCCCGGACCTGCCGCCGCTGCTCGCGACACCCGCAGGGCCGCTGGCGCGCGGCGGGACAGCACCATGGGTCGGGGGGTCGACTGCACGTGTTGGCGTCGCACCTCTCCAGGCGGCGGCCCCCGGCAGGATGTAGTCGCCCAGGCTCCTCAGGTGGCTGAACAGCCCGGAGGACGCACGCTGAGTGGACTGCGGTGGTGCGGTCACAATGGCTTGGCGGTGCGGCGTGCTGCTGCTGGCTCTAGGGGCTCTGGGTAAGCGCTGGCCCTCGTGTTCCTCGCGGCCGGGCTGGTAGAGGCCAGGCGCACTGGGAAGCCCGTACGCTGCATCATTCGGTGCCCCCGGGTGCTTCAGTGGTGTAGCATCCGTGGGCTGCCAGGGGGGCGTGTTTGCCGTGTGGGAGACCGGTGTCGGAGGACCGCCCGCATGCCTGACTGCTGAGCCCCGCATCATGTCGCGGTGCTCTGCATGTGTGGCAGGATGGAGCAACTCGGAGCTTTGGGGACCAGATAACGGCACAGGCGGTGTTGCTGTCGCAGCGTTGTTTTCAGTTGTATGATCTTTATATGCATCGTCGACGACGAAGTCCGATAAACCCAGACCAAGGGAGCCGTCGCTGTCCTGGCTGAGTTGCGATTTCATATTTGGCACAGATCTTCCCTTGCTCCCAAGAGGTTGTTCTGTGATACCTGTAACGATCGATGTTGGCTATACCTACGCAGTTCCATTTCCCATTTAACAATAGTGGTGAAAAACACAATCTCGTGGTTGGTGATCCGTTTACGCTCGTCGGTTTACACATACGGGAATCCTTGGCAACTGGCCCCTGGGTCAGCGGCAGATCTGATGTACCAGCTGACGCAGGAATTACTCGCAACTGTTGGAAGCTGATATGAATTCAAGATTATCTCGATGGCTGAACAATTGAGACATGTCTGACCATGTTTCTATCGCTTGTGAACTTGGCGGCCGGTCAACCGTTACCAGAGAGGAAAAGTGTGAACATAAACAATTCTCAAAGATGCCTCAATATGTTAAATAGCCATATTTGTACTTTTCAACTTTGCTTTTTGATTTGCTAACAGCTTACGAAATACTCGAGCAGGGAAATTATAAATTGTCCTGCGCGGCAGGAATCCACGGCGAAAGAAAACCCAGCATACAACACGAAAACAAAATATAGAAGGAAGGGGGATGAGCCGAAAATTGACCGAGACAACCGTCTTGGAGACAGGCGAGAAGATTCTTCCTGGAAGCGTAAGACCCGATGGAACGGTGCGCAAAGAGCGCAGGATCCGTGCTGGATATACACCACAGGATGAACAGCCGGTTTACCAGTCGCGCGGTATGCTGGTAGGTCAGCGGACATGCGCCATTGCGTGTATGTGTGCACCGGTCACGAACTGTGTCTTGCAGGCCAAGCAAAATGTCCCAACGTGCCCGGGCATGGATGAACTCGAGGGTGAGCAGGGGGGATTTTCTGGCCATGGGTTGCGTGGGGCGGAAGTGATGCTGACATCCCTTCTGATTGCCCGTCGCGCAGTCGCGGTGCTGAAGCAGCAGGCGGCGAAGGGAAAGAAGCCATCCAGTGCAGCGAGCCTAGCTCCTAAGCCCAAGCCCACGGCAAACACATCAACGGGGTGAGGCTCCCTGTCCTAGACATTCTTCCGGGCACCGGGGCCATAGGATTCAGCTGATAGCTTATGCTCTTACAGATGAATCGTTACTGAGCATTTCTTACACTTGCTTACCTTGCACAGTACTGCCGACTGCATGCTACAAAACATGACGCACCTGATCCTCTACCCAGCTCACAGTATTGTCGCAGTATTTGCACTGCTAAATGCATACGGACATCCAACCATATCCAGCCCTACCTACGGTGCCAGAGCCAGCATTTCAGCGCGCCTCCCCTGCTCCCCTTTCCGCACCCCACCCCACCGCACGTGAGGACCATGTTCTGTCATTCCCTTCCCCCTTCCCGGAAGGAACAGCTCCAAAGACGCAACAGTCGTTTCTTCGGTGTCGAAAGGCGCTACCCGCCCCGCACAGGCAGCCTCAGCCTCAGCCCCGGAGGCAGCGGCAGCTGCAGTATCAGCCCCGTCGGAACCCGAGGACCCTAGGGCGGCGCTGGAGAAGCAAATCCGCAACCTGAAGAAGAAGATCCGACAGTGCAGCGATCTGGCTGAGAAGCAGCAGTCGGGGAGCCAGTTGGACAAGGACCAGGAGGAGAAGCTGGCCAAGAGTGTGGTGTGGTGAGTGGGTGGGTGAATGGAGGGGCGGGATGGGGGACGCTGGTGGGGGATGTGGGTTTTACGGGATTGCGTGCTCTACTTAGTGAAGTAGTAACTAGGGGCCTTGCGCCGGGGAGGGAGGCTCCTGCAGCGGCGGAGGTTGGGAGCAACGGCTATTGTCCTGTAGGCTGCAGGCTATAGGTTGAACGAAGGAACGGGTGCCTACTGCAGCCCGGCGTGAGAGTGAGGGGAAGCATCTGCTGTGCCGCCCCTATCCTTGGTGAGCTAGCACCTCGCTCGCTGTCGTTCACTGCTCCTACACCGATGTGGACCGTGTGCTGTGCATGCACGGCACGCCACATGTACTACCGCTAGCAAGGCCAGGTGGGGCGAGGATGGAGATCGCGGGAGGAGGAGCGCGCCCTGTGCGCCCCCTCCTATGGCTGTTCCTCGCCCTACCCTTTACCCGCCTTCAGAGAACCCTTGGGCTAATGCTCCACCTCCTCGCAATAACTTCTCGGAGGGTGTGAGACCATATCCTCCCGCATTATGCTTGCTGGCTCTATCAACGAACGGTACGCAGGCAGGAAGAGGTGGGGCAGTTGGAGGCGCAACTCGCCAAGCTGGGGGTCTAGCACGCGAGCACTCCAGCCATCCCGAGGCTTTTGGGGGATAGCCAGCCGAGCGAGGGCGTGCAAGGCTTGGCGCCAACGTGCAATGGCCTTTGCGAGGATTCAGACTGTGGAGGACGCTTGAGTGATGGCTGGCTGCAGGGGGGTTGCCTTGTGATACGTATTGTGCAGTGAAGGCAATTTCATTACGCGGCATTGCGTCAACAACGCTTGTAAGTAGTGCGCGGGATACAGACTAGGTTTGGTTTTGATTGGCGCTTGGTAAGGTCTTTCGATTGCCCGCTGGGCGGCAGGGTCGTTGACCATGACAAGGATGATGGTTTGCCTGAAAGCTTGTAACGCGGGGAGGATGTGAGGCGATGGCCGCTTCACAAAAAGAACCTGGTCCAGTGCGGAGATTTGATAAGGCCTTGGGATTAAATGCAAACCGCTCTACAGACTGAATATGGTTGAGCACTACAGAGTGCCCCAGAGGCTCTCTAGTTGGGTAATGGGCTCGCTGTTAAAGATTTCGCGCAATTAAACTGTTATCATGGAACGTTCTCACAAGTGACAAGCCACAACGTTGGCCTTCGATGTGACGTTTTCCGTTGCAGCACCTGTCATCCTGAGCCGTACAAATTGGTTTAGAAACTTTGTTAGGGCACAGCGCAACGACAGGCCGGAGCTGGAAAGGATCACAGCAGCAAGGAGTAGGAACTCGGGTACCTGCAATTATTTCAATAGCAGTTGGATGCCGACGTGGTCGTGTTTGCCATCTTAATGAAATCTGTTTGTAGCATCCCCCGTTATGATTAGATGTTGCTTTAATCTCTGTCAAGAGGGGCTGCTGCGCAGCACCGTCTCATGGAAGCACCAGCTCTCGTTTAGGCCGTTTCCTAATTGCTTAGTGCGCGCTACAAGTTACAAGGGTCAACACCCATTATTGTAAGATACGTGTAAAGTAATCTGAGTGCGTTTTTGGGTAATGCAGAGGCCATATGTTGGGGTATACATGCTATGATGCGGCCTGAAGCAACGCGCGTCAGGACTGCGCTCACAGCCCACGTAAACGCATTAAATTAGACGTCTCGAGTTCCCGTTGCATTGCAGTTGACCTTCGCTAGCGCCCTGTCTATACTGGATAGTACCGATACGGAGGTCTTCCTTTCAGCGCCGACGTCCTGAAATGTCGTCAGGCGGCAGTCCTCTTCCCAATCCTTCTGGCTCACCACTGGATACACTGCCGGATGAGATTCTTATTCAGGTGCGACAACGGTGTGCGTTTTGTAACGGCTGAGCCTTAGCAAACGATTCCTGCGGCTGTTGCGAGGAGGGGGTTCTGCACGAGTGCAGGGGTCTAGCCCCAGTTTAAATCCCGTTAGATAGCGACCACCGTTTACCACCCGGCCCTGCAATCCCCTGCACACCCCGAAGCTCCCGCACACAACACGACTAGAGACGAGCAGGATGGATTGGCGTATGCAGTTTGCCATGCGTTTCCCTCCGCCTTGGCCCCCGCCTGCCGGGGTCATCCTTTGTACGGAACTCCTTGCCTACCCAGCGAGTGGAGGAGCCCAACCACTCGCAACCCTGGCCAACGTCGAACGTTCCTCGCGTTCTCCGGCTGCTTACCCCCCTCCTATGTTGCTCGCTGGGTTGCCCCCTTGGCCTGCTTGGCCTACGCCCCTGCTCTCACGCACCCTCCCCTTCCTTCCCCGTCCCATCTCACACTTTCCCTCTCCCCACCCGCACTATCGCACACACACATACACATACATACACACATACATACAAACAGATATTTGGTCACCTGGCGGTGGTGGGCGGCATCTGGGAGGACGATGACCCGCTACGGCTGAGCACCTTGCCGTACCGCCAATCGGACATGGAGATAATGCCGTGTACGGGACTGCGGGGCTACCCCTTCCTGGCGCAGGTGTGCAGGAAGTGGAAGAGACTTCTGGGTACACCCATGGCGCAGGTAGGTCATGGGCGGAGGTGTGAGCGCGGGGGGGGGGGGATATCGGGGGGGGGGGTCTATCAAGTTACATGACGACGATGATACACCAGTGATGTCGATAATGCACCAGTCCAGAAGAAGCAGCTGCCCGGCGCGGGGGCGGGGACGAGGCCCGCCGCCTTCGCCGCCGCCCCCGCCCCCGCCCCCGCCGCTCGTTATTTACTAGCTTACTAGACCCTAATAACAATAAAGAGGAGGGTTGTGCTGCGTATATGTCCTCAAGTTTATGGGGTGTTTATCAATTATTAACCTACCTACCTACCTACCTACCTAGTTAAGTAGCTGGGTTGCACCGGTGGTCCCCACCCCGCAACCCTCCCCCACCCAACTCCCCATTAATGGGATGGGGCTCTCCCTCCCAGGGTTTACCCTCAAGGTGGTGGTGGCCACCGCAAATGAGCCCTCCCTGGACTTGAGCCTGTGGCCCCACAGGGGCATTCTCCCCACCCCACCCCATCCCCTCCGGGTCCCCACCCCGCCCCGCCTCCCCCGCTCCGAGACAGCAATTTTTCGGGCAGCGTGTGTGTATTGACCTGGGCCAGGAACTGGTCACCTTCATCCACACACCCTTGAGGTGGAGCAACCAGCGACCCACTGCGGCCGAGTACCAAGCGGCCTTCCAGAAGACAACACTCAGCGCGAGCAAGGTGGGGGCAGGAGGNTGTTTGGTTGGTTGGTTGGAGCGGGGGGGGGCGGGGGGGAGGGAGTGAAGGGGAAAGGGGGGGAGCAGCCAGACGGGTTTTAGTCGCCTTGATGAAAACATACATACATACTTACATACTCAGGGTTTGCGGAGGCCAGCTAAATGCCCTGGAGGCGGCCCTCACTCCTTGGTGAGGGGACAGCTCTGAAGGAGGGGTCAGCCCCGGGCCCCCGCCCCCTCCCCCGCCCCTGGTTGCGCCCCGGGCCCTCCAGGTCCTCCACTTCCTGACCGGGGTGTCGCCCCACGTGCGGAGCCTGGTGGTGGCGAACACGGAGGGATTCGACGGGGACGACGGCGAGTACGTCAGCCTGGCGGACAAACACAACTTCGGACCGGCACATCTGGGCTTTGCACTGGCACTGCTCCGAAACACACTCGCGGTGAGAGCCCGGGCGGGTTACGGAGGAGGGGCGCCTGGGACGGCGACTTGTTGGGCCGCCGCGCTCATTGTACGACAACGAGCCTTGTTTACCTGGCTGGTGTCCTCCCCGTCCATCTCCCCCATCCAGGAGTTGGTTATATACCGTTGTAACGACCTTCTGCTGTCCGGTGACAGCGGTTTGTGGAGTCTGAGCTCGCAGTTACCCCGACTGCGGATTCTGGCGGTGGAGGGGTTGCGGGGGCTGCTGACGGAGGGGCAGGTGGCGGAACTGGGGGGCCTGAAGCAGGTGAGGCGGAGGGGGGAGGGGCGGGAGGGCCGAGGAGGAGGAGGGGGGGCCCAGATGAAAGGAAAGGAGAGGAAGTTTTGGCCGGCCCTGTGCTCTGTATGTATGCATGTATGTATATGTTGTATGTATATGTATGTATATGTATGTATATGTATGTATATGTATGTATATGTATGTATGTATGCCCTTCTTGTAGTTGGAGGCTCTGGTCCTGACGGGCGAGGAGTACCGCAGTGACTTTGCGGTGGGGCTGGAGGGTATACCGGCGGCCTGGAGCAAACTGACTGCCCTGACCAGGTGGGGCCCGGGAGGGGGGAGGGTCCTGGAGGGGGGAGGGGGAGGCGAACCACGCGAGCGAGTGAAGCTGCTGCCAGGAGGAAAGAGTGCTGCGGCGGATGTAGGCAGGAAGCAGAACTGACCAGTCGGCCTCGGGATGATGTAGTGATGACGACAGCGGAAAAACTACCTACCTAGCCGTCAAGACTATATAAAAGCGGAAAAAGAGCAGTAGAGCCAAGCCGTGAAATAGTGAAGGTAGACGTAAAGGCGGCGAAAAAGTAATAAAACTGACGCGAGACGAGAAAGGGATGACGTGAGCTGGAATAACGTGGGCCGCCGGCCTGAGGAGGAGGCTGGAGCAAAGCTGGCTGATAAGCTGGTAGTAAGCTGCTGGTGACATGCATGTGCTCCTCCCAACTCCCCAAACACGCGCCCAACCCGACCGACCCAACTATCCTAGTCCGGCCAGCCGACCAACGCGAACGCGATATACACCGACAAAGCTCAAACCTCCTTCGGACTCACCTGGCCAGGCAGCAGAAGCGGCGGGCAAGGAGGGCACACGCGAGGCAGAGAGGTAGCAAGGTTGTGAGCAGCGAGCGACAAAGAAAAAGCAACGCATGCGAGCGCCGCTAAAAGGGAGTATTAAGCTGGCGGGCTGGGGAAGCTGGGAATAAGAAGCCCAAAAGAACCTCTGTGAAAGCGGAAAAAAACGCAGGGAGTAGAAAGAAAACCTAAATGCAAAGGCGGAGCAGGACGACGCAGGAGTTGTCGTACGGATAGATAGATGACGGAATCGACAAGGTGATGACGCCATGGACAACGTATACGCCGGCAGGAACGCAAAGAAGGTAGAAAGGGATGGAAAGAACGCATAACAAAAGGCAATGGGAGGAGAGGCGGTTGGCAATGGAAAGAGAAGCGAGTGGAAGGGGGGTGGGGGGAGTACCGGGGAGCTGCGGGGAGTGGAACCCCTCCCCCCACCTCCCCCCGCCTTACCTGCCTGGTGGTCTGAAGGGCGTTTAG
>NW_003307545.1:5681461-5690936 GCF_000143455.1 Volvox carteri f. nagariensis | reverse complement strand
GGAGGAGGAGGGGGTATTGCACTGCGTAGGTCGATCCCTCCTTTGATCGCCGGGGGGTTGCGATGGAAAGGTGTGACCCATATATATAAACACAGTCAAACAGACAAACAAACAGACAGGCAGACAGGTGGTGGCTGCAGCCGTCACCCTCCGGCCACATACAAGGTTCGTGTGTGTAGGTCGGGGTCGTCAAGGCAGGGAGGGAGCTGTAAAGGGCCTTCCATTGCCCCCGTTCTCCCGCCCAACCTCCCACCAGCAGCACCACTACCAGGATAGCATCCACTGCGCCGTACGATCCCATTTCCCTCCGTACTCCTAGTTCCCCCCTCCCCCTCCCTCTCCGCCTCCCCCGCCCTCCGCCACACAGAACCTGGCTCTCGGCCACATCCCCCCGGACCCCAACCCCAGTGACGCCGAGATCGCCGCCGCCGCGCTGTCCGGTCAGCTGCCCGCCCGCCGCGCCCTGCCCGACCTGCAGCCCCTGGCCCCCTGCCTGACCTCCCTCTCGCTCTCCAACAACCGCTTCACTCAGCTGCCCGAGTGGCTGCACCGCCTCACCCGGCTAGAGCATCTGGATGTGGCTTGTGAGTGGGCGGGTTGCGGCTCAGGGAGTCCAGGGGGGCCTGGGGGGGTAGCGAAGGGGGAAGGCGCTGGGCACCACAGCGTGTTTCAGGTCGTAACCCCCACCACCACTTCCTCCCCCCGCCCCCAAACGAACTGGAATTGGGTTTGCTGTGCTGCATGGGTAACGTTGGCCCCTCCCCTCCCCCCCCCGCCTCCTCAGACAACAAATACCTGCAGCTCCGCACCCCCCTCAGCGGCCTGGCCGCCCTCCCGCACATCCGCCTGCTGGACTTTCGGTCTGTCCACGTGGGTAAGGACAAGAGCTACTGGTGCGAGGCGAAGTGCACCACCATGCACCACCTCTCCAAGCTGGCCAAGGCGCTCAAGAGGAGGAGCCCGCAACCCAGACTGCTCATTGACATTTGAGGCGGAGAGGGATGGGGGGACGAGGGGTGAAGGCGGGAAGGACAACGGGACATGGGGGGTCTGGGGGTTGCACAACGGGCAAGGAGTAGAGTGAGGGAGGGAGAGAGTGTCACCGCTGAGGAGGAGGAGGAGGAGGAGGAGGAGGGGTGGCTCCGGATGCCGCCATGGACCATAGGTGTGCTTTGTTTGTAGAGACATACAGACAGACTCGCGAAGATAGGCTGCATCTACTACTGAATGATGAATAATAATATAATAGAAATAGTACAAGTCATCCTGGTTGTACGTACAAACATACACAAACACAGCTGTGGCTGCATTTGTCGGTGTGGTGGCTACCAGCACGGGTGCTGGTGTCGGTTGTCGGTTGGGCGTCGGCTGTAGTACAGATCGGTTAATGATCTCGAATGGCGAACTGGCGATAGCGGTAGGTGGACTCCTCCTGGACTCTCTCTCTCTGAGGAGGAGGCGGAGGAGGCGGAGGCGGAGGCCCTGACTGACCGGGGCGTCCCCCGCCCGACCCGTCCCCCTGACTCACTTCTTGGGCGCCCCCGGGCGGTGTTGATGCCGCCCCGCGCCGTTCCGTCCCGAGAGGAGTGAAGTGCGGAAACCGTTGGAGCGAGTGAGGCTACCTGCCTACCGCTACCTGCCTACCTGCCAGCAGCCAGGCGGTGTGGGCCGCAAAGGTGGAGGAGGGGGGAAAGAGCATTTACCCGGCATTTCCTAGGCCCCCTCCCGCCTGAAGCTGAGCTGGGCAGGATGGGGGGAAGAGGGCGAGGACACGGCTCACTACCGAGCAAGGTGGTGGTGCCGGTGGTTATCCGGTGTGGTGGACCCACATTTAATTTAATTTTCATGGGGGTAGTAGTGTAGTATTCGTATGTACGGATGGGTAGCTGGTAGTTGGTGGCTAGGGTCCACCTATTCCTGGGCTCGAGCTGACATCCTAGGATGTCGGGCAGTGGAGGAGCGGCCGTGGGGATGTCCGGTGCGGTCGACAGCAAGTCCCCGGGTCAGAGGGGAGGGTGCGATGGCGCGCCCTGCCCTGCCCTGCCCTGCCCTGCCCTGCCAGCTGCTGCTGATCAGATCAGCTGCTACATATCGCCGCGGGTGGCCTTGCGGAGGCAGAACCCCCTCCCCCTCTCTAGAGCGCGGTAGGTAGGGGACCCGAGGTGGGCAGGTCGCGGTCATGTGACCGCCCAGTGCGATAACATGGCGCCCAACACCGCCACCACCCGGCGGAGCCGTTACACCTGAAATAAAAAAGCGAATGCACATCTGCATGTCGTACAATCGGGCACAGCCGGGGAACCCACCGCGAGGCTTATTGCGGTGGTGGGTGGGTATGCGGGGGGATGGGGGTGGGTGTGAATGTGTATGTGTGTTGGTAGGAGGTATTACGATGTGTGATCGATCGCGTTTGAATGGACTGCGAGCCGCGAGAAGTTCGTACATACATACACACATACAGCAGTAGAATTTGAAGAAGTAACACACATTGCAGATTTTTGCCCGAATGGACAAATAGTACTTCCGGAGCTGTCATATATTCCCTTGAAGGCGCAGGTAGGGGAAAGGGAGAAGGACGGCAGAGCGAGTAGAAGTAGCCGCTAGTCGCTGTAGTGGTGCTATGGACGACTACTAACTACCGGTGGTGGCGGGTGGCGGCGACTGCCTCGCTAGAGATTGCGGACGGAAGAGGCAAAGGAGGACAAATTCGGGCACTCAGTGGGCTTTTGGCTCCGGGACCGCAGCCGGAACCCCTGACCTCCCTCCGTCGCGCTGTGTAGTCGGGCACAGCCCAACAGAGGCAGCCACCACCAATGATAAGGGGCAGCCCTAAGCACCCTGGAGCTCCTCACTTGTCATCGGCGTGGGCTGGGTGGCTTCGTAGTGCGCGCTCAAAGGCAACGTTACTACGCGGCGTGTAGAAGTCAACATTCAGTTCGGTGCGGCGAGGCTTCAGGGGGTTATGGGGGGGGCAGCCTACGTCCCCGGGGCTACAGACAGGTGGGCAGGTGCTGTGTCTGTTCGCCGCTGATGCTCAAGTTGTCGTTTGGAGGACAGTTTTTGTGCGAGGCGTCTGATGTGATGACCCACGGTTCGGTCACGCCAGGAGACTACTGGTTGCGGCAGTACAGGCACGAAAGCTGACGTGGAGGCAAAAAAGCTGCATGCAACGGCGTGAAGTCGTGCTGCTACGACGCTGTTGAGCAGTAGGGTGTGCAGAGCCGAGAATTCCATGGCTAAAGCAACGTTGGCAGTTTGGAAACGACGATCTCTGGGTTGGGGCCCTAACAACACTGGTCTAACAAGATACAGTCAAGTACACCCGCACCTGCACAATACAATATAAAACCACCACCACTCTCCGCCACCACCACCACCACTCGCAGCCGCAGCACCACGCTACCAAGCCACGATCCCATCAGCTCAGCCACTAGAGAAACCCATCGGTGCACTGACTACTGTACATGGTGTCTGGACAGTGAAGTGGGGCTGCCCGGGCCCCACAGCGGCCAACGGTGAGATCTGTCCAGCTGGGATTGCGATGCAGCGCACCACGCCCGCAACCCCACCCGAACGCTGCGGGCCACTCAAGTCGCGACCAAATGTTTGAGTCATCATGGAATACGATTAATATACGATTACCCGCCCCAACCCCGGGTGCCCTCCTTCCCAACACACGAACGGGCCACCCGGTGGGGGTAGGTGGTAGGTAGGTGGTAGGTGGGTGGTAGGTGGGTGGTAGGTGGGTGGGTGGGTGGGTGGGTGGGTGGGTGGGTGGGTGGACGGAACGGCGCAGGCGCGGAACACCACCGGTGGTGTTGGTGGTGTTGGTGGTGGTTATGTCCCGCAACCACACAGCACGGGAACCTGCACTGCTGGGTGGTGAGGGTGCTGCGGGTCCCGAGGGCCCCTCCCCGTTGCGTCGTCACCCGCGCTCACCCGCTCCGCTCCTCCGTAAGAGCCGCAGCGGAGCGCGCTGCTGGGGGGGAAACACGTCGTCACTCCCCGTGGGCGCTTGGCTGCTCTGGCGCCTTGAACCTCTGCGCCTGTCCGCCCTCGGAACAGCCGAGGGCACCTCGCCTCCGTCTTGCCCACCACCACCGGCTTCTTCCCCAGCGGTTGCGCCTTCCGCACCGAAATTCTGCCGCCTCCATCTTCCCTTTTTCCCTGTCCCGCGCTCTGCTAGCTGCAGACCCCTCATGGCGGCTAAGACCTTTGTGTGGTCCGCCGAGGCGCCCCTGTCCTCCGTGAGGAGGGAGTCTTGCGGCCCCTGCCCCTCAGCTCCCTCAGCCACCTGAGGCCCCGGAGGACCACCTCCCCCACTCCGCAGCGGCCGTTGATCCTCGACGGAGCACCCGGAGCCGCCACCAGCAGCCGCCGCCGCCGCCGCTGCCGCTGCAGCTGCTGCTGCCACCGCTGCCGCGGCCGTGACCACTGATGCATGTTCTGCCTCCCGGCCGCTGTTGCTGGCAGCACCACCCCGCACCCCACCCCCCGCGTCTGGAGCCCTTCGCCGCAATGCAGCCGATGCGGCTGATGAAGCTCCGTCCGCCGGGGACCGCCCCGAAGCCGCTCTCCCCGCGGACCCAGCTCCCGGCTCTGGGCCTGAGCCGGGTCCACTGGAGAGCTTCCCCGTGTTCGGGGGGCGCAGTGCTTTCCCTAGGGTCGCCTTCGCAGCGGCCGTCAGCCGGGCGCGCGATTGCTCGGGCGGTGGTGGTGGCGGGTGCTGTGATTGTCGGGATGATGGAGCTGGTGGCGGTGGCGCAGTGGTCCGCGCTGGCAAGGGTGAGGGGTCTTCGGAGCTCCCTTCGGCCGTGGAACGCCGTTGCTTGCGCGGCGGCGGCGGCTGTGGTGGCTGTGGCTGTGTTGGGGCCCGCCCAGCCGCTGGTGCCTGCTGGCGGCAAAGCAAGGTGGTGCGACGGGGGGTCATGGGGATTGACTCCCAAGCGCTCCAGCGCGCACCCAGCCAAGCGCGCGCCTTGTGCTGCGCAATGAATCATGGTATATGTGTATATGTGTGTGTGAAGGTTACAAGTATGTGACCGGACTTGGCACTGGCCCGGGGCTGCTGCCCAGCCCCAACGGAAAGACCGCCTAAGCTCTCTCCCGCGGACGGGAGAGGGCCGCGAGGGGCCTCTGCCCCCTCCTAAGCAGCCCAGAGCCGCAGGTCGGCTAGTTCTCCTCTCCTCCCCCCGGGACGTCGCACGCTCTCCAGCCTGTGGTCTGTGTGTGCCGCATCGCGCTGCCTACTACTGCTTACTGGGGTGCAACAGGCTCATACCTACCTGCCTACCTACCTACCTACCTGGGAGCCCTGAGGGGACCCGAAGGGCTAAACAACCGTTCCTGACAGACGACTCCGGCCGACCCTTTGAACCATGGTAATCCAGAAAGACATGGCCCCCCGCGGCCGCACCAGCTCCTAGCCAGGTCACTCGCGTGTGCGATGGAGATGAACGAAGGAGGAGGTCACTTTCTGAGGGGAGTGGCCCACCACCCACCACCCACCCCCCGCACACCTGCTTGCCGCCCAGGGCCCCGTTGACCGCAGCAGCAGCAGCAGCAGCAGCAGCAGCGACAGCAGCAGCAGCCTGCTCGCCTCCATCAGATTGCTCCGCTGCTGCCTGCTGCTGCTGCTGCTGCTGCTGGTCCCCAGACGTCTCACGGCCCGCCATGGCAGCGCTCCGGGCCTTCTCCGCCGCTTCCTTGGCCTTCTTCGCCGCGCGCCTCTCTAAGTCCCTGGCTTTCTTAGCAGCCTTCCGTGCCGCCGCAGCCGCCGCAGCCGCCGCCGCCGCCGCCTCCTCCTCCTACGCGGTGGGCCTCGCGGGCGGGTGGTTACAGCAGTGGTGCAGTCGCCGCCACCCCGCCCTCATCGACCACGTACACAAAACAAAGGGTCCCCTCCAAAGCAGGCTGTAGCAGTCCTTAGCGGCCATTGCGGCACATACCACACCGCCATGCAGCCAGTCCAGTCCCGTAGCGTACCTCGGGTGTGCCGTACTTGGCCTCTCTGTGTGCCGGGATGCCGCCACGTCGCTTGAACGAGCCGAATGACATGAACTCGCTGTCCAGGGGGGTCAGGCCCGGGGCGGCAGGACGAGGCACACACGGGCAGACACGTCAGCAGCGGGGTAGTCAGCCGCCGCGTGGTGGGCGACCCAGCCCAGTGCAGTCCCACCCCACCCCACCCCGACCCGACCCGACCCGACCCGACAGCGCACCCAAGCCCCATCCTCCGGCGCCCCGCTCCCTTCCCGCTGCCTCACCCTGCCGCTCCCAACTTCCTGAGCATCGCCTCCTGCACCTCCGCCGCGGGCTGCCCGGCCGCCAGAGCCCCCCGCGCCCACTCGCACAGCCGCGCGCCCAACAGCTGCTCCGCCCTCAGGGGGGCCAGCCGGGTGAGCAGCTCAGTGCCGAACAGGAACACCAACGTGGAGGCCATGGGGGAGGAGGAGGAGGGGGGTGGGGTGGCGCCGACCTGGGCATCGCTGCCGGGGTTGCTGTGGTCCGCGGGGCCTGAGGCGGCGGCGGTTGTTGTTGCTGTTGCTGTTGTTCCCAAGAGAGTGTTCAGGTGCCCCAGGGTGCGCTCAAACACTGAGGTGATGTAGTGTATGGTGCCCGGGTGTGTTTCCTGGGTTCGCAGCAGCAGCCGCAGGGGGGAGGGGAGGGGGAGGAGGGGGAGGGGAGGAGGCAGAGGAAAGGGAAGAGGGCGGGGGTTATTGCTTCAGGTGAAGGAGGGAGGGCCACCTAGGGAGGGTTGCGGCATCAGGGTATCAGTAGCAGTGGCAGTGGCAGTGGCAGGACCCTCCGTGTCGCGCTCCCTCAGTCTCCCCTTCGTGGGAGGTGAGGTGAGGTGGGTGGGGGGATAAATGATGACCCATGCTGCTGCTGATGCTGATGATGATGATTATGATGATGATGATTATAATGATGATGATGATGAAGGTCAACAACCGAAGTGATGACGAGCGAAATAACCGAATTGGACGAGAGGGGGATAGCAGCCCGCGTTCCGCCTCCCGCCCGAAGCATCAAATAAACCGAAGTTGGCCCCTCCATGTATTCACGGAAACCAGCAGCTGCCACCCGCCCTGAGGCCGCCCTGAGGCCGCCCGCGGCGGTTGCAGCGGTTGGCGACGCCCCTCTCACCCATCTCCCTAGCGTCCTGGCGGTGTTGTCCGTGTCGTCGTAGGGGTCCTCCACACACAGCACATACGAGATGGGGAAGGGTCGCGAGGGCAGCATCTTGCCGTAGAAGGCGCTCATGCGCGTGTCCCTGCGGAGCGGCCCACAGGGGGAGGGGGAGGGGGAGGGGGAAAAGAGAGGGAGAGGGGGAAAGATGAACCACGAACGATTCATCTCGTTCGTTGGCAACTGCTGCCAAGGAAAGAGTGTACAAGCAGCAGGACTGACCAGAAGGCGTTCTTGAAGGCGGCGACCTCGGGATGATGTAATGAAGATGATGTCGGAAACCTACCTACCTACCCACCTACCCACCTAGCCGCCAAGACTAAAATAAGAGCGGAATAAGTAAAACGAAGCCGTAAAGAAGTAAAGGTAGGTGTAGAGGCGGCGAAAAAGTAGTGCTGACGTAAGCTGGAAAAAAATATTTGCCGCCAGCCTGGCGGTGGCATTGACGAAATTGGAGCAAAGCTGGCTGATAAGCTGGTGATAAGCTGCTGGTGACATGCAAGTGCTCCTCCCAATCCCCCCAAAAAAACGCGCGACCAACCCGACCGACCCGACTATCCTACTCCGGCTAGCCGACCGACGCCAACGCGATATACACCGACAAAGCTCGAACCTCCCTCGGACTCACCTGGCCAGGCAGCAGAAGCGGCGGGCAGGGAGGGCACATGCGAGGAGGCAGAGAGGTAGCAAGGTAGTGAGCAGGGTGCGACAAAGGAAACAACACATGCGAGCGCCGCTAAAAGGGAGTATTAAGCTGGCGGGCTGGGAGAGGTTGAAGAAGGAATACTAGAAGACCCTAAGACCCTAGGTGAAAGCGGAAGAAAAAACAGGGGCTAAGTAGAGAAGCAAAGGCGGCGCAGGATGACGCAGCAAGTGTCAAACTTGAAAAATGTAATTGAGCACGTCATGGCGGAATTGACGTCATGGTACGTCGCCAAGCAGGGGAAGAAGGTAGGTGTATGGATGGGTGAGGTGGAGAGAACGCAAAACAAAAAGACCAAAAGGGAAGAAACTGTTTGCAGGACAAGAAGCGCGTATTTGTGTGCGGGACGGGGGAAGATGGGGGAAGGGGGGAGGGGCCGCAAGGGGGGGATGCTGTGTTGTCAGACTGGCAGTCCCAGCACGCGGAGCCGCAGACCGCTGCACCACCAGTACGAGTAACCCCCCACCTCGGCCCTGTCTTCTCCGGCCCCCTCCCCCCCACACACCTCTTCCCACACCTCTGCCCACCTCACCCCACCCACTCCCAGCCACCCTCGCCCCCAGCCGAACACAGTCCTAACCCCCCCACACACCCACACCCACACGCACCGCAGAAACACGTTCTCCCGGGCCAGCAGCGACCTCAGCTTGCGAGCCCCGTCCTCCAAAAAGTCCCGGAACAGCTCCTCCAGGGGCTTGCAAGGACGAGTGCCGTACAGCTCCTGAGCGTGCTTGGCGCGGTACTCCATGATGTCGTACACCTGGGTCACCCCAACCCACCCCACATGCGGTTATCCATACACACACACACACGGGCAGCCCCACAGTGAAGCACGCAGCGGCAGCAGCGGCAGCCCCCCGAGTGCGGGACTTCCCACTCCTCCGCACGCATCGACCCCACGAACCCAGCACCGTACAATACACACCCTGGCCACCTCCCCGCCAGGCACACACACACACACACAGACCGACACACACACACACACGCTCCCTAAGCCCACCCCGAAGACGGTGGGAAGGCCGCCCCTGCTACCGCCCCTGCTACCCACCCCGCTAGCCGCAGGCCGCTATTGCTACCTGGAGCGGGAGCTCCCTGCCGCCCTGCATGAGGCGGGGGGTCTCCAGGTCAGGAACCCCCTCGTACAACAGCTCGTACAGCGGTGGCAGCAATGGCGGGTCAGGGTAGGTCTGTAGGAAGGAAATCACCTGAGGGGTACGTTGGGGGGTGATGCGAGGGGGGGGGGGGGAGGAAGGGTTTGCGGTTAACGTGGGTTAATCCGATCAGCACGTCGTACGCGTGACGGCACTGCCTTTACTGCACCCCCTCCTTTGACACACGCGCACATACATACGGACTCCCGGGACTCCAAAACCAATGCAGCGCATCTCACATGCACTGCCCCCTCATCGCCACCCGCGAGAAGCGGCACCCCCGTCCCCCTCCCCTTCCGGGGCGATACGGATTGAACCTCACCACCAGTGTGAGGCACCAGCTGTTGAGCATGTGGGAGGCCCCGTCGTTGATGCAGTGCGCTTTGGCCCAAAGCTTGACCTGCCCAGGATGGGAAGCGGCGGGGGGAAG